>NW_020664473.1:1791900-1829931 GCF_002925995.2 Terrapene triunguis | reverse complement strand
AGCCAGGTGATCGTGAAGCTGTTGCTAGCTTTCTCAGCTGTAGCTGCCATAGCATTCACAATAAAATACATGTTCATATTTGGAGAGAGACACCTGGCCGAGGTGGAATAGGTTGAAGAAAGAAATCTCATTCAAGATAAGTTATAATAATAAATGGAAATATACCTATTTCAGAACTGGAAGGGACCTTGAAAAGGTCATTGAGTCCAGCACCTTGCTTTCACTAGCAGGACCAAGTACTGATTTTTGCCCTAGATCTCTAAGTAGCTCCCTCAAGGATTGAACTCACAACCCTAGCTTTAACAGGTTAATGCTCAAACCACTGAGCTATCCTTCCCTCTGCGAGTTAGAAGCTAATAACTTTCATTCAGAAAGCCCCAATATGGAATAGTCCAGTGGTCTTGGGCTGGAGAAGGCGGGAGAGATGGGGATGTATGCAACTCTCAAAAGGACTCCCTGGGTACACAGAAGCATTACATCTCATGCATCTGAGAGCTAAACCTGTTGTCTTGTAAGTATGACCACTATCTGGTTTGTATAAGAGAAATATCAGAAATTATGCCTGGCATGACAACAGCCCCTGGAAACTTTGTTTGTTTGATTTTGCTTTTAGATAGACTGTATTGAGTTTTCACTCTCAGCTAAAACTTTAACTGCTTGATCAACTCCCAAGGAAATATTGGACAGTATAGCATAGTGCCAGTAGCCTGAACTGGACAGAATGTTCTATTACAGACCAGGATTTAAAGCAAGCGCTCTGCAGGCTACCATTAGCACCATCAGGAATCTAGCTGACAACTTAGGGGTGTCACACAAATATTGAAATACCACATTTAGAAAGGTAAATATCTTTCATGGAAACCTGAAGGGAGTCTTATGTGGAGGAAATAGTTGCTCGGAAATCCATTTGAATAAGGCTCTGGCAGCATATCGGACCTAATCTGACTCCCATTGAAGTCAATGGAAATACACCTGTTGATTTCAATGGGAGTTGGATCGGGGCAAAGTGAATTGATAGGTAGTGCTAACTGGCTGTAGAAAAGCTCATAAAATCTCCTCTTGGATACAGCCCTCATCAAAAACTTAGTTTTATATGGGTTGAAAATAATGGGGAAACATGAGGAATGACAGAAAGATCAAAGTGAGTAGCAGACATATTTCTCCAGACTGTATTATCGGAAGCATGACCATTTAAGGACACATTCTCTGAGGGCACTAAGAGCGTGGGAATAGGTTTGGCAAAGATTAATGGAAAAGCAAGATTCTAACTACTGGATTTTTTCTATTAGGTGTCAGCAGCTTCTTGGGCTTAATGAGAATAGAAAAAGCATTATCAAGTGCTACTCATTAAGGCCCTGGCCAGCAGCAAAAAGATATATGTGGGGGAGGGGGGGAAGAGGGCAGCTTAAGGTTACTCCTTGTTGCTTGCTGACCTGTGGAGAGGCCTAAGGTCTGAATTACCTTGGAGGCCACCACACAATGCCAGCTAATAAAACATGGGGAGACCCCAGCCAGGCCAGTTTGCACTGCTTTACTGGGACTATTTGCTTTTGTCCAGTGTTTCAGCCATTTTAAATACTTCTCCTTAGGTGCCTATTCCTTTCTTGCCTATTCATAGTTGACAACTTTTATAGCCTTCTTCCAAAACTCATAATCATATACGAGGCAGTCACACAATTGCTCTCTCTGAGGTTTGCTGAT
Source organism: Terrapene triunguis (assembly GCF_002925995.2). Lineage (NCBI taxonomy): Eukaryota > Metazoa > Chordata > Testudines > Emydidae > Terrapene > Terrapene triunguis. Next base: position 1,828,230 of record NW_020664473.1, on the reverse strand, counting down.
ACTCAGTCTTTGGTCTCCCCTTTGGTTGTCTTCCATCCACATTCACTGCAAGAGACATCCTACTGATATAGCTCTCCAGACTCCACTGCCTGTACTAGCCTAGCCTAGCCTTCCTCAACCCATCTTCAGTTGGAGACACCTGCATTAAAACACTTACAACCTCATTTCATTTTCTATCCATCTCAACATCTTCATTTCTGTGGTGGGGAGCATACTGATCTCCTTTCTTGTGGTGGCCAAGTCTCTGTTCTCTACATTAAGATGGGTTGAATTACATTTCTGTACACTCTACCTTTTAACTTTATTGGCAACTTTTTGTCATAGAGAACTGGGTTCAGCTCCCATCATTTAGACCAAGCAGCTCTAGGACAATGCTTGTCATTACTCAGGAGGGCACTATAGTCAATGACCATTGATCCTAGCTATTTAAATTCTTTCATTCTTCTAAATTCTCTACCCATGCTAGACTTTATGGTGAGTCCTCCCTCCCTCATTTATCATCGCCTCGGTCTTATCAATGCTCACACTAAGTCCAGCCCTCTCAAAACTATGTTGCCACAGTTCAACATTGGTTTATGTTGGTCTCACAATCTTTTGCACATATCACTAAGTCATCAAGAACAGCATTTTTCAAGCAATTTTCTTATTATTCTCATTTATCACATCTATGACCACAACCACCCACAAAAAAGGCTCAATGCTGACCCCTGTGCAAGCCAACATTTAGTGGAAATTCTCTACTGTATCCACGTATATTTTTGACTGCAGTAGTCACTCCAACATACATACCCTGGATACAGCAGAAATATCCTTCTGAGATACCTCTCTGTCACTAATTCCATCAAACTAGTTCTCTTGGTTCACGATCATATGCCTTTTCCAGGTCCACAAGGAAGATACCCAGTTGCTATCTCTTTTCTCTGAAGTTCTCCATGAGGATTTGTAGAGCAAATATGGCATCAATTGTGCTCTTTACCAGAATGACTCCATGCTGATTCATCCAAATTTCAACCATTCCATGCAGTCACTTTTCAGTAATCTTCTCCCATGCTTTCATAGCAAGTGACATCAGTTTAATTGGGCGATAATTAGCACATAGTGTAATATCTCCTTTATGTTTAAAAATAGGAACCACAAAGCTTTTACTCCATTCATCCAGCATTTTCTCTTTCTCAAGAAAATAAATGAACAAACTTGTAAGATACTCAATGCTTTCCTTTCCCAATGATCTCACAGCATCCACTGGTACTTCATCTGGCCCAGGTGCTTCCCCTTTTTCATTTTCCTAAGTGCCTCTGCAATCTCTTCCTCTTGTGTGCAATCTATCATGCCCTGGTTCGGCTGACATGTTCTTACTTCCTCCCTGGGTTTCTCCTCTTTGAAGCAATGGGAGTTTGCTATTGACTTCAATGGAACCAGGATTTCATCCCTGATGTTCACTCTTCCCAGGGCCGGCTCCAGGCACCAGCGAAGGAAGCAGGTGCCTGGGGCAGCCAATAGAAAGGGGTGGCACTTCGTCCGTTATTGAGGCGGCATGTCCGGGTCTTCGGCAGCAATTCGGTGGCGGGTCCTTCACTCCCTCTCTTTGTCTTCGGCGGCACTTCGGCATCAGCTCAATCGGGTTCTTCTTTTTTTATTTTACTTCGCCGCTTGGGGCGGCAAAAAAGCTGGAGCCGGCCTTGACTCTTCCTGAGGCAAAACTAAGCAGGTGAAGTAAACAGAAGCATCAAGACAACTCAGATTGTAACCCCCATTTTCTAGTTCATTAGTTCCTCATTATTATTAATTATTTGTATTGTGGAAGCACTAAGGACCCCCAGTCAAGGACCTGAGTCCCACTGTACTAGATGCCGTTCAAACACAGAAGAGCTTACAAAGTAATTTCAAGAGTGGTGTATGTGAAAGTTTACCTGCATAGAGACTGATCTTCTCTATTCAGATAATCACTTGCTATTTGGAATCTCACTTTTATATTCCAGAATAAAAAGGTAAAAAAAGTCATCTAACTTTTCTGAAACATTTTTTCATTGTTATGATTTTTAATACTGATAAATAGTCATGTCTATATTACTAGCTCCCTTTCCTTCTGTGTAACACATACTTACTTACTAGGGCTGATAAATGGTTTTGATAAAATAGGAACCAACCCAAAGCTTGTAGCTAATGCAAACACATTTGTGTGTGTGTGTGTGTGAGGTTTAACAAGATTTGTCTGTGACTCTGCTCAAACCTCACCCACATGTCTGTTTGCTTATGAATTACATTGCATTTTTCATGTATCAGGAAATCAAAAAAGTCCAACTCCCACATAAAGGGGTGTGAAAAAAATGACTGTATGCCTACGGAACTGATTTCCCAATGAAGTGGGCCCTATATGAAACTGTTGCAAAGTATTAGCTGAAGGAAAATAAATAACCACTAACTGATGATGAATTACAGATTGTAGAGTTGCAGTTTAGTGTTCTGCACACTATTTGTGAGTTGAAACATGAGCTCCCCCAAAGGGGTGTACAAGCAAACTGCTTCTGAAATCCCAGGATTCTTCTCAATTATGTTATAATCACAATCACATTGTAGTTTATTATAGATCTTCCTAAATGTGTTGGATGAGGCAATCACACCAAAGCTGCAACCACAGGGGGCATCTAAGGTCTTGTAGCATGAGGGGCCACCAATGACAGTGCTCATACTCCAGTGCTTTGTGGTGGAGCGAATGAGTTTTTCTGTTCAGAAGGCAGATGATAAAGTGATCCTGCTGAGGAATCACAATCTCTCCTTGTATTTTACAGCCCTAACTGGGACACATTATACAGGTGCTTCTCCCGGCCTTCCTGCCATTTAAATCTTCATAGAGTATTTATTTAACTCCTCCATAAACATACACCACTCTGGACACATCATATAATCCCACTCTTGCTCCCTCCCCAGGCACCTGTATCCTGTTCCACATGCATGGCATAAGAATTTGTGATGGGTATGGGGGGGGATAGAAGGTCATACATAATCTTGGGCCTTGCAACTCCACACCAATCAATAGGTTTGGCAGTAAGCTACATATCTGATTATACCACGCTGTAAATATGCATGTTTCATTTGGAGCATTTGGATCACCACCCAAAATGATGGCAGAAAGAAAAGGCATTGTGTATATAATAAATGCTATAGTTAAAGAAAATATAATGAATTGATGCCAGCTCTCTAATTGCACAAAACTGAACACCCCTGCCCAAGGACCCGCCGCTGCCCCACCCCTTCTCTGAGGCCCCACCCCTGCTCACTCCATCCCCCCTCTCTCTGTCACATGCTCTCCCCCACCTTCATTCACTCACTCATTTTCACTAGGCTGGGGCAGGGAGTTGGGGTGTAGGAGGAGTGAGGGCTCTAGCTGGGGCTGCAGGGTTTGGGTTGGGCCAGAAATGAGGGATTCAGGGTCTTAAGTGGCTCCGGGCTAGGGGGTGGAGCTGAGGGGTTCAGAATGTGGGAGGGGGCTCTTGGCTGAGGCAGGGGATTGGGGTATGGGAGGGGGTATGGACTCTGGGCTGGGGGTGAGGGTTCCAGGGTGGTGCCAGAAATGAGGGGTTCAGGGTGCAGGAGGGGGCTCCAGGCTGGGGCAGAGGTTGGAGTGCAGGGGGTAGGCTCTGAGAGGGAGTGTGGGTATGGGAGAGGGATCAGGGCTGGGGCAGGAGTGCAGGAGGTAGTGTGAGGAGTGGGCTCCAAGCGGCACTTACCCATATACATGAGAACAGAATTTAGCTCAGGATTCATAGCTCAGTGTTTTGTCTTGTTTTAATCCTATCTCAATCTTTTTTAAAAAACAACAATAATAATAAGCTTATCCTATAGATAAGTGAATTTCATCTTTCATGCCTAGTTCCACAAACAGTGTAGATTTACAGATGATAAGTACAAGTATTTCACTGTTTTACAGTATACTTAAAAGCACTGGGCCAGATCCTCAGCTGGTATAAATCAGTGTAGCTCCACTGAGCTATGACAGTTTACACTAGCTGAGGATCCATACCATTTATTTTAGCTAATTTTAAACAAAGACAAGTATAGACTAAAAATTACTGCATTTCATATAAAAAATGCCTAGGTTGCCTCTATCTTGACTGTACATCTTAAGGTACAAACCTAGAGAGATCACTAATGGAGTATTACACTTTATTAAAGGCTGATGTAGGCAGTCAAAACCAACCCCTTTGCAATGATGGCCCTGACAATGAGGCATTTACTTATTTAGAAATGCATATAGGTGCCCATCACAAAGGCACCTAGGTACCTTACATCATTGCAACCAATTTCCAAAGACTATAAACAGAACCCCCTGTCGACAATACAACAAACAAAAACCCTTAGTATACATTCTACACAATGGGAAATTAAATACATTTTAGAACAAATGTCACTAGTGAAATTGGTCACTATCATCTTTCTCCATGCTCATTCAAGCTAAATTGTTCCAAAGAACTGGAAAATATTATTTCATATAGGTATAAATATACCCATGAGTTTATATTTTACCTATAGAGAGGAAAGTAAGACTGGCAATTATAATCCTTTCTATTAAGATTTACTGCATATTTCCCTTGAAAGTATTTTTAACATTTTAAACATTGGCATAAAGATTCATTGAGAGAAGATTGCTGCAATATATTTATATTAGATCTAAATCAGTATTGCAAAGATTTTTTGTCATGACACTGTTAATGCTAAATTGCAGACATTGCCTGGATACTAGTCTTATCCTTTCCTGTAATATGAAATTCAATAGGGAGGGTAAGACTGGAAATTACAATTTGTTCTCTTAAGGTATATTTCTTATTATGTGATTTCAAAATATACTATTTATGAGTAAGCACATATATCTTTATGCTTTTACTATCTCTCTAACTAAGTTTTCATACAAGCTTATTCCAAAAATGTTAGGTTAAGATTCAGAACAGGAGTGTACCATACACTACCGGGTTACTCCAATATTTGAAGAACTCCATGGAAGAGGGAGGAGGTATGGCAACAAAGTCAACCCAGACCCATGCCATTTAAACATTAATTCCACAGCATACCATCATGTCTGGTCTCTCTCACCTATATGACCATGACACCATAAAAACAACACACAAGTACTTTAGTTAGACAAAATAATGCTCAAAAATCTTGAGTTAGCATTTATACTATGGATTCCTATCCAAGGAATGAAAAAATATTCTAAACAAAACGGTAACATATTTTCACTTATTAGAAGTGGAGGAGGGGAGCTGAGACAGATGACAAGAGAGAACAATTTCCATAGCCTAGGTACCCCCCAGCAAAAGCACCATCAGGAGATAACCTAAAAGCTAGGTGGCAGTGGAGCATAAGCAGATGTCAGAAGAAGGATTGCTCACTTTCCATATGCATCTATATATAGACAGATTATAGATAGAGATATCATATATAGACACCCCACTAATATTGATTTCTAATAGAATCAAGTCACTTGAATTCAGCACAGGAAGGAAATATGATATCTGTACATTCCATAATCAGCTAATCTTTGGTAAATTCAATAAAGTTTTAAAAGGAAAAGGATTACATTCAGAATTTCAAACCCCAAATAGTAATGATGTTTCCTGAGCAAACCAGTTATTGTTAACACTTACTAGGCTAAGAGACTATTAGAAATTATTTAAAAAAGAAAAATAGAAGGTGGCTTTGCAAAGTGATTGCACAAGAATATTTCTAACAAAGACAAAATGTTTTTCATGTTTGTTCTGATAACAAAACCTCTCTCTTTACCGTTTTTAAATTGTTTCAGATTATGAAGAGAATTGTAAGATTGTGTGCATGCACTAAAGAACCAGCATTTAGATGAAGGAACATGGAATTTAAATATACTTTTTATAGTCCATTTGAGCATTAATATTCACCTCTCTCTCTCTTTTTTTTTTTTTTTTACCATTCATGTTACACTTAACTGCTAGATTTGTTCAATGTCTCATAGACAACTGAAGATGGCATTGAGCACTAGGTATCAAATACATTGCTTACAACAATGTGACAAACAATTACTGTCCCAATTAATGACATAGAATCTTTATTCCAAGAAAAGTATTGATTCCTAAAGACAATCAGATGCTCAGTTAAGCCAAAATGACATTTATCTATAGTATATTTTGAAGGATAAGAATGTTCGCTGGAGAAAGTGAAAAGGAGGTGCTAAGCAAGGTACAGAGTGAAGCTGTTCTATTGTGCTCAATATCTTTTAGTTGTGAGTTGCAAAGGTGTATCAGGGAGGAATAATGGTATCAGCTAAGAAGGAAGGGGCATTTCAATTAGAAAAATGGTAGAAATGGTTTCTAGGATTCAGATTTTTAAACTATGAATTTTCTCACCACAGGCTGTCTGTAGTGGTTGATTGAGGGCACTGAACAGTAATTCACACAATTGCAGGACCTATTGTTAACAATGCGGATATGGCAGATGGGATCAGTGGACACATAGCACAGTGATCTGTGACACCAATGTGCTTTTTCAGCAGGGAGAGGGCTTCTTTAGTTAGTGGAAGCTATTCTCTATTGCATTGAGGCAAAAAGATGTCTCCATTTGCACTAAGGAGCCAAACCACACAAGCCTGAAGGAGCTGAATGCACAGAGACACTGATTTTGAAAAAGCAAGACCCCTTGACATTTCTGTTTAATTATATATATATCTGTCTCCAGTAAAGATCTGATCCTGCACCCTTTGAGATCTATGGCAGAACACCCATTGACTTTAATAGAAACAGGATCGGGCCCTATGAAAGCAAATACTTTTCAGCCAATTCTTATTTTTCTCTGTTTGAATCCTTGATTTAGAAAGCCATTCTTCTGTCTCTAGCTAGGTAGTTAACATAGGTAGCCATCACTGCCGTATCCTCCTTAGTCAGCCTGCAGCATCAAAGGAAGCCTTGAAGAACATACTCATTGAATGAAATGCAGCCAAAGATGTACCGCCCATTTCTGTGAGGTACTGAGCACTCTCAACATCCACTATAGTCAATGGAAGTTAAGAGCAATCAACACCTCCCAAAATATACTCAGCACTTCACAGGACTGGACACAGAGATGGAGTCTGAGAGAATCCAAACTATTACTTGGAAAGAAAATGTAGCTGGTGTGCCTGGGAGCTGCAACTCTGAGGAACTATTAATTCTGCAGCAGTGATTCAGTGGCATAAAAGGGTCTTGCAGAGATTGCAGTTTCTTGGAAAGCATATTTGCAGTGGTGCTGTACAGTTTTTAATGGGCATTGTTACAGTCTCATAGTCAGCTTTTTAAAGCTATTACAGTGTGCATTAAAATCTATACATCGCTGCTGAAAATACACAACCCTATTGTTCCCCTAAAGCCCAAGCACAAAGGGGACCCTCTTTGTACAACTTTGTCTGAGAAGGGAGGAGTCAGTTGCCTTCAAGAGATCATCCTGGGACTCCATAAAAGGCTGCCCATGTGGTCTGGTATTCATGCATAGCGAAAGACACATGGGGGGAAAGCACTAGTCCATTCAAACCACACTGGGATTTGTGCCACAATTAATGCTACTCCTCACTAGCATCTCCACACTGTGGGAAAACCCCTCCAATATGGGTAGCTACCTGTGTGGGATTCTCTGGTAACTTGTCTCGATTGGAGCTGTTCTGCCTAGGAGCCAGAGCAGTGTGGATAGCTCTGTAACTATGGCAGATTTCCAAGACCCTTTCCAAGTCTCCAGGGATCCATAGTGCCTGCAGACTGAACTGGCTTCTTCTGCAAGGGGGAAAACTGCACACATCACAGAAAATTCTCTTAACAGAGAATGACCCCTCTCTTCCCACACTTTAGGTTTTTCCATGGGAGAAAGCCAAGAAATGGCTCCTGGAAGCACCCTTTACTACAATGAACCACCACTGCACTTTACTACCCATCACATTTTGAGCTCCTACTCAGATCAGATAACCTCATTTCAAGAAGCCCTAAAGTACTTTCATCAGGGTCAAAGGTAAAAATTTATGATTATCTGAACAGAATGGTGACTGTGTACACAATATCACCAGCTAAATGGACCAACTATAGAGCAGTCTGATCTTGAATTCACGAAGACTGGTTTTACATTGGTGTAACTCCACTGATTTGAAAGGAATTACTCCAGATTTCCACAGGAGGAGAATTAGGCCCTAATTTTCAAAAAATGCCCAATACTGTATTATTTTTATTTCTACCATAATTGATTGTCAAACCATCACAACTGCCTTTGGGTGCATTTAATATAATTAAAACCATATATCAAAGCTACCCATACCGCTTAATAAAAACAATAAAAAAACCCTAAAATTAAAAAACCCAACCACATTCGTACCTCATATCAACACACATCACCAACTTGTAACTCAAGCCAAGAAAATACAGAACAAATTCACAACGTACAATGTAACCATGAACATGCCACATGCACTTGTTAGCAATGAAACCCTAGCAGCAAACAGAGCATTTAAAAATGTTTCACTACTGGGACTTTGTAAAAGGAAAAATGACCCAGACAGAAGCTTTTCTGAGGATAAATGGCCAGCTGGGTTAATAGGTTCAGCTTCGCCACAGACCATCAACCCCTCCCACCTGATCATTAATCACCAAGAGAAGCCTTTCACCTTATCACTTAAGTGAAAAGGAAACCTTAGAAAAATGTTTTGATTTTATAGCCTTGCTAAAGGAGATCTAACAACTACATAAAAAAGAATGATAAAAATCAGTGCAGACTTCATTGACATTTGAAAATACTTGTTTCAAAGTTGCTTAATGATGGGAAGATGGGAGACTACACTCAGACCTGTTACATTCCCTGGACTTCTATACTCTGATCTGTTTCATGAATACCTTCTCATCATGTATTAATGTTTGTAAGCTGTGACAATATGGAGGAAGTATTAAAGTGCTGTAGTGTACATATTATCTTAAGAGAGATATAAATTCTCTACCAATTACAGTTTTGGCATAAATGCCTGGCTTACAGTTTATTACAGATGCAAGCCTGCCCCAAATTGGTGAGAATGTACGTTTTTCAAAATAAACATGCATTGTTCATTAATAAGATTCAGACTATTCCATCTTCAGCTGACATCTCTAACCATCTAAGTATTTTCAGTTCTCTTTGTTCCATGTAAGGAAGACGGTCCCTTTACACTCAGAGGCGACATTTCATAAATACTGAAAGAAAGCAGACTTTCTACAAAACAAAATCCCTTGTGATAGGAGTTTTCTCCATATGATTTCTGAAAATTGAGGGAAAATACGATAATCTCTTTTAGGCACCACAGATGACTATAGAATCACTGTGAATGGACAAGAGCAGTCAGTAATTTTCAATGCTTCTCCTATATTCCTATTCAATACAAAACTACAAAAAATGAAAATACAAGTTTCAGTTTGTAATGTCAGTCTCTAACTGATCATAATGAAACCTCTTCATATTGGTTTTACAAAATGACTTCGTTAAACAAAAGTGTTTAGTGTTGCCCTCAAATCTGCAGCTCAACCATAAAAAGCCAGCTACTGACTATTACGTTAGCTATCTTAGAATTTTCCATAGTACCCATGATCATTGTATCTAAGAAGTACTTATATAAGAAGTACTAAACAGACAACAATAAGCACAAGACAAGAGAACAATTTTTATCCCACAAAAGACTAAATATGTTGGCTGTGCACAAAGTCTTTACCATCTCTGCACAGCAATTTCCATGAATTTACTGTAAAAGTATTTGCATATACCTGTATGTTTTAATCTGTATTAATCACTAGCATATTCAAAATACAAAATGACATATTCCATTGTAAAACCCACACTTTCCATATTGATAGACCAGGTAATATTCTTCAACAGACTCAGCATTAATGATCATATTATGTTAATAATATTCACTGTTCTCTATGAAGATGAATGAAGTGGTTGTCTTTCAAACCAACTTTACATGCAATCATTCAGGATAAATTATAAATAGATTATATTATATGTAATTTAATTACAGAGCTAAAATACATGGAAATTAACAGAGCTGTTCATTTTAACATAAACCTTGTTAAATAGCAATGAGGAAAAAATTAAATAAATATACCTTATAAAGGGGGCAACAATAAAATAAAGAGGTGATTTAAAAGTGGACTATTATACGTTCAGGAAAATTAATTTATATGAGCTCGTCTACACATTTTATAGCAGCACTTGTTCAAAATGCAATGGTATCCAAGTTCACTATTTTTATCATGTAATGAGTTCATGCAGAATTATTGTATCACATTCTTCACCAGCAGGATCAGTATAATGGATTTTAGCTCACACTGTGACTATCTTTTACTCCTCACATAAGGTTCCACCATGCAAACCAAGTATGAGGTCAGGGCTTTCTTCTCTGGGAATAAGCTGTTGTGCATTTAAACAATGCATTCTGGAAAGTAGGGGAGGACTGGCTAAATCACAGGCCAAGGTGCTCTGCTACAACTACAGGCTACAGTGACCATGTTGTGACGGGTTCGGTCACAGAGACCCCCTTGGGACTGTCACCTGACGTGCTGAAGTTACCTCTGAGCCCGTTTTCCACTGCCAGCTTGAGACTCTAGAACCCTGCCTTGTTGAGCCAGACATGCTAGTATGCTGCAACACAGACACAGGTCTGGTCCACACCCCCAAAGCTGCAGACTTTAACCAAAAACTGCTCAGCAAGTCACCTATCTCCAGCACCCAGACCCCCAGTTCCCAATGGGATCCAAACCCCCAAATAAATCCGCTTTACTCTGTATAAAGCTTATACAGGGTAAATTCATAAACTGTCTGCCCTTAGAACACTGATAGAGAGATATGCACAGCTGTTTGCTCCCCCAGGTATTAATCACTTACTCTGGGTTTGTTAATAAACAAAAGTGATTTTATTAAGTATAAAAAGTAGGATTAAAGTGGCTTCAAGTAATAACAGACAGAACAAAGTAAGTTACGAAGCAAAATAAAACAAAACACGCAAGTCTAAGCCTAATACATTAAGAAACTGTTTACAGGTAAATCTCACCCTCAGAGATGTCCCAATAAGCTTCTTTCACAGACTAGACTCCTTCCTAGTCTGGGCCCAATCCTTTCCCCTGGTACAGTCCTTGTTAGTTCCAGCAGGCATCTTAGGTGGAAACTAGGGGTGTTCTCATGACTGGCCACCCCCTTTGTTCTGTTCCACCCCCTTTTATAGCTTTGGCACAAGGCGGGTATCTTTTGTCTTTCTGGATCCCCACCCCTCCTTCTAAATGGAAAAGCACCAGGTTTAAGATGGATTCCACCATTCTTCCTGGGCTGCCTTACAGGAACACAGGAAGGCTTGCAAGTAAACAGAGCTATTTACAACCAATTGTCCTAGTCAATGGGAGCCATCAAGATTCTAAACCACCATCAATGGCCCACACTTTGCATAATTACAATAGGACCTAAGAGTTATATTTTACATTTCTAGGTTCAAATACAAGAATGATACATACATACAGATAGTATGATCACACTCAGTAGATTATAAGCTTTGTAATGATACCTTACAAGAGACCTTTTGCATAAAGCATATTCTAGTTACATTATATTCACACTCATAAGCATATTTCCATAAAACATTATGGAGTGCAAGGTCACACATGTCACCTTATGTTTTTGTACAAGATCTAACATAATGATGCCCAGATCCTGACTGGGGCCTCTGAGTGCTATTATAATAGAAATAATGAACAACAATAACAAGCTTCCTCCCTTATTTTGTCAGACACCCACCTGCCTCATCCCTTCTCTACTGTAGTCCACAGAGCTAGCTTTAGCATTTTATTTTATTTAGCAGTAAAACAAGGAACCTACAGGCCTAAAAGCTTCAGCAATTAGCGTAAGGCTTGAGGCCTATGAACTTTGGCACAGATAAATGGCCCAACGGTCACCCCTAAGTTTTGGGGAACTGGGAAGAGAGTGTTTAAAGGGGGAGTTTGTACATAATAACACCAGGCAACTACAGGAATATGAACTAACAACAGCTTTTGGATATTTTAGGATAGGAACATTTGCAGATGTCTGACATAAGAGTGTCATGGTAATGAATTGATAATCAGTTGAGATCATAATATGCTAACCTATATGAGAAGGGCACTCCAATATTTGTACAGTGAGGAAATACATATAAGGAAGAGGGGAGAAACCTTTACTGAATATGCATTTGGCATAGTGATGTCAGAGTAATATATAAAAGTTGTATCCCACCCTGTGTGCAGGAAGAGATAGAGATGCAGCCTTGGGAGGTGCCAGGATGATGGCCAATGGTGATGGTGAGGATGGTGATGGTGATGAGCACAGGTGCCGACTCCGTGAGTGCTCCAGGGATGGAGAACCATGGAAAAAAAATAGTGGGTGCTCAACACCTACCGGTGGACTCTCCCTCTCCCTCCTGCCCCCAGTGCCTCCTACCAGCGGTGGGCCCCGCCAATCAGCTCCTCCTCCTCCCCCTCCCAGCACCTCCCACCTGCCAAGGATCAGGTGTTCAGCGGCATCCAGGAGGTGCTAGGGGAGGGGGAGGAGTGAGGGCAGGAAGAGGTGGAGCAAGGACGGGGCTGGAGGGACATCCCCAGATGCCGAGGAGTAGAAGGGGGGGGACTAGCCCCTTCTGCTTGCTGGGATGCTGGCGGACTGGCAGCTGCCTGAGAGAGCCTGGCTGGGGAGGCAGCTTCCGCACCACACCCGGGCTTGGGTGCTGGGGACCTGGGATGAGTGAGACAGAGCCCCTCCTCCCGTCCTGGCACGTTTCTGGCTCGCTGAGCTGCAGTCCCTAGCAGCCCAGCTCGAGTGGGGAGCAGAAGCTGCCTCCTCCCCAGCCAGGGTCTCTCAGGCAGCTGCTGGGCTGCAGAGCAGTGAATGGAAGGGTCTGGTGTTAGAAGCGACTCCCTCCCGCTCCCCGTCTGGGCTCTCTCCCACTTAGGGAGAGTGGTGGAATGTGCTGGGGGTGGGGGAGCAGGTGCAGTGGGAGGACAGAGCATCCCTCTCCCCCACAGATAAGGTGGAGCGGGGAGAGTGATGTGGTCCCAGGCTGGGCACAGGGGGAGGTTGGCTGGGGGACACACACGTGAGTGGTCACGTGACCTCCCCTTTAGATCATGCCCCCCAAGTAAGGGGAGGCACCGGTCCTCTATGGTGGGGAGGAGATAGAACAGGGTGGGAAGAGGTGGGGTGTGGGTGGGGCCTTGGGGAAGGGGTGGAATGCGACGGAGCCTGGGACGGCGGGGGGGTGGAGCATCCCCTAGGAAATCAGAAAGTCAGCACCTGTGGTGATGAGGAGGATAACAACTAACCTTTTAGATTGTTCTGCAAGGGATGGTGAGAATATATGGCTGTTCAGATATACATTCTGTATTATCTCTATCTACCTTGGTGGGTTACAGTGTTTGTGACTGATAAATGTATTAATAAAACTATTACAAATACCGAGGGTTCCTAAGTGGGAGTGTTGCAAATGTGTATATTGGAGCTCCCAACTGAACAGTAATTTTAAAAATACTGTGCCTGAACTTGGGACAAGTACCTGTTAAACCTCAGAGTGATAACTGGGAATTCTTAAATAATCAATATAATTAGTACACAATCCACAGATCAGGCAACACTACAGAAGACCCTTTGGAAAAGCCCTATAGAATTTAATAGAATGAGATAAATTCTATAGGATGGTTTAAAACCCTATAAACAAGGTAATAGAGAATTATATCCATGCTATAGAACACTGCAGGATGATTTTTTAAAGTAGAACGGATAATATTCTCTATTAAATTCTATAGCACTCTAGAGTTATAGCCATGTAACTTTAATAGCTTCATCTCCATTAAATTCTATAGGACTTTAAACATCTTCTTCCTCCTTTCCCATTATTATTGGCACCCACCCGGATTAACTGTTGGTCCTGTGTGGTACTGGTGGGTGATACAGGGGTTTGGTGCAGGGGAATAGTGAGGGTTCTGCTGGGCTTCTCATTTTTATAGTGTTTCACAGCATAGTTTATATCTCTGAAGTGCTATTCCCCCATCATAGGATGTGAATAACTTTCACTGGAGTCAATGAGACTTCAAAGATAGTTAAACATATCCTGTGTGGGAGAATAGGCTCCTGTTGACAATTCAGGCCACCAGTCCTTGGACTTGGAAAAAATACAAGCGTTCATAGGCCACTTACTACTCAGAGTAGGCAGGATGCTTTCAGCTTCTCAAGCATCCTGGGCCAGTCCAAACCTGCTGGAAAGCAGATAATCTATTTCAATAGAACACACAAGGTCTGCATTACAGCACAATCCTTTAAAATCAATCCATGCCTCCTGTCCAACAGGAGGAAAGAATTTACCAGAATTCCCAATTTGAAACAACTGTAACTTTCCAGAACATTGACGAAATTTTCGCCTTTCCTGACTGAACCTAACAAAGATTTCTGGTGAGTAAATACTTCTAGTGCTGTGAGTGTCCCATTCCCTTCTTCCCTCCCTTCCCTCCTACCCTACCACATACACATTAAAATAGTTTCTCATAGGAATTTGGGCCTACATTTTCAAAGCTGGGTGCCTAATGTTAGATGTCTAAATCTGCTGAAGTTGCTCAACTCCTTTGAAAATAGGCCACTGATATCTAGGGGTTAAATTTTCAGAAATGCCTAATTGACTTAGGAGCCCAAATCCCATTTCAAAAGTAATGTAGGAAATTAGGAGCCTAAACACTGTGGGACTTAGGCTTTTAAACATGGGCATAGTTTTGGGGGGACTGGAGAGCATTGCCCCCCCCCAACTGAAAGTCTCAGGCAGGTGTGAAATTTGCCCCCCCCCCCCCCACACACATAGCACCATTGGCATGACTGGAACTGCTCCCCCAAATACAGAAGTCAAACTATGCCTGTGCTTTTAAATCACTCAGGCACTTCTGAAAAGTTTACCTTAGGCCTGGTATTTTCAAAAAAATTGAATGGCGTTTGGTTCCCATCTCCCATTGAAATAACTCCCTTTGAAAACCCCAATTAAGGGGCCTAATAAGAGTTCATGAGTCTAACTTTAGGTATCAAGGTCCTTGAATATCATAACAAGCATTCAATTCCACTTTAACTGTTAGGAAAAGCAAAAGAAGAGGGGAGAAATGATGCCCCCTTAGCAGGTCAATGCATTGCCCATCCCTTTACCTGTCACCTCAGCTGCTCCTACACTAAGCATTTCTCTGAGCTCCTACCAAAGAGTGAAACTGGCACATATGGTCTGTAAGCAGGAAGGAGAAGCACAATCCTGGGAGATAAGGAAGAAACAGAAGGGATTGGGGGGAGGGGGGAAATTGAACAAAAACATACAGAAGAAAAGAGGGACGGAGCAAGAACACAAATGAATAAGAGGGAGGTGGCATGGGGTGAGGAATAAAACCAATATAAAGTTGCTTTGTGACAGCTTCTTGAAGTTCTGGGACACACTTGGTCCTTCATTCCTTGTGTCTTCAACCGCTGGGGGGAAGATTTGACAAAGGGTGCTCTCTAAAGACCTCCCTATACCCCGGGCAATGGAGCAGTATCCACAGGGTCAAAAGGGAGTTTTTCTGTTGCACAGGCTTTGGGGATGAATCAGAGACAAAAGGAGGCTCCCTAACATGGGAACCAAGAGTGACACAAAGGCGGGTGGGAGGGAGTATAAAAAAACCAAGGTGACATGGGGACAAGGGTAGACTGATTAGCAGCAAAAAACAAAGGCATTAGGTGAGAAGAAAAAATCCAAAGAGCAGAAAGATGAATGAAAAATTGAGAGAAAAAAAAGAGAGAAAAGTGAACAGCCAAATTTCAGGGGATACTTTAGTTGAGGTTTTTGGCTTCCAATACAATAAGTTCACAAAAACTCTAATTTGTGCCCTGATCCAAAGAGTCTTTACATTGACTTCAGTAGGCTTTGGGTTATGCCTCAGATGAAGAGTCAAAACGTACTTTATGGGGAATCAAAATCTTCTTGCATACCTCAGCAGTGGCAGATTAGCTACATGGCCCATGCCCAGGGGCCCCGGCCAATTGGAGGCCCCCCGGAAAAATGGCACCTGCCCCACTCTGCCCCGTGCTCCTGCCAGGGAGCGGGGTCGGGGTGCGGGAGTTTGCTCTGCTCCACCATCCTCTCCCACCCGCTCCTCAGCACTTCTGCCCGGGAGTGGGGGAAGCCCCTGTGCCCCGTCCCTGCTACCCAACAGGAGCACCAGGAGGGGGCAGGGGGACTGCAGGTGGAAGCAGTGGGCAGGTGCCCCCACTTGCTCTGGCCCAGAGCCCAACAAAACTCTAATCCGCCTCTGAACCTCAGCAGTGATCAACTACAACCTACTACTCTTTGTACACACTGCTTAAGTGTTTTCCTTTTGAACCAAAACAACAGTGTGTATATATGTGTTCCTACTAAAATTGTTAACTCCATCTCGCCACACAAACATGCACGCTTGAAATAATGAGGGTCAGATCTTAGCTGGTTTCAGCATTGGTTTCAAAGGAGCTACATCATATATGCCAGAAATGGCCCTGATATTCCACCTGATACACAAAAATGAAATCAAATCTTTATACAACTGTGTGGCCCCGGACAACTAATGGGCAAACATTCTGCCGCCAGTTTTCAGGATATAAGTATTCTTTAATGCTCTTCTTGGAGGTCTCACCACTATTCTTACAGAATACTTTAATAGGTTGGTATTTAAATTGGAAGCTTTAGGAGAGATGCATCTCCTGAAGCATTTAGTCACCTATGTTATGAGCCAAGGCTTTCCCCCCAGTTTACCAACTGGTTTTGTAAATGTGTGAAAATTCTTTATGGCTTTATTTGTTAACAACTTGAGATCTTTCTAGCACCTGCAAGAGACATTTAGCATACCTCAAGGAGACTTTTTCCAATTTCAACAAGCGAGACATATTTGCTTTAAGTTGAATTGTGAGTGACTCCATCAGACTTTACTTCTCTTTTCTTTTCCAAAGAAAGACACTTTCTTAATTAGGTTTAGTTCCAGTTATTATAAAACATTGGGGAGGCCTGAAGAAATACTGCTTAGCAGTTTGAAAAACTAATTGGATCTTAGTTGTGGGCAGACATTTGTCTTATTCTGGGTGTATACAACAGATCGTCATGATAAAAAAAGTGTCTATGGTAAACAGTGAAACATTAAAACTTCTGTTGACTGAACATTCTTTTTTAGATAATACAGGCTCTATCTATGGATAGCTCAAACACTTCTCAAACGTAATGATCCTGTTTTCGGGTGCTCTGAAAGATATCGACATAATACAGGGAAAACCTCAGTTCTTTTATTGTGCTCAAGATTGATTTGACCCTTGAGTTACTACTTTGGGAGCTGAGTTTTGTAACCATGAGCCCCTTTCATGAAATAGCTGGTTTATAGATTTCTCTCCTTTTGTAAACAGAGGCCATTTCATAATTCTCTTCAACACAACTATGTATCCCACTATGGTTCTGTCTAAAATGGGTGGATTAAGGGAAGTTTTTTCCTGCAGAATACATTATATACCCTCCCTTAATAGTACATTATATATAATTTTTCCAATATATTAAATGCACCATACATCCATTTGCCTGCAGCAGTGTTTTAGATTCTCCTTCATTGAATAATGTAATGTAACTGTCGGTTCCTGTCCTGTCTCAGTTTATTTCAGATCATATTACTTCAGACTGTATATGTTTCTCTCTTTATTATGTTACAGTTGCAATATATGAATCATCATAATTTTGATGTTTGCTCAACATATATTCTGAGTGATAGGTCCAGTCTTCCTATAAAAACTCTTGAAACAAAAATGAGCAAGACAAAATATTACAAGATTGCAGAGGGTTCCTTATGTTAGTCTGTACATAACTGTATTTGGATTTTCATGCTCTGCATCTTGATCTTCAAAAAGGACATTTATAAAGTAAACAGCAGTCATAAACTACTGATGCATGCGAGAGAAATGTCTGGAAAGGACCTGGTTACGAACAGTTATTTTTCAAATGTATGCATTATATATCCCACTGTCTCCACATGTTAATAAAAGAGACAAAGTGGGTGAGGAAATATCATTTATTGGACCAACTTCTGTTGGTGAAAGAGACAAGCTTTCAAGCTACACAGAGCTCTTCTTTAGGTCTTCCTCAGATATTATCTCATCGAGTTTATCTCTCTAATATCCTGGGACCAACAAGGCTACAACAGTACTGCAAGCAAGATGTTAGTAAAGACAGACTCTGATGTTATATGATTAAAATATGACCAAGTAGATAATTATTGCCACTACTGTTATATAATTGCAACAAATCTTGTACAAAGTATGACATGTAAGGGGTCAATGCAAAAGTTATGAGTTGCTGAATATAATTATACTATTTGTACGCATGTATCATTGCTATGTCTGAAGTTATGAATATTGACTTTATACCTGTATTTCAAATGTTTGCTCCTGCGTAACACCCACAAGGTAGTTTACATCCAATCTAGCCAGCACATTGTGAATGGACCATTCAAGTTGATGGCCTGTCAGCAAACACAATGGGCCACCATGGAAGAAGCTTATCCCCACCTGATGGATGTTCCTGTGGACATTTTAGCCAGAATATGGGTAATGGCTCCGGCTATGACTCATTGAAGGGCATGTGGCCAGCTCATGTGATACCGGACTCCATCTTGTGCTTGTACTTTCCCACTATCGGCACTAAAAGCAGACCCTCCACATGGCAGTAGGGTTGCAAGGCATAAAATTTCAAACCGGAATGCTCAGTTTAAAAGAGACGATGCTGACCGGTCCATTTAAAGTCCGGTCGGCAGCGCAGTGGGGCTAAGGCAGGCTCCCTGCCTGCCCTAGCTCCGTGCAGCTCCCAGAATTTGCCAGCATGTCCCTGCAGCCTCTAGGTAGGAACCCCAACCCCCTGCCGCAGCTCAGAGCCCCCTCCCACACCCTGAACCCCATATCTGGCCCCACTCCAGAGCCCGCACCCTCAGCCAGAGCCCTCACCCCCTCCCGCACCCAACCCCCCTGCTCCAGCCCAGTGAAAATGAGTGAGTGAGTGAGTGAGTGAGAGCAAGTGATGGAGGGAGGGGGGATGGAGTGAGTGGGAGGTAGGGCCTCAGAGAAGGGGCAGGGTAGGTACAGGGCCTCAGGTCAGGGACAGAGCGTTCAGTTTTCTGCAATCAGAAAGTTGGTAACCCTACATGGCAGAGCTGTAAAAGGCCCTGAAAGCATCTCGTTTCGCCTCTTTCCTGCTCTGATCTCTGGAGTATGGACTTATACTAATGGGAGAATTCTAACCAATGGACTGAGGACCTTCCAATCTTTTGGAAGCAACCAGACACATTATGAGCCAACAGTTTATTCCATCACAGCCTGATAAAATTTTTTTGCAATTATCGTATGTATTCGATTCCTTTAACCAATTTTAACTCTCATCTCTTTTTTTCCCTCTGATAAATAAACCTTTAGATATTAGACACTAAAGGATTGGCAACAGAGTGATTATTGGGTAAGATCTTACTGAGGGACAATCTTCACTCATTGATATATTTGCTTTCCACAACCAACTAACTCTCTGTATAACTTTTCATGAGTAATGTACCCAAATACTTGGATGCTAATATCAAAACTGTATTGTTAAATTTATTCATCTAAATTTGGGTTATTGCAGATTATGTACTACATGCATCCGAAGAAGTGGGTTGTAGCCCACGAAAGCTTATGCTCTAATAAATTTGTTAGTCTCTAAGGTGCCACAAGTACTCCTGTTCTTTTTACATGTATCTTATGACTTTTAAACCAAACTTTGTATTTGTGGATAATCTAAGCACTATACCCAGATGTACAGACACTCTTTCCTTAACCTGTGTATTATATAATTTTAACACTAGCCAGGGCCGCCCGGGGGGGAAGAGGGGGAGGCAAGTGGGGCAATTTGCCCCAGGTCCCACAGGGGCCCCCACGAGAATATAGTATTCTATAGTATTGCAGCTTTTTTTATGGAAGGGGCCCCCGAAATTGCTTTGCCCCAGGCCCCCTGAATCCTCTGGGCAGCCCTGCCACTAGCTTTAATAAAATGTTTAAATTTGAACTGGGTATGTGGCTGGTCCTTTGGGATCACACTTTGGTTGAGGAAATTGGTTTTAAATAACCACTCATCATTAAGTCGAGTGTCTGGGTGTTGAATCCAGGACTGGAATACCTAAAGAGACTGCATTTCTTACTTCTTGTTTGCCAGTGTGGTGAGAAAGAAGTTTACTTTTGTTGCTGGTTTGGTATATCTTATGGAAGATTAACTACCAGTTTGGGGTGAGTCCACCCCATTTCTGAGCAGTTTGTCCTTAATCTGGTATTCTCAGTTGTGACCCACTGAGGCACGGTGACACAGACTAATCCATTAATCCTTCATGAGCTAGTTAAAGTTATTAATCCTGGAGACAGAGTTAAGTGAATGACTGCATAAGCAGTAATAATCTCAGTACTGTGCAACATGCTAGCATACAAGGGCTGGCCTGAGTCAAAAGAGACTCACTTAGCTTTAAGGACTTGTGGAGAAAGGGACCACTTTGCATCAGACTGTAGTGAAGAGAAGACTGCCAGTGGGAAAGGAAGCATGCAATTGATAAGGTTTCTGCCTACCTACCTAATTTATTTTCCTATAAATTATTATCACCTGTTTTTGTCACAAAGCTTCTCCTGCTCCACAAGTGCAGTGGGGCTCTTTGGTGGCTTAGCCCACACAGTAAAGTCTAGGATGGCCACATTAAATCCAGGGCTTGCAAAGTGAAGAAGTGGAGGGAGAGAGGAGAGAGAGCAGAAGTCTTTTTATGTACCTTCAATAACCCTCATTTCCCTCTTCCTGCCTGCAAACAAATTCTCTTCATTCTTTGTGAAAGAGAAGGCTGGACTGGGTTTCCTCCATATCCCACCCATACTCTCCCTCAATTGCTTACTTTGGGCTTTAGGTCTAAGTGAGGTATCACCCCCTCCAACTTGATCCTCCCACCCCCATCAGAAACTAATTAATCTCTGTAGATTCCTCAACTTCTGAAATATAGAAAAAGCTATTTTTAGCTTTAACTACTTTCAATTACAAGTTTAAGAGAGGATCAAAGTAAAAGGGAAATGTTCAGAATTTCCACTCTTAAAAATAATGAACACTTTGATTAATACGCACTAAAAAGAAAATGATTAATTAAATAGTCAAGACATGGCTTTGTCAATCATAGGCTCATCTCAGTTCCATCAACGGTAACGTGAGAAAAACTACTGTACTAAAAAGTTAAGACTGTCCTGACAGGCAATGAATTAGCTAGACCAATCCTGCTAACATGACTTTTGCACTTAGCTTTCTAATTCCTTAAGAGGATTGTCTTTTCAGTTTGCAAATAAAAAGTAACCAATAGTCATTCAAAGTTACAATCCCAAATAAATGGTCATAAAGTATTTTATTATAGATAGAATATATAAACTGTTTATTTATTCAAAGGGGAACATTTAGCTCAGGTAAGAGTGATTTCTCTACAATCTAACTGTACACACTGCATGTATCCACTTCATTCATAGAGTTTGTTTTTCATATAGTAAAAGTTTCATATGCCAGCTACAAAGATTTTCTGGAAACTGAGAAAAAATTCCAATTATAAAACAATATGGGGACTATATTCAGATCTCATGTAAAGTCAGGAAAATCCAGAGTAACTCCAGCAAAGTTAATGGAAATACTCTGGATTTATCAAAGTGTCACTGAGATTGGAATGTGACTGCAACTTTAATCATATTTAATGAAAGACCCAGTTTTAGGATGTGTTTAGAATAAAATAATCATGTATATTCATTTTCTTATCTTTGCATGTGGCAAAAGCAATTTTTCTATTCCTATCCAATATACATTAACAAACACACAATATATATACACACATACTATAGATATTCTTATTTATATGAACAAAGTATACCTTAACAACAGAGAGATTTTGAGAGCATCTGCATATTTTTTTAGTAAAGCATTGAATATCACAGCAAATTGCTCTCTGATTGGAGAAGAAATAGGCACCAAGTATTGAATATGAACTTTTACCATCCATTATCATGCCAGTTTTCTTTTCATCATGAGGCTTTTGTTCCTGGCATCCATGTAGCCTCAGAAGATGAAGGTTGCTTTATGCATGCTTACATCAGTATTCAGTCGTGATTAAGACTGTATGTTTTTCATGGTCATGACTTCTGTGACAAAAACCATGATGTGTGTGTGGGGGTGGGGAGGGGAGAGGGAGAGTATCACAGAAATTCATGGTATTTGTAACTCATAGAACAAGACTTGGCACATAGATATATTCAGTAGGAAGACAACAAGGAGTCCTGTGGCACCTTAAAGACTAACAGATTTACTTCGGCATAAGCTTTCGTGGGTAAAAACCCCACTTCTTCAGATGCATGGAGTGAAAATTACAGGTGCAGGCATTATTATACTGACACATGAAGAGAAGTGAGTTACCTCACAAGCGAGAACCAGTGTTGACAGGGCCCATTCAATCAGGGTGGATATAGTTCACTCCCAATAATTGATGAGGAGGTGTCAATTCCAGGAGAGGCAAAGTTGCTTTTGTAGTGAGCCAGTCACTCCCAGTCCCTATTCAAGCCCAAATTAATGGTGTTAAATTTGCAAAAGAATTTTAGTTCTGCAGTTTCTCTTTGAAGTCTGTTTCTGAAGTTTTTTTGTTCAAGTATGGCTACTTTAAAATCTGTTATAGAATGTCTAGGAAGATTGAAGTGTTCTCTTACTGGCTTTTGTATGTTACCATTCCTGATGCCCGATTTGTGTCCATTTATTCTTTTACGTAGAGACTGTCCAGTTTGGCCAATGTACATTCAGGGCCAATGGGCCTGCTAACACTGGTTCTCCACTTGTGAGGTAACTCCCTTCTCTTCATGTGTCAGTATAATAATGCCTGCATCTGTAATTTTCACTCCATGCATCTGAAGAAGTGGGGTTTTTACCCACGAAAGCTTATGCCCAAATAAATCTGTTAGTCTTTAAGGTGCCACAGGACTCCTTGTTGTTTTTGTGGATACAGACTAACACGGCTACCCCCTGAAACTTGACATCAGTAGGAAGAAGCACACTCAAAGCATTAGTCTTTGTGTAATGCAAAGATTCTTACCACATCTTAGCAATGTGCAATGTTACAAGGAAATCCATCAAGAATTATAATCTAGGTTAGAACAAAACAGCCTTATAGAGATCATAACAGGAACAGAAACATATATAACTTATCCCAATTAGCTGGAAGTCCTGACAGAGCAAATTGCAATGTTGAATCCATTACTATGACGTAGAAAATATATGGCTTGTATTAATCATGATTATAGAAACTCAAAAAAGTATTCTATCCTTATCTCCTGTGGACAGATCACTTTTCTGGACTACTACATAGAAACAAGATACCCAAACCTACAAAGACAACAGTTGTAGTTATCTTTGGTCAAATCCAAATCCAGACAAGATTTCCTTTAACAGAGTGAATATCTAAGGAATAGTGTTAAACATCTATGAAAACAGAACTGGATAGTTAACACAGTTAGAAAAAAGTGACAAAGATTCCTATGCTATCTCAATACTTTAATCACCTGAAGGAGCAGAGAGGAAGACAGGACCTTTGACAACCAGAGAGCAAGGCAACTGTACCACAAATAGAAGTAGCTCATGAGCAATAGCAATTCTTGGTCTCCCCTTCACTTTGCCACCATTATATTATTTGCCATAAGTATAGTGTATTCCCAATGTAATTATATGATTCCCACACATCAATTCAGCCCTATAAAATATGGGCCCCAAGCGTATTTTATATATGAAATACTCACTGAAATCAATGAGAGTTTCATGCACAGAGAGACTACTGCAATCATGCCATAATGTAGACATCTTTCCTAAAAAGACCAGATATCAAACACCATTAAGGTTTATAATACTCATATTTTAGCTATCTCCTGCGACCTGCTATAGCTAGAAACAAAAGCCTTATGCTGTTGGAAAGCTGGGACTTTTTGACTTATAAAATTGTAAGACAGTCATTTCTCCAATGGGTTCTGGACCTTGAAGATCTCACAAATCCCTCTGTCTAACAGTATTTTGAAACTAGTCCAGGACTGAATTTTGCAAGCCCCAGACCTCAGAACAATGCAAATGTAAATCCCAAAACAAATAATACATAACACCTGTACAATGCATTTCATTCTCAAAGCACTTTGCAAAGCATTACTAAATCCTCTCAACAACTCTATGAAGTACCAAGACGGGTATTCCCATTTGACAGATGGCAATTCCAAGGCAAGCAGGTTAAGTGGCTTGCACAAGGTTCCAGAGGGAATGCACTAGAGCCAGGACTAGAATTCAGGAGTATAGCTGAGAGGGAAATGGTTTCCCCATCATATGAGAATTTGAGTTTCTGAATTTTTTTTTCTGTCCCAAACTGGGATGAAAAGTTGAAATCTCAAAATATTTTGCAAACTGAAAATCTGAAAAACATTTCAGATTAGTCAATTGAAATGTTTTGTTTTGATAATTTCACAGCATTTCTGTTTCAACCTACTTTATTTTTTAAACTTTTTTAAACTATAAATTAACTTAAGTTTCAAAATAAAAAACATTTCAACCTGAAAAAAGGAACTTTTGTTTCAAAAATGTCAAAATTGGACATTTTGACAATTTCTAAACTGTTTTTAACAAATTTTTCAAAATGGCAAATTTGTCAAAACTGACCCTTTCCTACAAACAGTTGTGACTTTGATAAATCAGCATTTTTCATTGAAAAACATTTCACCAAAACCATCAATGACCAGCTCTAGCGGTACCCCACATCCCAGTCCACCCCACCCCACACCAGGAGTCTCTCTCTTTGGGTCAGATTCTACTCCTAGATACACATATGCAATTCAGTGGAATCTGATATCAATTGTAAACATCTGCATGAGTCAAGGACAGCATTTGGCCCTACAGGACAGATTCTAGTCTCAGTTATATTCAGTGTAAATACAGAATAACTCTACTGCAGATAGCTGAGATCAGAATCTGAACCACTGAATCTAAATCTTACTCTCTACATCCGTCTTCACTTTGGCTGTTTTAACATTAAAGACGCATTGGCCAACCTCTGTAGTATTTCCATACAAAAGCAGTGATATACTGTATCATTCACATTGTATCTCCACCTTAGGCTGGGGCTGATAGATAGTCTTTTGAATTGGAAGGGGAAGTAGAAATGGGTGGCAACCTGGGCAGCAGTGACCATGAGATCGTTGAGTTCAGGATCCTCACAAAAAGAAGAAAGGAGAGCAGCAGAATACAGACCCTGGACTTCAAGAAAGCAGACTTTGACTCCCTCACAGAACTGATGGGCAGAATCCCTGGGAGGCTAATATGAGGGGGAAAAGAGTCCAGGAGAGCTGGCTGTATTTTAAAGAAGCCTTATTGAGGGCGCAGGAACAAACTATCCCAATGTGCAGAAAGAAAAGCAAATATTGCAGGCGACCAGCTTGGCTTAACAGAGAAATATTCGGAGAGCTTAAACACAAAAAGGAAGCTTACAAGAAGTGGAAACTTGGACAGATGACTAGGGAGGAGTATAAAAATATTGCTCGAGCAATATGTAATCATATGTAATATGTAATCATACGTAATGTGTAATCAGGAAAAGGGCCATCCCCAGGACACCTCCCCCCTTAGTCCCAGGCCCTGCCCTGCCTCTTCCTGCCCCTGCTCCGCCCCCCTCCCCGCCCCCATTCCACCCCTTCACCCAAGCCTCCACCCTGCCTCTTTCCGGCTTCCGCCCCCTCCCCTGAGCGATGTCAGGAGATGGCAGGGCGTGGAGGAGCGGAGTGGAGCAGGGCAGGCTGGGGCCGGGTCACTCACTGTTGCTGACGCCAGGCCAACCGCTAACCATCCAGGCCACCCTGGACCCCGAGTCCCAAAGCGCGGGGCCTCCAAAGCGTGGGTCCTGGGACAGTTGCCCCAGTCCATCCTATGGATGGGACAGCTCTGATCAGGAAGGCCAAAGAACAATTGGAGTTGCAGCTAGAAAGGGATGTGAAGGATAACAAGAAGGGTTTCTTCAGGTATGTTAGCAATAAGAAGAAGGTCAGGGAAAGTGTGGGACCCTTACTGAATGGGGGAGGCAACCTAGTGACAGACAATGTGGAAAAAGCTGAAGTAGTCAATGCTTTTTATGCCTCAGTCTTCACAGACAAGGTCAGCTCCCAGACTGCTGCACTGGGCCCCCCGCTACAGAAAGGATGTGGACAAATTGGAGAGGGTCCAGTGGAGGGCAACGAAAATGATTAGGAGGCTGCGGCACATGACTTATGAAGAGAGGCTAAGGGAACTGTGCTTATTTAGTCTGCAGAAGAGAAGAGTGAGGGGGGATTTAATAGCAGTCTTCAACTACCTGAAGGGGAGTTCCAAAGAGGATGGATCTAGACTGTTCTCAGTGATGGCAGATAACAGAACAAGGAGCAATGATCTCAAGTTGCAATGGGAGAGGTCTAGGTTGGATATTAGGAAAAACTATTTCACTCGGAGGGTGATGAAGCACTAGAATGTGTTACCTAGGGAGAGGTTTTTAAGGCCCGGGTTGACAAAGCCCTGGCTGGGATGATTTAGTTGGGGTTTGTCCTGCTTTGAGCAGAGGGTTGGACTAGATGACCTCTCGAGAGCTCTTCCAACCCTAATCTTCTACGATTCTATGATCTCAGAGACCACAGCCTGAGGTCTGTGTAAGGTTCTATGTGAAAAAGCTTTTCCTACCTTCTTATTCACAGTAATTATTGTAGAAAAGCAGTACAAATCAAAGACCGGCAATACAGGATCCAGCACATTTTTGCCAAAAATAACAGTTGCCTCACAAGCAGATTTAGGAATCTCACACAACCTCAGATCAAGCAAGTCCTCTCAGCAAGGACTGAAATTACCAGTAAAGCAATGTGGCTGTCAGGAGAAAATAGGAGGAGTGTCAAAGAAAATAATTGATTCTAACCTCTAATGCAACGACTAGTTTACTTTGCCATTTCACAAACTCAGCATATGCACCAAACCTGAAACGCTTTAATTTGCTTTTTGTTTATGTATCAAACACTCATCTGCACCTTGCATGAGGAGTATTATTTTTCCAAGTGAAAAGTTTCTGATAACAAAAACCTGCATTAATAACCTACACAGTTTAAAATTATTACTTTTTCCAGTACTTTTGTAAATGACAACTAAATAAATAAATAAAAGTGTAATCATTTTGTTTCAGATGTATGAACTAGTACATGAGACAGGTAACTGCCAAGTAGTGTTACATCAGACCCTGATACAGCAGGGCCAGTGGGCCACAGGAGAGTGATTTTTTGTTTTGTTTTTTGTTAGAACTGTTTGGATAACATGTATTTCAGCAAACAAATGGAAAGAATGTTACTGTAACTACATTTTGGTGATCAGCCAATGAAGAAAATCCAGTTGTTTTGGACATATTCAGTCTCAAAACTACAATGAGTTAGGATTTTTCATGCAAACACCTAGTTCCTTCTTCTTCTTCCTCCTCCTCCTCCTCCTCCTCACAATCTCCTTCATCTGTTTGCTGTTCAAGTTCCTCTTTTGTGATCATTTCAAAATCATTTCCATTTCCACTACTATGCTGGGATCAGTCATGCTTACGCCTATCACTGTCTGTGTCTAAATGCCGCTCTCCTCCAGAGTCTTCTGCTCCTGAGTTACCTGTTGCTTTGACTTTTCCATCCTCATCTTCCTTTTTCTCACTATCTGATTTCTCCTCACTGTCAGACTTCGGCTGCTTTCTTGACTCTGATTTATCCTCTTTCCTCGAGTCTGCTTTTGGTCCCCTGTATTCGTGTGTGTACAGGGGCCTGAAGGAGTCAATGAAACCCACGTCTGCTGTCAGATTTGGCAAAAAACAGAAGTGATGCCTTCGTCCAGTTATCAGCCAAATAACAAGGAAGAGGATGCAGCGGGAAACACCTACTTGTATCTCTGCAGGCCAAAGCAGGAAGAGAGTTGCAGCTATAACCGCAATCACAAGAACAAGTCCCATGGCAAATGTTTTAAAATGAACTTGGTCATAGATCCACACATACACCTCATTTCCATCCAAAAAAACTTGATCTTCATGTGGCTCAAGTTTAAATTTTCTCTTAGTTTCCTTTTTCTTGGGTGTTCCTGAGCTTTCATCCTTCTTGCACTCTTCTTTCTCACCATTTTTTTTCTTTTCCTTCTCTTTCTCCTTCTTAGTCTTTTCATCTTTGCCACTTTCCTTCTTGCTCTTTTTCTCATCCTCTTTCCCACTCTCAATCTTTCCTTTCTCTTTTTCTTTTTTTGTGTGTCCTTATCGGACTTCATTTTCATCACTTTTGATGCTCAGTGAAAGAACTGTTTCTTTAGGAGTCTGTTGCAATAGTCAACTATAGACTCTCAAATGTAAATAAGGCTTCTTCTCCCTTCTTGGCTTTTGCCCATTTAGAATCCAAAAGGCAGTCCACAGCTTTTGAGGCAATAAAATAATGAACTCTGTGGCCCATCACGTTGGTAGATTTTGTTGGACAGATGAAACGTAGGTATTTGGCCACAGCTTTCTCCTCTTTGAACGGCTCACCAACTTCCAGGATCTGCTTCCTATGTCTCCTCCACTCTGCCATGTTGTCCCCGTCTGGTCTGCCGGTGACATGGGGGTGGTAGCCCCACAGGAGAGTGATAGATGGGAGGTATATAAGCCCCAGGATGATCAGAGCCTTATTCCCTGTGGCCTGAGGAGAGGTTATTACAGGTTAATTAGAGCACCTGGAGCCAATTAAGGCCCTGCCAGAGACCTAATAAAAAAACCCTGCTTCAGTCAGACTGGAGGAGAAAAGGAGAGCTGACTGTAGTTTGGAGCAGTACTGTTATTGACCAGAGGATCTGTGTACCAGGGGAAGGGAAACCCTGCTCAAGCAGAGCAGAGGGACTCCCATGCGCAGAGGACTGAGAGAAACCCTGCCCAAGGGGTGGGGGGAGAGGGCAGGAAGCCCAAAAATAGGGGCAAGAGCCAGCGCCCTGACCCATCACACGAAGGAAAAGTGCAGGACCCACCATAATAGCATCAGCCATTTGTCACACGTGGTGTCAGCTGTGGGATTCCATGCCATGGACTTAATCCAGGGTGAGCCAAAACCATCCCATCCCCAAGATGGACAACATGGTCAAGGCACTGGTGCAAGCCACAGCAGCCCAACAGGAGGCGGTATGGCTGCAGCAGGAGACCAATCGTCTGTTGATGAGCCAGGCCGCCCAGGACCAGGCTGTGCTGCAGGAAGTGATTAACCACACAAAGGCCCTTATGGAGCTGAGCCGCAGCGGCAATGGGACATGGACCGTACAGGCCAGCAACTGCCTGCAGAAAATGATGCAGGAGGATGATGTGGAGGCATACCTCCTGGCCTTCGAGAGGGCAGCCCTGCGATTGGCCTGGCCCCGAGATCAGTGGTCTGGTATCCTTGCCCCATTCCTGTGTCGGGAGGCCCAGAAGACCTACTACAATATGGCCGTGGAGGCTGCAGCAGACTACCCCCAGCTGAACACAGAGATCCTGGCCAGATCTGGAGTAACAACAGCGTTGGGAGCCTAGAGGTTCCATGAGTGGTGGTATAGTGAGAACAAGGCACCACGGTCGCAACTGTTAGACCTAATCCACTTCACCCAGAACTGCCTGCGCCCCAAGGCCCTTACCTCTGAGAAAATGATGGAGCTCGTGCTGCTGCACCAGTATATGGGGGGGCCACCATTGGGCCTCCGAGCGTGGATTGGCCAGAATGACCCTTCCACCTATAATGAGTTGGTCACCCTCGTAGAGAGACAGCTGTCAGACCGTGAACTGTTCCAGACCCAAGGTGATGACACATGGCGGACCAGGAGAACTCCAGGAGAACCATAACTGGAAGGAGGAGCAGCCTGAGGCCCTGAAGGGACCTGGAGGCTTAGGGGGCAAGGGCTGGGGGAGCAGAGCAAAGAGCCCAAGGCAGAGGACGACAACTGAGGTAAGGTATCAGTGTTACAAGTGTGGGGAATTGGAGCACATAGCAGCCCAGTGCCCCAACAGGGAGGAGCCCATGAAATGCAATCTGGGGGATCACGGGGAGTGATGTAGCCTAACCAGCCTTGTGAGGGTCGTAACAACCCCACATAGGTACATGAGGTTGGTAAAAATGAATGGCATGGAGACCATAGCTTTGGTGGATTCTGGGAGTGCTGTCATGCTGGTCTTGGGGAAGTTAGTGTGGCAAGACCAACTGACCCAGACCAAAAACACAGGAGTAACATGCGTCCATGGCACCGTACATTTCTATCCCATGATCCCAGGATGGATTGAGGTACAGGGGAACACTACTAAGGTGACCGCAGGGGTGGTTCCCAGACTCCCTACCTGGTTTTAATCGGTAGGAACTTCCCAGGGTTTGAGAATCTACTCCCCCTAATAGAGCTAGAGGAGGGTAGCAACCACTGGGCTGAGCCCAAGGCCCCCACGAATAGCCCCGCTCCAATTTTCACCGGACTTGCCCCAGAATTATTTCATACCCTGGGAAGCCCCAGAAATCTAGGCAGGAAAGGAGAGCAGATAAAAGGCTAGAAACCAGGATTTTGGCAGGAAACCAGAAAGCTGCCCTGGTTGGTAAGCAAACCTGTCCGGGAGGCCAGAAGACAACTCAGACCAGTGAAGACCGGAGGCAGTCCCCAGCACCAGTAGAAGCAACCCAGGGGTTGGAGTCAAAACCAAAGCCATAAAATTAGGACAGATCGGTTCTGCACGCGAGAATTTAGGGCAGGACGAAGCCTACGACCCGCGATATGCGACCATGAGGGAGGAGGTAGTGGAGGTAAATGGCATGAAAAGTGCAAGGTAATGCATTTAGGGATTAATAACAAGAATTTTTGTTATAAGCTGGGGACGCATCAGTTGGAAGTAACAGAGGAGGAGAAGGACCTCGGAGTATTGGTTGATCACAGGATGACTATGAGCCGCCAATGTGATATGGCCATGAAAAAAGCTAATGCGGTCTTGGGATGCATCAGGCGAGGTATTTCCAGTAGAGATAAGGAGGTGTTAGTACCATTATACAAGGCACTAATGAGATCTCATCTGGAATACTGTGTGCAGTTCTGGTCTTCCATGTTTAAGAATGATGAATTCAAACTGGAACAGGTACAGAGAAGGACTACTAGGATGATCCGAGGAATGGAAAACCTGTTTTATGAAAGGAGACTCAAAGAGCTTGGCTTGTTTAGCCTAACCAAAAGAAGGCTGAGAGGAGATATGATTCCCCTCTATAAATATATCAGAGGAATAAATACCAGGGAGGGAGAGGAATTATTTAAGCTCAGTACCAATGTGGACACAAGAACAAATGGATATAAACTGACCATCAGGAAGTTTAGACTTGAAATTAGATGAAGGTTTCTAACCATCAGGGAAGTGACGTTCTGGAACAGCCTTCCAAGGGGAGTAGTGGGGGCAAAAGCCATATCTGGCTTCAGACTAAGCTTGATAAGTTTATGGAGGGGATGGTATAATGGGATAGCCTAATTTTGGCAATTAATTGGTCTTTGACTATTAGCAGTAAATATGCCCAATGGCTTGTGATGGGATGTTAGATGGGGTGGGATCTGAGTTACTACAGATAATTCTTTCCTGGGTGTTTGGCTGGTGAGTCTTGCCCACATGCTCAGGGTTTAGCTGATCGCCATATTTGGGGTCGGGAAGGAATGTTTCTCCAGGGCAGATTGGCAGAGGCCCTGGGGTTTTATTGCCTTCCTCTGCAGCGTGGGGTCATTTTCTGGAAGATTCTCTGCATCTTGAAGTCTTTAAACCATGATTTGAGGACTTCAGTGGCTCAGACACAGGTTTGATACAGGAGTGGGTGGGTGAGATTCTGTGGCCTGTGTTGTGTAGGAGGTCAGACTAGATGATCATAATGGTCCCTTCTGATCTTAAAGTCTATGATTCTATGATTCTATGAAGGGGAAAACCAAAGGTCCAGGGCCATATTATGTGGTCAAAGGCAATCTGTTGTACCAGGTAGCGCAAATACGGGGGAGGAGGGGAGCGGGAGGAGAAGTAGAGCAGCCCTTAGTACCACGGAAGCACACAAAAGCAGTGTTAGAGCTAGCTCACAGCCATTTATTTGGGGGACATCTAGGATTAGATAAGACCCTGGATAGAGTCCAAAGGAGGTTTTACTGGCCAGGAGTATGGGCGGAAGTCTAGCACTATGCGCCTCCTGCCCAGAATGCTAGTTGCACAACCCCCCACCTCATTTACAGGCCCCGT
The DNA here is from genome assembly GCF_002925995.2 of Terrapene triunguis. NCBI lineage: Eukaryota > Metazoa > Chordata > Testudines > Emydidae > Terrapene > Terrapene triunguis. Next base: position 1,795,858 of record NW_020664473.1, on the reverse strand, counting down.
TGGTGCCCCTGCCTGTTATTGAAGTCCCTTTTGAAAGGATAACCATGGGCCTAGTGGCTCTGCTAGAAAAATTGGCATGGGGCCACCGAAGCATACTCATCATCCTTTACTACGCCACACAGTACCCAGAAGCCATTCCCCTAAGAAGCCCCACATCCAAGGCAATAGCAAAAGAACTGCTCAAGGTTTTTGCTAGAGTGGGCAATCCTAAGGAGATCCTGACAACCATGGAACTCTCTTCATGTTGAAATGAATGAGGGTCTTATGTACCCTGCTCTGCATCCAGGCTCTGTGAACCTCAGACTACCATCCTCAAACAGAGGACCTGGTCAAGAAATTTAATTGAACCCTAAAATGCATGATCCAGAAGGTGGTGGCCCAGCACAGAAAAGACTGGGATACCCTTCTACCGTACCTGATGTTTGCGATATGGAAGGTCCCTCAGGCATCTACTGGATTCACCCCCTTCGAGCTACTGTATGGATGCCACCCGTGTGGCATATTAGATATCACCAAGGAGAATAGGGAAGAACAGCCCAACCCAGGGAAGAAAGTCATTAAGCATGTGGCACAGATGAGATGTCTGAGTGACCCCCATAGTATGAGAGCATTTGCAGAAAGCACAAGAGGCCCAGCGGACCTATTACAACCGCTGGGCGAAAGCACAGAGATTTCAACCAGGAGAATGGGTGATGGTGCTGGTGCCGACAGCAGAAAGCAAGCTCTTGGCCAGCTGGCATGGGCCATATGAGATAGAGGAAGCCAACTATAAAGTAAAGCGAGCAGACCGCCGAAGGCTAGAGCAGATCTACCAAGTCAAATTACTGAAACCCTGGCTCAACCGGGAGACATGCCTGATCACCCAGGGAGCTCCACCCCAGACAGATGGCCCACAAGGGCAGGTGAGAATATGCCCCGAACTAACTCTGGAACAATGAACAGAGGTCATTGAGATGACCAGAGGATCCAGAAGAACCATGCAGCCAGGCAATGTAATCATCCGTGACTGGGAGACACACCTAGGAAAAGTAGAAGAGGTGCTAGAGGCTCTTAGACAGGCTGGCCTCATCACCAACCCTCCCAAGTGCACGGTAGGACTAGGGAAGGCCAGATACCTCAGGCATGTAGTAGGAAGGGGCCTGGTGAAACCCCAATGGAAGAAAGCAGAGGCAATACAGGGCTGGCCCCGATTGGTCTGCAGAAAGCAAGTCAGAGCATTTCTAGGAGAGTGGAGTACTATCGCAGATTCATCCCTCACTATGCTACGAGGGCATGGCCGTTGACAGACCTGATAAAATCTCGGAGCCCAGATATAGTAAGGTGAACCGATGCAACAGAAGAAGCATTCACAGATTTAAGGACAGCCCTTTGCAGTCATCCAGTGCTCATAGCCCCAGACTTCAAGACGGAATTCATCCTACAGACGGATGCCTCAGAGATAGGGCTAGGGGCCGTCCTTTTGCAGATGGGCGGGGAGGAGGTGGACCCGATCCTGTACGTCAGCCAGAAACTCCTCCCCAGGGAGCAACAGTACGCCATCATTGAAAAGGAATGTCTGGCGGTTAAATGGGCCATGGAGACTTTCCAATACTACCTACTGGGGTGGCAGTTCACCCTCATGACGGACCCACCCCACTCAAGTGGATACACAGAAACAAGGAGAAGAATGTGAGAGTGACTAGCAGTGTTCCCTCTAATTTTTTATACCCATGTGCGGAATGAATTTTGTTATGTGCACCAATATGGAGGTGATATTGGTGCACATAACAAAATGCATGTGGTGGAGGTCGGGCCAAAGGGTTCGGAGTGTGGGAGGAGGCTCAGGATTGGGGCAGAGGGTTGGAGTGCAGGGGTGTGAGGGCTCTGGCTGGGGGTGCGGGATCTGGGGTGGGGCCAGGGATGAAGGGTTTGGGTTGCAGGAGGGGGCTCAGGGCTGGGGAAGAGGGTTGGGTGCAGGGGGTGAGGGCTCCAGCTCGGGGTGAAGGCTCTGTAGTGGGGCTGAGATTGAGGGGTTCAAGGTGTGGGAAGGGGCTTAGAGCTGTGGCAGAGGATCGGATGCAGGGGGTGAGGGCTCCGCCTAGGGGTGAAGGCTCTGGGGTGGGATCAGGGATGAGGGGTTCAGAGTGTGAGAGGGGGCTCAGGGCTGGGGCAGAGTGTTGGGATGCGACGGGGTGTGGGCTCTGGGGTGGGGCCAGGGATGAGGGGTTTGAGGTGCAGGCTGCCCCAGGGCTGCGGTGGGGAGAGAGGACTCCCCCCAGCTCTCTCTCACTGCAGCAGCTTGGGACCTGGGGAGAGGTGCCTCTCCCCAGCTGTGTCAGCTCTGGCAGGGCTGGGCTGGGCCAAGGGATGGGCTCCTCTCCCCCGGCCGCAGCAAGCGGGGCAGGTCTGTGCTGGGAACGGCAGGGAGGGGCACCTCTCCCCGCCACAGCAGGTCTGCGCTGGGGACGACAGGGAGTGATGCCTCTCCCCGCAGAAGCAAGTCTGTGCTGTGGGAGAGTCATCTTTCTCCACCGCAGCCCTGAGCCCCTGCTGCATGGCTGTGCAGCTTAGAGCAAACTTAGGTGACTAGACTATGCAACACTTCCATTTCCGGGTATAGCATAGGGCCGGAAGCCAACATGGCAACGCTGACAGCCTGTCACAACAGCACTGCCTCTCATCCCAAGTAGTCCAACCCTGTAGTGTTGAGCGGAGGGGCGGAAGTGGGAGATATGTGATACAGCACGGCCAGAGGGCACCGTGAGAGTGATAGATGGAGGTATATAAGCCCCAGGATGATCAGAGTCTTATTCTCTGTGGACTGAGGAGAGGTTACTACAGGTTAATTAGAGCACCTGAAGCCAATTAAGGCCCTGCCAGAGACCGAATAAAAACCCCTGTTTCAGTCAGAGGGGAGGAGGAAAGGAGAGCTGACTGTACTTTGGAGCAGTACTGTTATTGACCAGATGATCAAAGTACCAGGGGAAGGGAAACCCTGCTCAAGCAGAGCAGAGCATTCCCCAGGCACAGGGGACCGAGAGAAACCCTGCCCAGGGTGGGAGAGGGCAGGAAGCCCAAGAATAGGGGAAGAGGCGGCGCCTTGACCCATCACACGAAGGAAAAGCGTGGGGCCCACCATAACTGCATTGGCAATTTGCCACAATACATATTAAATTACACACTAATGTTTTGCTGTTCTTATTAAACAATGGTGGGGAAAATATAGACGTATGACTTATGTCAGAAATATAAGTTATAAAATTCTTTAAGAAAAAAAAGAGAAAAGTAACTTGTTCCCTTATTGTTCATTTAGAGAAAGAAAAGCTTAATGCTAGAGAAAATTTGACCTGAGTGAGTAGCAATCCATACAGACTTTTAGAAAGGTTTCTATTCTGCTGTTTTTCTTTTATATTCAGAACACAAAGACTTTAAAAATTAAATTAACATTTATACCTAGAGTTCTCAATTTAATGGAACTTTTAAAAAATACTCAGGTTATAAAATCACATCTTTTAAATAAATAAAATAGCTAGAGATAATTTCAGAGTGTGTATCTTTCAATAGGCAGAACATACAGTACATATTCCAAGATATTAAAATGTAAGAGACACTTACAGAGAACAATTTTTATCCACTATGGTCTTGAAATTAATGGAAGTTAGGACCTAAATACTTCTGGTAATCTGGGTCTATATACCTACACGGGACAGGGAGTGGGGGGTAATAGGTGCCTATATAAGAAAATGTCTCAAAAAATGGGACTGTCCCTTTAAAAACGGGACATCTGGTCACGCTATCCAGGGGGCATAAAATAAGCTGCAAATGCACCAAGTTATCTTAAAAGCAATGCTGTGGATTCGTCACACGCTTACATGCTCCAAACAGGGATTTCGATTGCTTATGCAAAACAGCTATCTTGTCCCAGTGTAGATTAATAGATTCATAGATTCTAGGACTGGAAGGGACCTCGAGAGGTCAT
>NW_020664473.1:1790036-1791500 GCF_002925995.2 Terrapene triunguis | reverse complement strand
CCTAGTTTATCGATAAGAATATCATGCGAGACCGTATCAAATGCCTTTGGGGTCTGGAGCACATGACTGACAAGGAGAGGCTGAGGGAACTGTGCTTATTTAGTCTGCAGAAGAGAAGAGTGAGGGGGGATTTGATAGCTGCTTTCAACTACCTGAAAGGGGGTTCCAAAGAGGATGGTTCTAGACTGTTCTCAGTGGTACCTGATGACAGAACAAGGAGTAATGGTCTCAAGTTGCAGTTGGGGAGGTTTAGGTTGGATATTAGGAAAAACTTTTTCACTAGGAGGGTGGTGAAGCACTGGAATGGGTTACCTAGGGAGGTGGTGGAATCTCCTTCCTTAGAGGTTTTTAAGGTCAGGCTTGACAAAGCCCTGGCTGGGATGATTTAGTTGGGAATTGGTCCTGCTTTGAGCAGGGGGTTGGACTAGATGACCTCCTGAGGTCCCTTCCAACCCTGATATTCTATGATTCTATGATTTTCACCAGCTGAGGATCTGATCTGGAAGTTCCTGGCTCTCTGGTTAAAGGATAATAATTCTGTATCTAAAGGTAAATATCCACACATCACTGCAAAGCCAAATGGAGAGCATGGCCTAATTCTCTTCTCACATCAGTTTTACACTAGCATAAATCCACTGAGGTCAATACACCAGATTAAAACTAGTGTAATCTGCTTGAACCTCTGTTTGAGCACCACCCAATGTGATAAAATCTCACATAATAATGCAAGCAATCTAACTTCTTACATTCAGAGGTATATGGACATGCATATCGGAGAACTCTTCTCTGGTACAGATTATTTTACATGTCTGGAGTTAGAGGTTTGATCTTTGTGCAGTGCTTGACATTACTGCTTATAAACAATATCATTTGGCTTATATGATGGGCTCAGGGGTGGTGCTGGGGGAGCCTTGCGTGGGCTATAGCCTCTCAGAAAATTGCCTTAGCCCCCCGCTCCCCATAGCCACTCAATAGCAGCTGCCACTCTCCAGAGCTCTGAAGGCAGAGCTGAGAAAGCAGCTCTGAAGGCAGAGCTGAGAAAGCAGCACCTGATGAACAGGTGCCCAGCTCTGAATGCGGCAGTGCTGCCATCAGCAGCATCTCAGGAGTAAGCCTAGGTGGGAAGGACAGTGCCGGAGAGCAGTCCCTGGCCTGCGTTCCCAGCTGCCAACTCCCCACAGCTTCCCAGACTGACCTGCTCCAGCCCAGGTTCCTGGACCCCGCCCCCTGTGATCTCTGCTCCACGAGGGCTCTGCCAGCGCCAGATAGGGTTGCCAACTTTCTAATCGCACAAAACCGAACACCCTTGCCCTGCCTCTTCCCTGAGGCCCCACCCCTACCTCACCCCTTCTCCGAGGCCTCACCCCCGCTCACTCCATCCCCCCTCCCTCTGTCATTCGCTCTCCCCCACCCTCTCTCACTTTCACCGGGCTGGGGCAGGGAGTTGGGGTGTCAGAGGAGAGT
>NW_020664473.1:1738480-1790026 GCF_002925995.2 Terrapene triunguis | reverse complement strand
TGAGGGTGTGGGCTTTGGGGTGGGGCCAGGGATGAAAGGCTTGGGGTGTAGGAGGGTGCTCAGGGCTGGGCAGGTGGTTGGGGTGTGGGCAGGGTGCGGGCTCCGGCTGGGGGTGTGGGCTCTGGGGTGGGCCGTGGATGAAGGTTTGAAGTGTGGAAGGGGGCTGGGGAAGGGGGTTGCAGTGTTGGGGGCAGGGGGTGCAGGCTCGGGGAGGGAGTTTAGGTGTGGAAGGGTCTCCAGACTGGGGCAGGGGTTTGGGGTGCAGGAGGGAGTGCGGGGTGTGGGAGGAGGTGTGGTGTACAGGAAGGGTCTCAGGGCAAGGGATTGGGGCAGAGGAGGGGAGCGGGGTGTATGAGGGGGCTCAGGGAAGGGGCTTGGGGTGCAGGAGGGGGAGGAGTGCAGGGGGGGCTCAGGGCAGGGGTGCAGGAGGGGTGCGGATTGCGGGAGGGGGCTCAGGGCAGGGAGCTTAAGGCAGGCAGTTGGGGGGCGAGGTGCAGGAGGGGTTCAGGCTCCAGCCTGGCGCCGCTTACCTAAAGCAGCTTTGGGGTGGCAGTGGCACACACTGGGGACAGGGCAGGCTCCCTGCATGCCTGCCCTGTCCCCGGCCCTGCGCCACTCCAGGAAGTGCTGTGGCCCCTGGGAGAGGGGGGCGGAGGGCTCCGGGAGAGGGGGGCGGAGGACTCCGCATGTGCTCCCCTTGCCGTGCCTCCAGGTACCGCCCATGCATCTAGGGGCTGCAGGACCTGGCGGCTGCTTCTGGAAGCCACACGGAGCTAGGGCAGGCAGGGAGCCTGCCTTAGCCCCGGACCCCTGCTGCGCTGTCAACCAGACTTTTAATGGCCCAGGCAGCAGTGCCAACCACAGCCGCCAGGGTCCCTTTTCAACGGGGTGTTCTAGCCAAAAGCCAGATGCCTGGCAACCCTAGCCCCAGAGCCAGGTCCACCCACCTTGGCAGCTGTTACCGGCTGTGTGCAGTCAAAGGACTGTGGGGAGCTGAAGAGCAGCCGCAGCCCCAGTCGGGGAGAGGTTTTGAGGAAGGGGGTGGAGAGGAAGAGGCAGGACTGGAATTTAGGAGGAGCAAAGGGCAGGGTCACAGACAGGGGCATGGCCTACCTCAGCCCTCCCCCTCCCCCCCCACCGGGAAGAGGCTGGCACTGCCCCTGGATGGGATACAGTTTGCATTGTAGCCACAATTCCAGTTTTTCTTTTAATAGAGACCAATTACTCTGTCTTATAAGGTGTAGTGTTTTCTAGTACTGGACCTACATTTCAGATGCCAGTGATCCAGATTTAATGGGTAGTACCTACACTACTATAAGGTATGTACCTATTTAGGGACCTGGTTAGTTTGGCTTCTAAAATAAGATGATCCATCATACTACCCACATAACCATGCCATAGAGCAGTGGTTCTCAAACTTTTGTACTGGTGACCGTTTTTTCACATAGCAAGCCTTTGAGTATGACCCCCCTTAAAAATAAAAAAGAGTTTTTTATATATTTAACACCATTATAAAAGCTGGAGTCAAAGCAGGGTTTGGGGTGGAGGCTGACAGCTCGTAAACCCCCCCCCCCCATCTAATAACTTCATGACCCCCAGACAGGTCCCAAGCCCCAGTTTGAGAACCCCTGCCATAGAGCCAGTGTCCAGTAGTATGATAATCTGTGTACATTCAGATCAGAACTAAGACTAATCTACTGACTAAAGTCTAGCACTTTGAATCAGCAACACTCTTAAATCTAGCACCAGACGAGAGACTAGTGATTAGTACAACTCTGACAATCCACAGCAGGAGTGTGGATCTGAGAAGTTCCTCACAGCCAAATCTGCAACAGACTTGGTTTCCATTTCTTAAGATACCATCAAATAAAACCAGAGATCACTGAGAAATTGGGAACTGCTTTACTCTTACCAGAATTTAATATAACTGAACAGATAATTAAAAAGGTAAATGCTCAATGATGTTATATCTGTTGCTGATTGACTGCAAAAGACAAACACAGAGACAATTGGAATCTGATTTAGAATTAAGACAGAATGACAAAACATGGCAATATATTGACCCCTTTAAAAGAGCTATCTATAAACATTAGACATACACCAATACATTTTAATTACCGTGCCTTCATCACATATATTTAACTCCAAGACAATTAGGCAAAATAAATCCAGAACATTTAGTTGGATGTCTCTGCTGAAATCTAAGAGAAAGGGTTTTTTTTAATATACTGGTAAGTACTTGCCCAAGAATTAATGGTTTCTGATGAAGAGGTAATGAAAGTGTTTCTAAGTTAATGGGAGGTGCTGTCCTTCATCTGTGTTTCTTGGGGAATATATCACTGCTAAATCTTAATTCTTTCCATGAGAAAACAGGCAGAAGCAATGTAACTATAGCAAGAAGAAGAATAGCTCTATTATAAAGAGATCTAAGAATACCTTTACTTAAAAATTGGATTAGAGGCATGATGGATTGCGCCACAGTGGGGAAAATGTCTGTACCATTAATCAAAAAATTCTGGAATTTGATAAAATGTGGGGGGTCCTTTCATAAACACACAAAAGAATATGATGTAATAAATTGAGCCTACAGGCATGCGTGCAGATAATGTTTGCTCCTCAAAGAGTTGAGGATGGATCTTTGTTCCCTTTTGTTTAATTGTGGGTTCGGTCCTATATCGTTTTTATTTATTATTTGCTTTTATTACATACATTTAAAAATGTATACCATATGTGAGAAAATAGCATTCTAAAAATATTTAACCCCCCCAAACTTCAACCCAAATTCTGCTGTTACATCTATGCTACCCTGATAAAGTCACAGGTGTTGCACCAATACAACTGACAGCAAAATTTGGCCCTATACCTCAAAAAGTTGTACTAGAAAATCTCCTAAACAGAAGCTCTACATTAGCCAAGTGTAAAGCTCCCTAATTGCTCAGTGTCTGATCAAGGGCAAGAATACAACTGAAATCAATGGGAACTGGATTAAGTCTTATCTCCCAAAAGCCTGTCACCAGTGCCCAGCCACTGTAGAGGGAAGGAATCCTCTCCCAGACTGTGAGGTGTCTTTTCCATAGGAAGGATTGGAGTGGCCTCAACGCCATTGCACCCTGAAGGGAAACACTTGAGTTCAAGTCGCAATCTCCAGCTCCACTCTCTGCCCACCCTGGCAGAAGCACAGCACCTATCTGTCCACTCTAGGTGTGATAGAAGATTTTAGCTTGACAATAATAGTTTACTAATTTTACACAACTACTGAGATTCACCCTTCAGGGCACTGTGAGCAGCAGAAGATGACTGTTTTCTTGTGCTCTCCTGTCTGTCTGTTCTATTTACCTGTTTCTCATCTTTTACTTAGGACACATCTACCGTGCCCCATAGTTCAGACTATGGGGGGTGTGAATAGCAGGGTGAACCAAAATGCTGTGCTGTAACTCCTCCAGGTGGCATGAATTTAAAGCTTTGTAGTTCTAACTAATATAAGTCCTGTTTGAAGAGGATTATGGATCTTTAACTTTGTGCCTACAGTGTCCTGCTAAACTGAGGACAGTGCAGACATATCCTTAAATAGGAGGAGATTAAAAGAAACAAACTCTCAGAACCAGGAATCAGATGTTTGAAGATCAAGCAAAACTTAAGGCGGACCTTAGCAACAATAACTTGTGCTCTTCACATGCAAGTCATGCAAAAATCACTGCAAGCCACAGGGCTGAGTTTTAGAGAAATGATGTGGCCATACCCAGTATTTTGGGTAAATAATGACCTGTGTCATCATCGTAGTAGATTGTGAACAATCCTAAAGCCAGAGAAAAGAAAAGTCCCAATACCATCACTATCTAAAACCAATGACCCAAAGCAAGCAGCCATATCAAACAAGGTGACTTCATTGCATGAAATCCTCACTCCATTCACATCTACACATGGAAAAAAGAGAAAGTACAAATTATACTGACTATGAGACACAAACTCACATTGCAACTAAATATATACACAACAGCAAAATGGCAAACAGTGTCAGGAAAAACCCTCTGGTGGCAGAACCATGATGTGGATCCACCAATTTGAATCTAGGTTCAATATATCATGGTTGCACCTCTCAAATAATAGACATCAGACAATGTGTAGAATGTGTCCTGAGATTGCAGGACAAGAAGCAGTGTATGACACTAATGACATGTCTTTATGACCTTTTGAAAACTTGAGTTTGCAAAGATTTGCCATTGGTAGAAAGATGGGTATGTCTAACTTGTGAAGGCCAGGAAGAATTGTTTTGTTCATTTACTATACACAAAGGGTAGTATTTTATATCCTTTTTACAGCTAGATATATGCCTTTATTCAGAAATAATACAGATGGACACCAATACAAACCATTGGGAAGGCATAATATGGGAAAAGGTACAAACTAACGTGGGAGGAAAAGCTCTTCTTTTTAATGTAAGCACTTTTTTTTAATCCAAGCATATGATCTTGCTGCTTGATCAGTTCTCCAGTTATCTATACATATCATCCTTTCTCACAGTTTAATTCTGCTAATTCCACCACACAACTCACATGCTGACAGGGAGGGAGAATGGTGTTTGTACAGTGCTTAGAAAACAGATTGTGTAACCCTAATTACACAAGGGTTGTGTAACCCTAATTACACAAGCACAAGAGTGCTTGCCCAGGATTGGATTTCCTAAACCCAGGGCTGGCTCTAACTTTTTTGCTGCCCCAAGCAGCAAAAAAAAGCGCCGCACCGCCGAGCCCCCTCCGCCGAGAGCCACACCGGCGGAACCCCCCCCCCCCGAGCGCCGCGCCCCGCTCCGTCCCCCGCCGAGCGCCGCGCTGCCAGAGCCCCCCCCCCCCCGCGGAATACCGAGCCGCACCGCGCTGCCCCCCGCCACCCCAAGATTGGCCGCCCCTTACCAGGTGCCGCCCCAAGCATGTGCTTGGTTGCCTGGTGCCTGGAGCCGGCCCTGCCTAAACCCTACCACAATACAAATAAATGACAACAATAAAATGGGACTCAAGAGATCTTTGTTTAATTCCTGCCTCTGTCACAGACTCCCTTTGTGATCTTAGGGTTAGACTGTGCAACATTCATATTGATAAATAGTTACTCACATGTCAATGGTACTGCATGTGTGAGTAATTGCTAAAAAACTTAATTAAGGGTTACACAATCTAGTCCTTAACTTCTCCAGCCTATATTCTCTGCTCTGTTGAGTTTCTGTTTGATACAGCTGTTAGAGAAGGGGATGTCAAGGAGTTGGTTATGGCTCCCTGATCCTCAGAGCAGATCTACATAAACCTGAGCCATGGCTTAGGCTAGAGCAGCCTGGAGTCTGCACTAACTTACACCACTGAATATAACATGTTCTGGCATGTTCTGGCAATGCCTCGGACATAACTACTACACCATGGCCAAGTGGGAGAATTCAGCAGCTTTCTTACTCTTTTGAGCCATTCCAGAAGGAACACCAGTAAGAATCTGATCCTCTGTGTCTCCGTTTCCAACTGTAAAATAGGGATAATACTTCCTTGGAAGGACCTTGTATCAATAGATGATACTACAGTACCATATATGAGTACAGGTAGAATCAAGGAAGAAAATATCTACCAAATGCCAGTGTTTTGGGTTGTGCAGCTTAGTTTTGTTTTAACACAGACATTTGGAAACATTGTTTTTTGGCAGCACTGTACTGATCACATCTGAAATGTATACAGAGCATTACTTAGCTACAATGAATATTCTTCCTCCTCCCTTCTTAATTATAGTGTAGCAATGAATTGGTACTAGAAAGCAACATCACACACAAGCTATTATTTGCATATGTAACTCCACTCCTACATCAAACATAATCTTTACTTGTACTTCCATCTATGAATATCCACAAATTTGTAAAATGGGAAAAGGAGAAGATGAGTACCAAGCAGCCATCAGAGATTAAAGGCACCATATAAACAGGAAATACTTACAAAAGCCTAAAACACTTTTATTTGGTCAATTACATCTATGTTAATGAGCCATGTGTTATGTGTGCATTTCTTTAACAGAGATTATATGATCACAGTGTGTGAAATTCACCTCTATGCAAAGAGCTAGCTGAAAGCATATGCGCCAACTCAGTGTACCAACTCTGAGGGCTTATGTGGTAGGGTTACCATTCGTCTGGATTCCCCCGGACATGTCCGGCTTTTTGAGCTAAAAATAGCGTCCGGGGGGAATTTGTAAATGTAGGGTTACCATTCGTCCGGATTCCCCCGGACATGTCCGGCATTTTGAGCTAAAAATAGCGTCCGGGGGGAATTTGTAAATGTCCGGACACCCCCCCCCCCCGCCATGCAGAACGCGCGCGGCTAACAGGGCAGTCGGCCGGATGGTGCCACTTACATGGGGCTCCGACAGCCAGAGAGAGCCCCTCCTCCCCCCTGCAGCAGAGATCACTCCCTCCCTCCCTCCCTGCATTCGCAGATCGCCTCCAGCAGTCTGGAGCTCCTCCCCCGCTGCTGCCCAGCGTGCCGGGACGAACGGCTCAGGTCGTTCCTGAGCAAGTTCACAGAGACGTTAGGCGAAGGCCAACGGCCAGGGGCTTGGAGAAGGGGCAGGGAGATTTTGGAGGGGGCAGTCAAGAGACGGGGAGGGGGGTCGGGAGTTCGGGGGGGGGCTTTTTGGGGGGACTGGAGAAGGTTTTGGGCAGTCAGGGTACAGGTAGGGGGTAGGGTCCTGGGGGGCAGTTAGGGTGGGGGGTCTTAGGAGGGGGCAGTTAGGGGACAAGGAACAGGGAGGCTTAGGTAGGGGGTGGGGTTCTGGAGGGCAGTTAGGAGCAGGGGTCCCAGGAGGGGGCAGTCAGGGGACAAGGAGCGGGGGGGGGGTTGGGAGTTCTGGGGGCGGGGCTGTCAGGGGGCAGGGGTGGGGAGAGGGATCGGAGCAGTCAGGGGACAGGGAGCAGAGGGGTTTAGATGGGTCGGGAGTTCTGGGGGGGCTGTCAGGGGGTGGGGAGTGGTTGGATGGGGCGTGGGAGTCCCAGGGGTCTGTCTGGTGGTGGGGGTGTGGATAAGGGTTGGGGCAATCAGAGTACAGGTAGGGGGTAGGGTCCTAGGGGGCCAGTTAGGATGGGGGTCTCAGGAGGGGGCAGTCAGGGGACAACAGGAAGGGAGGCTTAGGTAGGGGGTGGAGTCCTGGGGGGCAGTTAGGGGCAGGGGTCCCAGGAGGGGGCAGTCAGGGGACAAGGAACGGGGGGAGGGTTGGGGGTTCTGAGGGGGGCGGGAAGTGGGAGGGGAAGGGGCGGGGGTAGGGCAGGACGGGGGCGGGGCTAGGGCGGGGCTCCTCCCGTCCTCTTTTTTGCTTGCTGAAATATGGTAACCCTATTATGTGGGGCATTAGCTCACCTATGAGAACACTTTTTACTGAGGTAAAGATGAAGGGTCTCATTCTCACACTCACTCCATTTGTATACCTGTGTAATTCCACCGACATCAACAAAGTTACTCCTGATTTACATCAGCGTAAGTGACTGGACAATCAGACTCACACATTTAAAATAACTGTCCCTGTAAATATAATAAATAAAACATTTGTCTGTCTCTTTTTCCAATGACATCAACCTCTTTGTGTTTAACTATACATTGCTTTACAAAGCCCTTTGCACTAAAAAGTTAGAATCTTACTTTAAAATGGTACTGTTTTTTCTGTTGTAAAACAGATTTTGCTATAAATCTTTCTTCATGAACTTCTTCAAAGTGCTATATCAGCTTAGTTATCAAGTAAATTTTACTAGGTTCTCTTATGTCAGACATCAACAGCTAAAGCTGTCAAATTGTGCTGAGCAAACAGAAGCAAACTTTATGGCCTAAAGAGAAAAAAAATAAAAAGATTATTGTTTCAGAAGTTAAAAATCGACATCATAAAAATGATCGGTCTTCAAACCTAGGTGAATGATGGCTTTTTTATTATAAGCATGTCAGTATTATAAACACATGTTTTGGAAAGAGAACAGCAGCAGCTGTTCGAATGCTATTTTAGAATTATCATTGTGAAACCTATTATTTCAGATCAAAAATTAAAGCTAGGGTTTTACTCTCCTGCATTTTGAAATAGTAACATTGGAGATTGTGTAATATAACTGTAACAATTTGGGCATTAGAATTTCCCCTCTCCCCCAGTTAATCATTAAAAATGTTCTTGTGCCTTTTAGTTTTGGAAGAACACAGGTTTAATCTAAAATGTACATCCTCAGGCCTTGACCATGCACACATGTACTCACGTGAGTAACCTTGTGCATGTGAGTAGTCAGATGTTTACTTGCATGCAGAAATGTTTGAAGAATGGGGATTTAAAGGCCAAATTCTGATGCCACTTCAATCCTAATCTTAATCTCATTGAGATCAGCACCAAAACTTCCACCAACTTCAATGGGAGCAGATTTGGGCCTTTTCCTTGTTGCAATCCCAGCAATGGCAGTGAGGAAGCACTGGTGTAAATGAGTAGCAGCATTTTGGCCCATACAATTTAATCTATAATCAATTCTATGCAGTTACAAAGGAAAAAGTTCCCTGTAGCCTGCTGACCCTGGCTGTTTTAGGGCCATTAGCAACCAACACAAATTAATGCATCACTAAGGCAGTTCTAATTTAGGGCAGAAAGCCAGCCTAGTGCATCACACAGCACAGTGGTGGCTTAAAGTCATTTTCATCCCACCTCCAAAACTGTGATGTGAACTCCTTGGCTATACACAATGATTTGGGCGTATGTGTTTTTAGAACAATTTCTATAGTACAGTACTCTACTGACTTCATCCCTATTTGTTGTGTACTGAATATTTCTTTAAAGCAAGATTCAGTACCAGGCCCCATTGAATATTAAAAAAAAAATCCAGTAAATTACATAATTCAACACCCCATATTGTATTGCTCATTCCATTGTCAGTGGGCTTGACCCTGCAGTCCTTAAGTCTCACAACAGTCCCACTGAAATCAATGGGACTGAAGTCAAAGCTGCTTGAGTAAGTCGGGCAGAATCTTACACATTTATTATCTAACTTTGAGATCCTGTGGGCTAGAGACTTAGGCTGAACTTCATCCTTGTACTGAGGGCCAGCATGAGGTTCAAGCACCACTTTTCAGTCCCTCCTAAACCCAATTTTGACACCATAAGTGATACATGGGATCATGCTGACTTTCTGTCGGAAGCATTTCACCCTGGAAGCATGTAAAATCAGTTACCATGTTTACATAAATATTTTAATGCCATTATCAGGGCCGGATTTACACCTTATGCATCCTTAGGCACAGCATTTTCAGTGTCCCTCCCCCTGCTTACAGCTGACACTGCACCAATATGAACCTGAAACTTATTTCATATTGTATCAAATCTGTGCTGGCCACAATATACTGGCCCCGTTCCTCCCCACAGCAGCCCTCAAAGCAGCACTGCCCAACCCAGTCCCCCTATCCGTGGGCAGAACAGCCCATGGGCAGCGGGGGCAGACAGGGAACAGCCTCCATGGAAAGGCATGATACGTTCCACCACGAGAGGCACTCCCAGCCTGACCGGGATGCATCCCACCCACCCCAGGTAAGGTGCAAGGGAGGGACTGTACCTCTCTGCATGGCAAGTGGTCCCTGGCTATCTTCTGTTCCTCCCACAGCCCGGCATGGCAGCCACGCTCCAGCTCTGCCATGCAAGACACTAGCCATGCCCCTCCCTCTCCATCCCTGGCACAGGGCGCAGGCAGTGGGGCGGCCAAGATTTGGAAGGGGCTGGGACACTCCCAGCACCTTCAGCAGTTGCCCCACCCAGCTGCAGATTACAGCGCCCCCAGGTGGGCTGACTCAGATGCTCACCCTGCACCAGCCCCACACACTGGGCGGCCACCAACCCGTGCCAGGAGCCCACTTTTAACTTTTAGGCACCCCTAGAACTCCAGTGCCCTAGGCACATGCCTACTGTGACCAATTGGAAATCTGGCCTTGTTCAATTTTAGGTCTGGGATGGCCTGTTCAACTAGAGTGGGCCACTCAGTTAAGGTCTGTGTGATGCAAAATATAAAAGAGAAAATTAGTGAGTAAGTGATGTTAGTGAGAAGAGGGGCTCACAGTCTTCTACTTCTTAAATGTTTAGTATTAGGGTTTCCTCTTGGCAAAATTAAGGTTTTAGTGCTCCCATGCTGTTCTTGGGGAACACTGCACTTTCAAGATGTTAAAAAAGACCATTTATTTAAACTCAGAATAATGTATTTTCCCTAAATTTGAGAGTTCATTACTCTCCCTGAATGTTTTTAATTCCAAATTCCTGATTTGTGAAATAAGGCAAACAGACCAATTGATTACATCGAACTGGTGTCTCCAAACACCTCTATTTGCTCTATTATTTGCATTATTTTACTCTCTAATTTAAGGCTAGATTGTTTTGGGAAAGGAAAAAATACCTCCCATGCAGCAGGTATGAGAGGCATGGTTTCTGATGCAGGCACAATAAACCTGACCGTGCAAACACTGAAGTTAATGGGAATTTTGTCACTGACTACAGAGGGAAGCATTATTGGGTCCACTCTCTCTGGGAACACAGGAAGAACACGAGCAGCAAGAGCCTCTTCTCCATCCTGTGGTTTCCTCATGCCTGTTTATCTCTGCTAGCCAGTGTAGAGGAACCAGTGTAGGTGGCCATTTCTCTCCCCACCCTCTATGGGATTTCTAGCACTGCTATTGGTGCTAGAGTCCACCAATTCTTGTGAGCCAGGAATGCAAGTTCACCTAGTTTGATGGGAGGGAAAAGCACCTGATGGTTAATCTGCTCAGCAATCGGAAGATGTGATTGAAGCACATGTAGTCATACCTGAGCTAACTTTGATCTAAGACTAAGTCTACCCTGCAGATAGAAGGGTAATTCCTATCTTGTGTAGATGTACATGTGCTAGCTCTGTTCAAGCTAGCAAGCTAAAAATAGCAGTGAGGCTATTTAGGTGGAGGCTTGTGCAAGGGGTAAACAGTGAGGTGGCAAAATATGCGGATAATACAAAACTACTCAAGATAGGTAAGTCCAAATCAGACTGTGAAGAGTTTCAAAGGGATCTCACAAAACGGGTGACTGGGCAACAAAAGGGCGGATGAAATTCAATGTTGATAAATGTAAAGTAATGCACATTGGAAAACATAATCCCAACTATACATATAAAATGATGGGGTCTGAATTAGCTGTTAACACTCAAGAAAGAGATCTTGGAGCCATTGTAGATAGCTCTCCAAAAACATCCACTCAGTGTGCAGCAGCAGTCAAAAAAGCAAACAGAATGACGGGAATCATTAGGAAAGAGATAGATAATAAGACAGAAAATATCATAATGTCACTATATAAATTCATAGTATTTCTACACCTTGAATATTGCGCGCAGATGTAGCCACCCAGTCTCAAAAAAGATATATTAGAAATGCAAATGGTACAGAGAAGGGCAACAAAAATGATTAAGAGTATGGAACAGCTTCCATGTGAGGAAAGATTAACAACACTGGGACTGT
Source organism: Terrapene triunguis (assembly GCF_002925995.2). Classification (NCBI taxonomy): domain Eukaryota; kingdom Metazoa; phylum Chordata; order Testudines; family Emydidae; genus Terrapene; species Terrapene triunguis. The sequence goes on along the minus strand of NW_020664473.1, from coordinate 1,778,525 downwards.
TCACCTTGGAAAACAGATGGCTAAGGGGGGATATGATAGAGGTCTATAAAATCATGACTGATGTGGAGAAAGTGAATAAGAAAGTGTTATTTACTCCTCATAACACAAGAAGTAGGGATCATCAAATGAAATTAATAGGCAGCAGGTTTAAAACAAACAAAAGGAAGTATTTCTTCACACAATGCACAGTCAACCCATGGAACTCTTTGCCAGGGGATGTTGTGATGTCCAAGACAATAACAGGGCTCAAAAAAGAACTAGATAAATTCATAGAGGATAGGTCCATCAATGGCTATTAGCTAGTTATAGGCAGGGACGTAAAGCCATGCTCTGAAGTGTCTGTAGTCTCTGTTTGCCAGAAGCTGGGAATGGGTGATGGGATGGATCACTTAATGATTACCTGCTCTGTTCATTCCCTCTGAAGCACCTGGCATTGTCACTGTTGGAAGACAGGATACTGGGCGAGCTGGACCTTTGGTTTAACCCAGTATGGCCGTTCTTATGTTATGTTCTGATACAAGCCTGTCTGATATCACAGGTACATACTCAGGTGGCTAGCCTGAGCCACCGCCCATGCTACTCTGGCCATATTGCTATTTTTTAACATGCTAGCTAGAGCAGAGTTAGGCTTGGTCTATACTTAAAAGTTAAGTCATTCAGGGTGTGAAAAAATACCCCTGACCAATATTTCAACCTAATCCCTGGTGCAGATGCAGCTGTGTTGACAGAAGAATGCTTCTGTTGACATAGTGATTATCATCTGGGGAGGTGCTTTTTCTACACTGGCAAATCCCCTTCCATTGGCATAGGCTGTGTCTATGCTGTGGGGTTATGCTAGCATAGCTATGCTGTTATAGTCTCCATTGCATAATTACACTTCCAGCTCCAGTGTAGATGTACCCCTAGGTTAGATCAAAGATAGCTCAAGTAACAATAGCAGTGAAGCTGCAGAAGCATGGCCGGCACCTGCTCAAGCATGTACCCGGGGACCTGGGTGGGAGGGGAGGGGCTAGCCCATGCAGCCACCTGTTCTGCCAGGGTTTCACAGCCATTGTTACTCGAGTTATCTTTGATCTAGCTAGATCAAAGGTAACTCGGGTAGGTCTACACATGCTGCAGTCACACCTCCCAGCTGCAGAATAGACATACCCTATACTCTCTTCACATCTCTGCTCACTCATGTGGGGATAGTCACAAACTAGTTTTTTAGGCATTTCTTGCTACCCCCTTGTGACATTCTGTACCTTGGGGGAGCGCCCTGTAACCCCCACATTCCTCATTTATATATTATTGTGATCTTGCATATAAAGCATGCCTTGTAAGGTATCAGGGGAAAGGTTATAATCTGCTGAAAGTAATTTCTCTGTCCATATATGTATATCATTAATACATATGAAGTCATGAGAATTGTGTTGTATGGTTGTCAATAAAACGTGCTGTAAATTGGGGAACCCCCAGACATGCCTGAACTTGTGTGTTCCCCAAGCACATGGGACTGAGGGTATAAAACAGAACAGAGCAGGCCCATGCTTCGCCTTTCTCCTTCACCCACCTATGCTGCAAGCAACGAGGATACTCTGAAGACTCCAACTGAGGAGACTGACCCAGATTTCAAGGGTGAAATCTGTGTACTATGAACTGCAATATCCAGTGGGGTGAGAAAAACTGCTTAATCTAGATGTTGCCCAGTCTAATAGGGTTGAGAGTTTAGACTGTGTGCTTATATTTGATTTCTTTTGGTAACTAACTCTGACTTTTTGCCTATCACTTAAAATCTATCTTTTGTAGTCAATACATTTGTTTAGCTGTTTATCTTTACCAGTGACTTTGTCTGAAGTGTGTGGTAAATCTGCTCAGGTTTTGCAAAGGCTGGTGTATATCCACCTTCCATTGATAAAGTGGTGAACCAATTAATACATTTGTACTGCTCATCTTGAGCAGGGCAAGACAGTATATTTCTGAGGTATAGTGCAGGGAGCTGGGAGCTTTGGCTCTGGTGCGTTTCTCTGTGTGATTCATGAATAGCTCTGGGAGCATTCATGAAATCTAGCTAGGTGTGGGGCTCCACATGTGGTTGTGCTGAGTGATAACAGCACCTGGAGGGGTTTGCTGCTGGTCACTATCAAGGCATTATGAGAGACAGCCCAGACTGGAGAGAGTACAGGGGGGCACAGCAGTCCCACAGTCCCAGACTGCACCCCAGGGATCCTGTTACACCCCTAATTTACATTTGTATATGAGCTAAATGAAGGAGCAAACAAGGACTGGAGAAGCATTAACTCTGCTGCATATGGGAAGGGATGTGATTGCTAACTAAACACATTTGGAAAATAGTCAGCCTACTTTGGAATCAGAGGGTGCTTGTGCTGACATTTAAGCAGACATGGCCTTGCATTCTTCTTTGTAGTGAAAAGCTGAAGAAAAGGGCTAACAGTTTATTATCTCCAAATGGATATGTAAGTACCTACTAAGGCTCCAAAGCTGGAGTTCTCACATGGGCAAAACACCCATTGCCTCACACTCTCTTCATTCTTAGAAAAACTGCTTTTTTTTGGAAAGAGAGACTTGTATATTTAAAGTAAGAAAAATCATCTTTGATGTTGTGTGACATTTACTTTCATTAGTGCAAAATACAGTTCTAATGATGTCACATAACAAGTTGATCTGGATAAAGTAGATTTCCACTTGATCATTCTCTCTCCCCTAATTATTTTTTAATTTGATTGGAAAATGAAGTGCCTAATCACCCTTTCCCACAAAATTAACCTGCAGGAGTGGAAAACAATTTTCATTTTCCCCCCCAATACTAGGTCCCAATCCACCAGATTATCCTAATATGAGGAAAGACAGGCTGGGGATTGGCAGGTAACTGTCCCAACTATACAACTCCCAGCCATGCCGGATAAGCAGCAGTTAGTGATCTCCACCTCTTGGCAGTATACCATACTGTCACAGGCTCCCTTACCTCAACAGTGATTTGCTCTCACCTTCAGGGGCTTGCGGCCTGAATGTTGCTCATCTACTGCATTTGGGAATTTGTGTTACCTGCCAATCCCTTCCTAGGCTTGGTTTTCTGGCCCGGCCCTTTACCTCTCAGTGTGGCAACTCCACACTCCAGTGGATTTGGAATCGTACTGAATGCATCATTGCAGCTTTGTGTCATGGAGCTTTGCTCATTGGTCATGACAGCATGACAGACATGGTGGACGCTTCTAAACATGTCATCCTCTCTGCCACCACATGCCCATGGAGCCCAGCTTTGTGGTATTTCTGCAGAATGATATGCAGCAGCATCACTGCTCAATGCCTCCTGTTCTCCCCACCAAGTTTCCAAGGGCTTTGTCTCCTCTCTACCAGTGAGATGGAGGGGAGTATCTGACCCCAAAGAACCAAGTCTGTTACTCTGACCAGTCTACTAAATAGATACTAAATGATGCTATCATTGAAATTTGACTCAACTTTTTGTTTCTTATATCTGTTTGCAAAGCCCATGTACCCATGCAGGGATTTTTAAAAATCCTTTTAGACTTTTATTTTTAAGTTGGGGGTGGGGGGGAATCTTGTCCTCAGCCTAACACTCAAACAACATTCTTCAACAACATATCACATGTGTGTGTGTGAGACAGAGATGAACATGAAAGAGAAAAAAATGTTTAAAATTCTGAAAAATATATGACCATCTTCCTTGCACCCAGCACTTTGAATGTTATAATATAGTGTAAATAGTTATAGTATACCTTTCTTTTATCTAATCAGACTGTTCCACTCCAATTGTAATCACAGCTACAATTGCAAGTCAACCTATTATCGCGGCAAGATCTATCAGCTCTGCCTAGACTATATTTGCAAACTAGAATGGAAGTTGTCAGTTCATAAACATCTGACATAAATACTGCTACAGACTTGAGAACATCAAACTTAATAACAGCCAGCAAGAAAACTGAAGTGATGCTAGGGAGAGACATAAAAGAGGCTAGTGGTGTCATTCTGATTATTTAATGAGGTTAAGAGCTATTGCAGTCTTTAACCAAGAAAAAGGAGAAAGATGAGCAAGTAAACCTTGAGCTAAATGATTTGTTGAAAATTTAATAAAATGATCAAGCATGTCATACTACAGTTAACCACTGTAATGATCATCTGTGTGAGAGAAGATGAAAAAAAATTGAATTACCACTATAGAATTGGCTATGCTTACTCACACTGTGCATAATAGTCTGTTGTCACAGTTTTGTCTCTGCACACCATTTGCCACTGGTCAGAAATAAAGAAGGATAATTTCCCTTTAAACCTAAGTCAACTGTTTGTTATCAGCAAAAATCCATTTTCGAAAATTAGAACCAATAGGAAGAACACTATATTGTATGCTAAATTAATTTCTTCTGTTAACATATTTGAAATGGTATTTGATTAAAAAACAATAAAACATGTTTTAAATCTAAAAACATGATTACTGCTGTCTGAGCCAAAAGTGCTATTACTGATAAGCGACAATAGACTGTTGTTATTTATTTACTTTTTGTAAAGGCACCACAGTCAATCAATAACTGTGCATGTACTGAGGCAGTAGGGTTTGTGAAAAGATATTTATCAGAAATCCATCAGCAGTGTTCCGCTTTTGATTACAATCCTCTATAGACTTTTCACAACTTCACCAAAGATTGTATACCTCTTTGACAAGCCACATTGACAGGAGTAATATTGTAGAAACCACACTACATAATATGCATATTTAACAGCATATCCAATTAACCACTTTGCTGACTGAGATTGCTTTGTTATTCATTGTATTCCAACTTATGTTAATACTTTGGCAGTAGACATGAAAAATGAGTGATACAGCATATTGGAAATTTTGAAAGGGAATAGAAAAATGTATAACTTAAAGCCATATTTAGAAAATGGTTGTATGTTACAGTCTGAAAGAATGAATACTACTCAACTGTGCATGAATACTAGTTAGACCAGCAACCTCGATAAGTATTTGGAAATGAGTTAGTGAAAAAACTATTATAACTATACACAACTCATTCTGGAACTCTCTCTATACCCCCAAAATTAATTAATAATAATTCAAAGCGGCAAGAAAAATATCTCCACTTCACATTACATTGCTTTAAAATGCAAGAAAACCCTGAAATGTTTAAATTTAATACCAAATTTAGTTTTGTAACTATAATGTAAACTTTGTTCTGAAATGTAATACAAATTTTATAGCTGAAAAATATCACTTATTCTGAGGACATGCATTTTATTACTACTATAGATAGAAGTAGTAATCAGGTTATCCCAATAGATAAAAAATGAAGAATGAGTGACCATACAAATTTATTATTTTACCTAGTCTAATAAAAGAGTCCATCTATAATTTTCTTATTCATTGTTAAACATAAGGGAATACAAAATGCTCTAAGTGCATTGAAAGAATACCTTCCAAAATTGTTTTGAATTCATTTTTCACAGTATCATTATAATTATTTTACTGAAGTAGTATAATCCCAATCCCACTGTCTTTACCTATTGAGTTCAGTGGATATCTAGACTGATTAAGGGCTGCATGATTCAGCCCACAGTGTGACACACTAATAAAGGCTGGACGGTGATTCAATTATAGATGCCTTTTTAAATTGCTGCAATTTAAAATTTGGAGCACATGAAACTCAGGGGCTGATATAATAGAGACAGTCATAGTGCAGATAGATATTGAGCAAGTTTCCCTCTACTGCTCTACTAGTGTATCACAATTCAGATATGCAACACGCTTAGGATTCTAGAGGGAGATTTGTGCCTTTGAAAAATATCCCCCTAAAACCTGGACCTCTTAAAAAACCTCCCAGAAAAACTAAACAAAGTATAATCATGCCTAGTCGTATGATATGGGCAAACAACCACTGAGGCTCAGTTAGGAAAACACCAAATGTAGTTTTTAATCTAGATTTCTGAAGGTGAAATGTGTGTGCAAAAACACACTGATCCAATTAGTTACCTCTTACTTTTATTGTATTTAAACAAAAATATACACAGGAGGCCCTTAAATTGCAAGTTCTAAGATCCAAGGTCAAGCACAACAGACTATTTTAGAAAATGTAGCGATGCGCATCACACAGCTGAGATTACAAACAGACTACTGGAGCCAGAGTCTCAACTGTTGTAAACTGGGATTGTTCCACTGAAGTCCTTAGACCCAAGCCAGTTTATACCAGTTGAGTATCTGGCCTTTGGTATTTGATATATGCCTTCACCCAGTGAAGAAATTGGCGGAAGCTAACTGGGGTCAGGTTCAGTCCAGTTGAGATAGAAGTGATGTTTCAGCCAGGAGAAAGATAAGTGATGGTGGCAGCTGTGTTGGGGGTATATGTCCAATCTTTGCTAATGTGATGTGCAGTCTTGGATTCAAAGTGGATCCATCACTGTTCCTAGATTTTCACATACCAGCTTTGGCAAAGGCTGCCTTTCTCCATTTAAGGTTACCATTCCTTTTTATTGTGGACCTTGCCATCGTGGGCCTGTGCTTTTGTAATCTACAGACACTGCAATGAACTCTGTTTGACTTTCCCTTAAAAAGTGCCTGGTAGCTTCAGCTACTACAGAATGCAACAGCCTTCCTCTTAAATAGGACATGCAGATGTGAGTATATAACACCAGTGTTTCATGCTCTGAAACTTATTCAGAGGCCACTTATTCCCTGGCAAACACTAAGTAGTCTGGAACCATCTTTGCTGAGAGATTACCAATTTCCCTCTCTCTTCCTGTTACAGGAACTATGATCCAGGGTTTTGCTAACTGTGCCCAGGGTTCAATTTGCCATATACAGCTGAGGAATAATCTCAGTGGAAGGCTCCCTCTAGAAGTCCATCACAGACACAAGTTTAATGAGAAGCAAAACACAGGCTAAAACATAATTTTGCTCAAGCATTTGAATTAATTTTAGCTTTTATTTTTACTTTAATTTTAATAGTTAATAGGGGTTGGGATTCAATTGCTTCATTGACAAAAAATGTGAGAGATGACTACACGGTTGGAATTCTACTCATTTGCCTGCTAAGCACACTTCTGGAAAATAAAATAACATGTTAATGTGTCATAAAAATACAATGCAAAATTCCAGCAAAAATATTCATGGAAGTGAGAGCTGCAAGACTGTGGAATTGTCTTCCCAAAGGCAAAGGCCCCATTGCTTGTATCTTTTAAAACCAGAGTGGCCGAGACCAAGGTGGGTATGGTTTGAGAGGGGCTGGGGGAATAGGATTGAAATAAGATGCTCTTTTGGGGTGAAGTGCTGTCTGTTGTCTTTTGGGGGGACAGGTGCTGCTAGTGAGGGTTGTGGCTTTGTTAAAGTTTGTTGGACGCAGACAATGTGGCCTCATCTCATTCCTTTTGATACTCCTGATATTACAACATTGGGAAGAACATTGCTCACAGGGGATCAGCTAGCTGACCTATCCTAACAGGTGGTTTCTATCTCTAATTTCTGTGATTGTATGAAAACACTACCCAAGTAACAGTGCCAAAAAGACTGTTATGAGGTCACCATAAGGACTGTAATGTTTACACATGTTCACATTTCATCAGAATGAAAATACTGCTGAAGAATTAATGGAGCTAATTCCAAAGTCCACTGCTGGAGGAAGGCAAGTTTGAGGATCAAAATTCACTGCCTCACCCCCAAGCCAGCATGGGCTACAAGCACTGAAATTCACTCAGCCCCTGGGGTAGGGAATGAGGGCCTAGTCTGTCTCTTTCTTTTTCACAAGCAACCCCCTTTGGCTGATGCTCAAAGCTACACTGCTGAGCTCTTCAGGGGCTAGGTCCATCCCTGCTCAGCCAGAAGACGAAATGCCTCAGTGAAGCTTATAGAAGAAAGTGGAGAATTATTAATGATAGAAATTAAATGTTTTAAAAATATTGAGAAATGATAGGGTGTCTGCTTTAAATGCACAAAAGCAAAGTAATTTAGGATTAAGGCAAACACTCTGAAATGCATTCTGATCACCAAGATATGTGGGACATGTACTACCCTGAATCTTGCAAAATCAGCTACTTTTACTTACAGAATAGTTTCCCCACAACCCCCAAGGGTTGGCAACTCCACCATGTATTGTTATTAATAATACTTATTAATTATATTATATTATTTTTATTATTATTACAGTAGTCATCCTGACTTATTCCCTTCCTGCAGAGCTGCTCCTGTTCACCACACACCTACAATTGAGTCTAAGGTAATTTTAAAAATTAGACAAGGTATGCCATCTTTAAACATTCCCTAATGAAATCTATTTTGGAGACTATTTGATTACTTGTTCCTTTTTTCCCCATCCTTCATCCATCTCTAAATTTGTTAAAAAGCTCTTAAATGATTTCACAAAGTGTCCAATAATAGAACAGAAAGAGATATAAGTCAGCTTTCCTCACCTAAGTACAACACACAGTATTCTGAGATTTCTAGGTATATTGAAGAGAGTGGGGGGTCTGAATGTCCTTGCTATTCTGGATTTAGACCACATTTTCAACGTTACTATTTTAATTAGCAAAAAAAGTATAAAAGTAATTTCTACACACTTTAATAATAAAGTATATGAGACATAAAATGACAATTTAAAAATAACTGCTACAAACTTATCTACTGACATTATTAAACGTTGGTAAAAATCTAATGTAGCCTAACTGCCTAATCTCTGCAACTGGGCAGTTTGCACAAAGACGCAAAGGGTAACAATAAGATCCGTTTGTTACCTTGTAAAGCTTGTAAATGACACCACATGATAGTGCAAATGAAGCATGGCAAGATGAGAAAATGAAGAATGAAGCTGTATAATTTAATCAAAAGTCAAGGGTTTTGAAGCAAAGGGAGACTTTCGCTCAAACCCTTAAAATATAGCCGCATGCTTAGCAGTCTTTATACTGATTTTATTAGTCGTGAATATATATTTAATGTTTCATATATGTATGGATATTTATATATTCATGTGCTTATATTTGCAAAACAAAAAACAGAAGAGTACTGCATAGAGAGGCATGGACATAGTGTGGTACAAAGGAATATCTCACTTTAGAGACCAAAACCATTCTCTATCATTGTAAATTCTGAACTAAAAGCTTATTTGGACTTGGAAAGAATTTCATCTTAGTCACTTTACTGCCCTTCCCTGGCTGTCATACTGTGCATATATTATTATAATGATATTATATTATATTATATATTCCCCTCTCAATATTTAGATGTTTACTTCCTTGCTGATCCTTTGTCTAATCAGTGACCCCATGTTTTAGTTCATCGACTTTAGACCAAAATACAGTAATTAATTGGAAGAAACATTATTATTAGACCCTTTTAAACAATACATACGCCCCGCCCCGTCCTGTCCCCAGCTCATTTGAACTTGGGGGATCTTTTGTTTCACTGACTCTGATTCTACTGATGTTAAATTCTAAGGGTGACATGGAATAATGTCCACCGCATCCTCCTGTGGTGCCCGATGAAAGGCAGTTTTCTTATTCTAGGGACCCTGGATGATTCGGAGAAGGGAAGATTAGGAGTGGGGGGGGGGGGTGAGGGCACGAGGGTTGGAGAGTGCCAAGGAATCCCAGAGGACACACGCAGACCAGAACTGAACCTGGTCAACCCAGCAGACTCGCGATTCTTTCTCTGCATGTGGCCGGACCCCGCGGGGGAGCCAAGCCAAGAGAATCCGGCTCCGGGAGGTGATGGATCCGCTGAGCTGGCCCAGCCTGGGCTGCAGTAAGCTGGGAGGGAGCTCCCACTCAGCCGAGCCGAACAGAGTCTCCTGGGATCCTGCGCTGGGGACTCCTTTGGTCTGGGGCTACCCCTCTGTCTGAGCAGCAGCGGGGGGGAGGGCGAGGAAGGGTTCATTTACAAATGCGAGTCACCCAAGTCCGCCCCCCACATGCCCATGTTCAGACAGACCCCAGGGGCGTCTCCACGGACAATCGGGGGGGGGGGATGTGACCCGCATTCCCCCCTCCACGCGTCCACCCACTGTAGATCCCTGCCCCCTCTACATCCCTGGCATTGGGATCCTTGCCCGCTATGGATCTCTGACCCCTGTGGACCATTGACAGTAGCTCCCTGCCCCTGTAGATCACTGGCACTAGGACCAAAGAGGACCGTAATTCACGGACAGCAAATGGGCCAGACAAACACCACCGGCAACATGCACACAAGCTGCGGAGCTCGGGGTTACCGAACCGGCAGCGAACCCACCGTGTCCGCCTCGCAAGGAAGCCGGTGACCTGTAGATAGCGATAGGCACTGAATGATGTTTGCTGCTGCCATGGAAATGGTGAATGTGGTGAGCACCCAAACTGGAGGCGCCCCACGCCACCCCGAGGAGGCCGCTGAGAGTGAGTGGAACTATCCAGAGCAGGGCCAGGCGCCATCCCGCGCCGCTGCTACTGCTGCTGGGGCCCGGCTCCGGGCTGCATTTCAGCAGCCCCCCCATCCTCTGCTCCACGGCGCGCCGGCCCGCGGGGTCCCCGGCAGGAGCAGCAGCCACAGCAAAGGTGGCAAACTTTGGAGAGAGGCGCGCACAGAGGCACCCCGCGCCGGGGGCAGCTCACTTCGCCAGGGGAGCCATCTGTTCCTTTGGGGAAAGCTTCCGGGGATCCTTGGGTCCAGGTCGTCTTCTACCCCGAACAATCCGAAACATCGTCCGAGGCGGAGACGCCCGTCAGTTCCGAGACTTCGCAAAGAGGGAGAGGGGGCAAAACCAACCCCCCACACTCAACCAACTGCTAGTTCCCAGCGCTCCTGCTCACTGACAATGCTCCCCAGTTACAAGTGTGCTAAGCATCTCCTCCTCCTCGGTAATCCACAGGGGAACCAGTCAGGCCACAGTTGTGCTCCACAAGAGAAAAAGGGGAGGGAGAACCGCAGCAGCCGGCCGGCCGGCTCCAGAAAAGGGGAGACCACTCACCCCGCTGCTCGCCCCTCCAGTCATCTCCGACCTGGGGAGCCTCGCGAATAAGCTCGCCCAGTGCGCTCGCACAAGCACACACACTCCCATACAGAGCTAGACAATAATCAGGCAAGCTGCTCCGGCGATCTCAGTGGTGACAGTAATACCCGAGGATGTTTTCAGGAAAATAGTGCACCCTTATGAAAGAAGCTGGGCTGGGGGGAGGGGGGATAACCACGCTTGCGAAGAGAAGTGCTATGCAAATCTGCAGTCTCCGAACAGCAAATCACTGAAGCTTGGATGCAATGCAGAGGACGAGCCTATGTTAAAGAGGGAGGCTGAGTTCAGCTCCAATCCATTCGTCCCGTTTTTCCTCTTCCTTTCAGACGCCATATATTAAAGGAACATGTGTCAGGCGGTGCGGCGAGCACACACAAACGACCCCTCCTAAACTGCCATCAGATTCTGGTGACGAATTAGTCTAATGCGGGGCGCCATTCCCCTCCTCCGACGGGTCGGATGTGCTGATGTCTAGAAAGCTCACTTACAGTGTAAAAGGAACGACTTCGGGGCTTTCATTGGACTAAACTTGTTCCACCAGGTGTTCAAACCAGGTCTGCTGAACATGGCTTGCCACTAACCATCTCCTCAAGCGTCTGTGTTGATGAGCTGGTAATTACACACATCACTCCTAACAAAGAGTTCCCATTTTCCCTGACAATGTATGGCTGGGAAAAGCTAGGCAAACCAAAACACAACTAGGAAAGAGATTTAAATGGGTTGATACCGGAACAGCTGGCACAAAACAATGGAAGAAAACATTTGCCTGCATCGCTGCAGATTTAATCCAATATGTTGAAATACTGAATTTAGTATGCTGAATAGGCACAGAAACACATATGCTCTTGCTCTTAAAAACAATATAAAGAAAGCCATAAAAAGAAATTTAAAGTTTAACTATGAAATTATATAATTCAAATGAAAACGATATTCCCAAGGTATATTGTAGCTCATTGAACACGTATTACAAATTCAGATGCTTTTTAGAAGCCACCTGATGTAGAAGCATATTCCCATAATCCGTGCAATACCATACCTGGACACAACAGGGTGTGTTAAACACAGACTTTCAGCTTTCTTTATTCCAGCAACTCTAGACTTTTGTCTGTTTTCTGCTATGCTTTTAGCAGTGTTGTGATCTATGGGGTGAGTATGTGTGCGAGAAAAAAAGTGGGTATTAAAGAAATTTTAATATATATATTGTATTATATATATTAGGGCTGTCAAGCAATTAAAATTAATTGCAATTAATCACGTAATTAAAAAAATTAATTGTGTTTAATCGCACTGTTAAACAATAATAGAATACCACTTATTTAAATATTTTTCAATGTTTTCTACATTTTCCAATATATTGATTTCAGTTACAATGCAAAGTGTAAAGTGTTCACTTTATATTTATTTTTAATTACAAGTGTTTGCACTGAAAAAAAGAAAAAAGAAATAGTATTTTTCAATTCACCTAATACAAGTACTGTAGTGCAATCTCTTTATCATAGAATATCAGGGATGGAAGGGACCTCAGGAGGTCATCTAGTCCAACCCCCTGCTCAAACTAGGACCAATCCCCAGACAGATTTTTGCCCCAGATCCCTAAATGGCCCCCTCAAGGATTGAACTCACAAGCCTGGGTTTAGCAAGCCAATGCTCAAACCACTGAGCTATCCAAGTTGAATTTACAAATATAGAATTATGTACAAAAAACTGCATTCAAAAATAGAATAATGTAAAATTTTAGAGCTTGCAAGTCCACTCAGTCTTACTTCTTCTTCAGCCAATCACTCAGACAAACAAGTTTGTTTACATTTGCAGGAGATAATGCTGCCCACTTCTTGTTTACAATGTTACCTGAAAGTGAGAACAGGCGTTCTCATGGCATTGTTGTAGCCGGCATTGCAAGATGTTTACGTGCCAGATGCGCTAAAGATTCAAATGTCCCTTCACGCTTCAACCACCATTACAGGGGACATGCATCCATGCTGATGACGGGTTCTGTTAAAAAAACATCCAAAGCAGCGCCGACCGACGCATGATCATTTTCATCATCTGAGTCAGATGCCACCAGCAGAAGGTTGATTTTCTTTTTTAGTGGTTCGGGTTCTGTAGTTTCTGCATTGGAGTATACTGCTCTACAGCCAAAATGCTTCTGAAATAAATGTAGTCAAACTTTACTAATTCTGGGTCACTGAGAACGAAAATGATGCTTAAAATTGTTGATTGGCTCTAGTTTTCAAGATATGCTATTGGGTCAGTATATACGACCCTTGACTTGGGAATGGCGGAGGATAAGTGAGTTATAAAGGGAAGGGATCTCAATTTAAACCAGAAATGACTAAAATACATCTTTGACTGGATCTATGAATAAATCTATGACTGAGTTTGGACAGTACTTGCTTTTTAGGCAAAACAATGAATGATGCAATCTGAAGTTGGTATTGCGTCACACATGATATGAATTGCATCATGTTATTCCTAGAAGTCATGGATGATGCAATCATAATGAAGCTTACATCACTCTGCTGAACAAATTGCCCTATATCAGCTCTAGGAATCATACAGTGTCATGCTCTCTTATTTGTCAGTGTTTGATTTTGCAAAGGGACACATTTCTGTTTAGCCAAAGTGAGCAGAGATGCCTCGTACTTGTGTGAACAGTGCAGATAACTTCTGCTATGTTTGTGGTGAAGTGACTTTTACATCACAAAAGCACAGTATAACCACTGTTGTTAAGAAACCCTATCACCTTTATTTTGGCTGCAAAATTGGAGATCAGGACAAGAGGTGGGCCCCACACATATGCTGCAACACTTGTGCAACAAATCTTCGCCAATGGTTGAACAGGAAAAGGAAATCTATGCCTTTTGCAGTGCCAATGATTTGGAGAGAGCCAACAAATCATACCAGCAATTGTTACTTCTGCATGGTGCCTCCAGTTGGGAAAGGTGTGTCAAAGAAGAAAAGGTGGACTGTGCATTATCCAAACATTCCATCAGCTATACGCCCAGTACCCCACGGAGAAGGACTGCCGGTTCCTGATGCACCAGAATCATTCTCACTTGAGTCAGACGAGGAAGAGGATGAAACTTCTGGTCCTGAACCATCAATGTCACAGGACCCACATTTTCTCCCATCCTCCTCCTCTGAACCACACCTCATAACACAAGGTGAACTGAATGACCTTGTCAGGGATTTGGAACTACCCAAGAGTAAGGCAGAGCTGTTGGGCTCCAGACTACAGCAGTGGAATCTCCTGGCAGGTGATGTTAGGGTTTCCATGTTCTGTGACCGTCAAAAGGATCTTGTCCCATTCTTCTTCATGGAAGGTGATCTTGTAGCCTGCAACAACATCGATGGTGTAATGGCAGCCCTCAACATCGTTCACGATCCAGATGAGTGGAGACTGTTCATTGATTCATCGAAGACGAGTCTGAAAGCTGTTTTACTGCATAATGGCAATGTTTTGCCATCAATTCCAGTTGGTCATGCAGTCCATAGGAAGGAAACCTATGACAACATGAAACAACTTTTGAGGTGCATAAACTATGACCAACATCAGTGGCAGCTTTGTGGCGATTTGAAGGTTGTTGCTCTCTTGCTTGGTCTGCAGACTGGATACACAAAGTACTGCTGTTTTCTCTGTGAACGGGATAGTCGTGCAACAGATTCCCACTACATCAAGAAAGATTGGCCACTCCGACAGTCATTGGAGCCTGGGAGGAAAAGTGTTCAGCATCCACCACTTGTTGAATCAAGGAAGATTTTGTTACCACCCTTACACATCAAGCTGGGTCTGATGAAGAACTTTGTCAAGGCCATTGACAAAACACAAGCAGCTTTCAAGTACCTCCGTGGAAAATTTCCAAGGTTAAGTGAAACTAAGATAAAGGAAGGTGTCTTTGTTGGTCCTCAGATTTGTGAACTTCTTCGAGATGATGCATTTGACCATGCACTGCGTGGCAAGGAAAAGACGGCATGGAAAGCCTTCCAGTTAGTGGCAATAAATTTTCTCGGAAACAACAAGGCAGACAACTACAGGTTGTTGGTGGAAAACCTCCTCAAGGCATACAAAAGCCTTGGTTGCAACATGTCACTAAAGATACATTTTTTGCACTCTCATCTAGATTTTTTTTCCACCGAACTGTGGAGCAGTGAGCGACGAGCACGGCGAGAGATTTCACCAGGACATTGCAACAATGGAGAAACGCTATCAGGGCAAATGGAGCCCATCAATGCTTGCAGACTATTGCTGGACAGTGACAAGAGATGCTCCATTTAATGAATACAAGAGACAAGCCAAGAAGCGCCGAGTAGACACCGAATAGGACTAAACTATGTACAGAATAGTTTTTTGCCTTTTGTTTCATAATAAATTTTATTTATATAACCCTTTTGCTGATTTTTAAAGTGTTACATAAACAGGACAGGTGAAATATTATCATGTAAAGCAACCATAAACACATGAAAAGACCTAGGTTTACAATTTATGATTAAAACTCTACTATCTACACAATATACATAGACATAAAATGTAAAAACTTAAATATCTTAGAAACAGTAGCCAATCAGTTGTTTTAATTGTCATATTTGAATTCAGCACATCAAAATACATAATAAATAGCACATTTTATCTCTGAAGCAGACGACTTCTCAAAAATTGTAGCCCAGTGGTATTGCTCTTTTAAGATTTCTGAAAGCATGCTCCCTACTTCGTCCCTCTCAGATTTTGGAAGGCACTTCAGATTCTTAAATCTTGGGTTGAGTGCTGTAGCTAGCTTTACAAATATCACAATAAGAATGGCCCTACTGGGTCAGACCAAAGGTCCATCAAGCCCGGTATCCTGTCTTCCAACAGTGGCCATTGCCAGGTGCCCCAGAGGGAATGAACGGAACAGGTAATCATCAAGTGATCCATTCGTTGTCGCCCATTCCCAGTTTCTGGCAAACAGAGGCTAGGGACAAAATCCCTGCCCATCCTGGCTAATAGCCATTGATGGACCTATCCTCCATGAATTTATTTAGTTCTTTTTTGAACCCTGTTATGGTCTTGGCCTTCACAACACCCTCTGGCAAGGAGTTCCACAGGTTTACTGTGTGTTGTGTGACGAAATACTTCCTTTTATTTGTTTTAAACTTGCTGCCTATTAATTTCATTTGGTAATCCCTAGTTCTTGAGTTATGAGAAGTAGTAAACAACACTTCCTTATCTACTTTCTCTACACCAGTAAAGATTTTATAGACCTCAATCATCTCTCCCCTTAGCCATCTCTTTTCCAAGCTGAAAAGTCCCAGTTTTATTAATCTCTCCTCATAAGGAAGCCGTTCCATACCCCAATCATTTTTGTTGCTCTTTTTTGAACCCTTTCCAATTCCAATATATCTTTTTTGAGAGGAGGCAACAACATCTGCACACAGTATTCAAGATGTGGGCGTACCATGGATTTATATAGCGGCAACATGATATTTTCTGTCCTATTATCTATCCCTTTCTTAATTATTCCTAGCATTCTGTTCACTTTTTTGACTGCCGCTGCACATTGAGTGAATGTTTTTAGAGAACTATCCACAATGACTCTCTTTCTTAAGTGGTAACAGCTAATTTAGACCCCATCATTTTATATGTATAGTTGGGATTATGCTTTCCAATGTGCATTACTTTGCATTTATCAACATTAAAGTTCATCTGCCATTTTGTTGCCCAGTCACCCAGTTTTGAGAGATCTTTTTGTAGCTCTTCGCAGTCTGCCTGGGTCTTAACTATCTTTAGTAATTTTGTATCATCTGCAAATTTTGCCACCTCACTGTTTACTCTTTTTTTCAGATCATTTATGAATACGTTGAATAGGACTGGTCCCACAACAGACCCCTAGGGGACACCACTATTTACCTCTCTTCATTCTGAAAACTGACCAATTATACCTACCCCTTTGTTTCCTATCTTTTAACCAGTTACCAGTCCATGAGAGCACCTGCCCTCTTATCCCGTGGCAGCTTACTTTGCGTAAGAGCCTTTGGTGAGGGACCTTGTCAAAGGCTTTCTGAAAATCTAAGTACACTATATCCACTAGTTCCCCTTGGTCCACATGCTTGTTGACCCCCTAAAGAATTCTAGTAGATTGGTGCGGCCTGATTTCCCTTTACTAAAACCATGTTGACTCTTCCGCAACAAATTATGTTCATCTATATGTTTGACAATATTGTTCTTTATTATAGTTTCAACCAGTTTGCCCGGTACTGAAGTCAGGTTTACAGGCCTGTAATTGCCGGGATCACCTCTGGAGTCCTTTTTAAAAATTGGTGGCACATTAGCTATCCTCCAGTCATCTGGTACAGAAGCTGATTTAAATGATAGGTTACAGACTACAGTTAGTAGTTCTGCAAGTTCACATTTGAGTTCCTTCAGAACTCTTGGGTGAATACCATCTGGTCCTGGTGATTTATTGCTGTTTAATTTATCAATTTGTTCTAAAACCTCCTCTAATGATACCTCGATCTGAGACAGTTCCTCAGATCTGTCACCTAAAAAGAATGGCTCAGGTTTAAGAATCTTCCTCACATCCTCAGCCATGCAGACCAATGCAAAGAATTCATTCAGTTTCTCCGCAATGGCCTTATCGTCCTTGAGTGCTCCTTTAGCACCTTGATCGTCCAGTGGCCCCACTAGTTGTTTAGCAGGCTTCCTGCTTCTGATGTACTTATAAAAAAAGTTTGCTATTACTTTTTGAGTCTTTGGCTAACTGTTCCTCAAATACTTTTTTGGCCTTCCTAATTATATTCTTACACTTCTTTTGCTAGTGTTTATGCTCCTTTCTATTTTCCTCACTTGGATTTAACTTCCACTTTTTAAAGGAGGCCTTTTTGCCTCTCACTGCTTCTTTTACTTTGTTGTTTAGCCACGGTGGCTCTTTTTTGGTTTTCTTACTGTTTTTTAATTTTGGGTATACATTTAAATTGAGCCTCTATTATGGTGTCTTTAAAAAGTTTCCATGCAGCTTGCAGAGATTTCAGTTTTGGCACTGTATCCTTTAATTTCTGTTTAACTCCTCATTTTTGCGTAGTTCCCCTTTCTGAAATTAAATGCTTGGACATTGGTACCTTCTATGTGATTTGTCAAATCTGCAGTGAAAGTGTTCTTAAAACGAACAACAATATGTGCTGGGTCATCATCTGAGACTGCCATAGCATGAAATATATGGCAGAATGCGGGTAAAACAGAGCAGGGGATGTACAATTCTTCCCCAAGGAGTTCAGTCACAAATTTAATTAACACATTATTTTTTTAACAAGAGTCTCAGCATGGAAGCATGTCCTCTGGAATGGTGACTGAAGCATGAAGGGGCATATGAATGTTTAGCATATCCGGCACAAAAGTGCCATGCAAATGCCTGTTCTCACTTTCTGGTGACATTGTAAATAAGAGGAGGACTACATTATCTCCTGTAAATGTAAACAAACTTGTTTGTCTTAGCTATTGGCTGAACAAGAAGTAGGACTGAGTGAACTTGTACGCTCTGAAATTTTACATATTTTTTTTTTTGAGTGCAGTTATGTAACCTAAAAAAATCTGTAAATTGCACTTTCAGGACATTTGTAAATTTCACTTTCAGGACAAAGAGATTGCACTACAGTACTTGTATAAGGTGAACTGAAAAACACTATTTCTTCTGTTTATCATTTTTACAGTGCAAATATTTGTAATCAAAATATACACTTTGATTTCAATTAAAACACAGAATACAAGATATATATGAAAATGTAGAAAAACATCCACAATATTTAATAAATTTCAATTGGTATTCTCTTGTTTAACAGTGCAATTAAAGCGATTAATCACGATTAATATTTTTAATCACAATTAATTTTTGAGCTAATTGCGTGAGTTAACTGCAATTAATCGACAGAGCTAATATTTATATATAAATTAATATTAATGGAAAAGAACCCTAATATGAGTATAAGTTTTCCTAGACACTTTCTAATTTATCATGGGCTATATTGTCACAGCCCTTAGATCCACAGGGGGAGTACGAGGGAGAGAGGAAACTCTCTGCTATTCCCGGGAAAGGTTTTGACTTGGGTGTCAGAGGGGAGAGCAGGTAGCTTGGGTATGTCTACACCTGCTGCAACCACACCTCCCAGTTGCAGTGTAGACATACCCAGATGGATGGTTGCAAGGTCGAACTGTGGCTTTTTCTTGATTGTATTTTCTAGTATTGTAATGAGTTAATTGACTGCCAAACAACTAACACCACTGTAAATTCTCATGCAGTCACTACACAAACTTTTGCTCAGCCTTAGGGTGAATCACCACCAGATTGTTCTAAAACAGAAGTTTTAAGTGGTGTCTCCAATTGCATTTAAAATTGTGTAAACTGATAATTAACCTGGCCAAAAAACTCTAGTCAACAAACACAGTATTCTACTCCTTCCCCACAACAAGGCAGGAGTCGCAGTTTGTTCTCTGGTCATCTCATGGGGGGGAAGGGAGGTATGTTCAGGTATGCACCATCCCTTTCTCAGAGCAAATTGCAACGTCACAATCTAGCCCTAGTTTATTGAGGGTTTTATTTGGTACAAAGATAAACATGCACAAGGATAGCAATAAGATGGTGAAAGCACAGTGAGGAAAAATACATACAGATTTAAGATCCAAATCCTGGAAACACTTATGCACATGTGTAACTTAAGGGCAAGTCTACACTACAAAATTAAGTTGACCTAAGTTACTTTGACATACAGTCTCTGTAGTAATTGAATCAATTTTACACATTCACACTATACTCCTTGTCTAGGCAGTGCGTGTCCTCACCAGGAGTGCTTGCACCGATTTAACTGCCAGTATGGGGCACTGTGGGATGGTTTCTGAAAGGCAGCAGTAGTTGATGTAAGCAACACAGTGTCTACACTGACACTGTGTCGAGCTAACTACTTCAGCTAAAGAGCCATGCCTCTCGCAGAGGCTTACCACTTACCTTGGTAAGTCGATCGGAGAGCGTCTCCCATCAATGCAGTGCAATGAAGACACCGGGGTAAGTGACATAGGTTACGTCGACTCCAGTTACGTTTTCACATAGCTGGAGCAGCGTAACTTAGATCGACTTACTCTGGTAGTGAAGACAAACCCTTAGTATCACAACACCTAAATCCTTTTCTGGATGCAAGTCTAAGTGACTTGCGCAAGGTCACATAGGAAGTTCGTGGCACAGCAGGGACTTGGGTTTCCCAAAGAGTATACTAGAGCCCTAGCCACTGGACCATACTTCCTAACTTTTTGAAACTGAAAAGACTGCAGGAAGAAGAAGAAAAGCCAAAATGAAATTGCAAAAATAAAAAAGAAGAAGAAGAAAGGAAAATGAAAAAGAAAATTAAAAGAAGTGGTTGTCTGGAATCTGCAATACACTCTTACATTACAGACTCTAATGTATATTTCCTACTTGTGTAAATTATTTTTTGTTTCCAAAATTTCCTCCTGTATCTGCTACCACTTTGCCAGGTCATTATTCAATTGGTGAAACAGCTCCACAAAAAGAAATTATTCCTCCCAGTCATGGAAACCAACCTTTCAATAACCTCTTCACATATAGTACTGCAGTTTTTAAAAACATCCATTATTTTCCTGACTGCTCATAATGACTGTAGCCATTCTACAGATGGGTAATTTAAAGTGGATATGACTGGATATGGAAATCCACTATTATCAATCATGCAGATAAATATTTAGCACAAGTGGATATAAGGCTGACAAATGTTGAATGGGCTCTCTCTCTCTCAGAGTCATTCATCAGGAAACCAACTCTACTACTGCTTAAATGGGCAACATTTTTGCCATTAATTTAAAAGGGAACAGGATTGGGCCCCAGTTGAAGGTCTCTTAGGTCTCGGTCTTGCAACAGATTTCCTCCTTAGGGCCCCTTCAACCTGTGCAAAGCCCTGTTGGCTATTAGAGAACTTGGAGTGGATGTAAGGCTTTTTGTAGATCCCTTTGCAAGATCAGAGCCTTAGTGTACATCCTTACTACTGGACCTGCTGTTTCATTTATCATCCAGGAGCCTTTATAAAGTACCTAAATATCAGGTATGAATGAATAAAATAATATGATAGGTACTTCATCTAATATTGTACAGTACACCTTGAAGATGAAAAAGATCTATAAGTGTTAAGGTGTACTATTTATGCAGTGTACATATACAACTGCTGCTAAAGTTTCTAGTGCAAATCTGTGTTTGGAGACTACTTGGAGAGAGCCCATAATCACTTGTTTTTAGGTGTTACAGTCTATCATGTTAATCAGGATTTAGGGATTCAAATCTATGGATCAGTTGACTGCTGTATATTAAACTCAGAGCTATTGGTACTGAGAGTACCAAACAGCTAGCAGGTGCAGGCTCTTAACATCAACAAGTTGCCACCATCACAACATCTGAGCCTGTATTATCTTTTTCAGGCTTCTTAAGGACATAATAGTTGAAAGAACACAAAGGGATGTCTGAAAAGTAAAGACTTACATTGCAAGATAATTTGTACTTTAAAAATTCTCAACACAATATTGAAATAAACTGCTCACTGTAGGTGAGCTTTCTGCTGTTCCTAACTTCCTGATATTCCATGAAATTCAAGGCTTCCTACAGCAATGAATAAAAAACTAGCAGCAACACAAGAAACGTGCTCTTGCTTTGTGCTCCTATAATCCCCATCCCTCACTCCACCTCCTCTCCTAGCTCCTTAGTTCTCCTTGGAGACATCAGCTACAGCTCACTAACTCAAGTAACAAGTAACATATTTGAAAGAACAAAAAGGGGCTGGACCTTCCTAGTAACTTTGTAGGATGTAGAGTAGCTGGGATTATTGTGTAAGGAGGTTGCAGAGTTGAAAGATCATTTTCCAGTTTGGAAGGTGAGGTTCATTCTGCAGCCAACACCATGCTCTGATGGCTGATGTGAGTTATGCGATGTTTAAATAAAATCAATAAAACACAGTTGCTCCATCCTGCCATGCAAGAGACACAGATTTGATTTCTGATCATGGCTTCTCGTTGCCTGATCCCTCTGGCTGGGAGCAGCGTGGAGTTAATGTTGGACTCATTTGAGGAAATAACACTTTACATCACTCTGCTCTGAATCTTGTAGCACAGAGAGAAGCCAAGAGGAAACTTATCCAAGTTCTTGGGAAAGGTGTTGCAATGCAGGTCCTAGAAGAGACATGTAGGAAGCAAGCCACTGACAACAACAAAGAGGTTGCAGGTAGAGGGAATGACACAGAAAAGAGAAAATGGTGGGAGGAGAAAGGAAGAGATGAAAAAAGGGAAAAATAGGTCAAGAATGGTGAAGAGGAGAGGGAAGGGGAAAGAAGAGCAGCAGTGAGAAGGACAAGGAAGAAAGCAATAAAAGGGAGAAAGAATTCATGAAAGGTGGAGAAGGATGGAAAGAGGAAAAGGAGATTAACAGGTAGAAAGAATGTAGGGAAAGGACAGGAGGTAAAATCTTCTCTCTTTCATTTTTGTAACTGGGGAAAACATTTCTCTCTATTCTGAAGGAAATTGTGGCAGTCTTTTAATGTTTTATTTAAAAATGTATTTATTTAAAAAAACCTAATTGGGAGTTCTTAACACTCAGAGTTAAGCTTTTAAATGAAAAGTAAAAGTTAAAAGTGTCTGCGAGTAAGCACTGTTAAAATCTTTGGTAAGCAACATTTCTTATTTAAAATAGGGGAATTTCAGAGTCATTTTTACCTCCTACTGACATGAGTGGAATATGAATCCCAGTTAGCTGTGTACTTAGGATAGGATAGGTGAAGCTGAAATGGATGTGGTTTTAATTCCCAGGGGCAGAGAACCCTGAACTTAAACCCAATTTGCTGATGTTTATGTTGTAATGCCAGACTTTAGTGGCCCCACTTGAAGGAAGACACTATGGTGGCAGGAGGGCTTAGCGCTAGCTCTATCAAGCTAATTTAATTGGACGGAAACCCCTATTCAATACCTAGGTCTTGTCTACAAATAGCATATGCTATAATTAAGCTAAAAGTTAAACCATGTCTGCTTTGGTGTTAAATGGGGTTTTCATTCCAGTTAAATTAGTGAGGGTGTGTGTACAATTCAAGGCATGAGTGTAGCATGTGTAGACATACCTGAGCTAGCTTTGATCTTTGATTCTCCCAACATTGCTGAAGAAATTGGCACTGTAGCGCCACAGAAGAATGAGATCCCTGACTACAGCCAAAGTTCTACTGATTTGGACTCCTCAGCTCCTGCTAGAAAAAAGTGCAAGAACAGTTTGCAAATTAATCATCATGTAGATTGATGAAGATCAAGAGAGAATGCCTATAATAGAATCCAGAGTTGTGGGACACTGCTAAATATATATTCAGTATGAACACCCTAATTATACACAATCCCTGTTCATTGTTTAAAGGTCTCTAAACAATAGGAACAATATCTGAATTACTGCACCTTCTATATCATGTGTTGCATACAGGCTGTGGGCTCTGTGGCCGTTTATTGGAACAGTAAGTGAAGTATTATGCTGTCAGTTAAAATAAAATCAAAGGCTGCCGTAAGCCCAGGTGCAAGTCTCCCTAGATGGAAAGTCCACTGGGAGGAAGTTACAGTGGCAAGAAGTTGCCACGACCTCTGCTTCATTAGGGGGGTGCAGAGGTAGCTGGTTAGGGAGTCAGTGTAGCTAGGGTAGCCAAGAATTGCTGACTCAACATATCCTCTGAGAAACTTTTCCTAATGAGGTTTCTCTGGAGTCTTCCCAGGCAGAGATTCCAGCTGTCTTCCTCCAATAAAAGTGGAAGGAAACAATATGTCACTGTCACTCCTTGTCTTCCCTAAGGGTACGTCTTCACTACCCGCCGTATCGGCGGGTAGCAATCGATTTATCCGGGATCGATATATCGATCCCCGAACGCGCTCACCGTCGACTCCGGAACTCCACCAGAGCGAGCGGCGGTAGCGCAGTCGACGGGGGAGCTGCGGCCATCAATCCCACGCCGTCTGGACCCCAGGTAATTCGATCCAAGATACTTCGACTTAAGCTACGCTATTCGCATAGCTGAAGTTGCGTATCTTGGATCGATCCCCTCCCCTAGTGTAGACCAGCCCTAAGTGAATCACTTCTGGCAGAGGGATGTGTAATGTAAAATGCGTTGGAATTCCACCCTGGCAGTCGTACCAGTATCTAATTTCTTTAAGATCTGGCACCAAGTCTGCTACAAAAAATCTATGTACATTCTTGTTGAAAAATGTTAGTCTACACGACCGGCAAATTTGAGTTAAACAAACAATACAGCCATTTCTTTTACACACCCAGAAAGCACTAGTCAATATTGTGGACAAATAAAACACAAATATGTAGTTTATTAAAAGAGGCAAAAAAGAAGCAGAGACCATTAATTACTTCTAACTTTAAAATGTTCAAATATAGTTTTTTGTTTCAAATTTGCTTTTAAAAAAGTATCACTATTGAGCTAAGACTTTGCATTCCAGCTTGAAGCACCAAGCAAATGTCTATATCTAAGTTATAAACCCCTAAATATAGGGGTTTAAAATGGAGATGACATTTTTAAATGTAGTGATGCAAATAGTGCCAATATAACCTAATATATTAGCCCCGAGGGGATGAAGATTTGATTGCTGGTTTCAGAAAACCTCTCTGTGGCTCCATTCAAATTGCATAATTATTCTATATCCTTCAAATGGAGTGTTGTATGTTCTAAAATATTTATTCTTGGGAGAATATTTGAATCCCACCCCACACACACTTTCAAAAGATATATATGACCTTAGAGGTACATGAAAAAATCATTAATCAGGTTTATACTGTGCACCAATTTAATTTATTTATTTATGTATTTATTTATTTATTTTGTGTGGAAGACTTACTTTTTCCCAAGATTTCCTCACTTATGTTGCCAAACCGATTCCCCTAGAGAGCCATGTGTTTATCTTGACAGGTGTTAGTGAGATCTGCAGAGTCTCGGTGGAATTGTTACTGGTTGCTTTGAGGTACAGTAGAAAACATTAAATCTGCAAACTAATGAACTTACTTTATTTCATTCTAAATAAAATGAACCACACAGTGAGCTGGATTAATTGACTAATGCCTTTTTAATGAAGATTTTATTGGGCATATGGTATGGTCTTACTATTTTCTTCAATATCTACACACGTGAGAGCTTGAAATAAAATATACAGGTTTCTTTCCTGTTACCTAAATAGATCAAAAGCTAAGGATCACAATACTCTGCCATTTTGTTTACCTTGTAGGGCTAAATTAGAGTGAAGAACAATTCTGTAACGGCAATTTAAAACAAAAAACAAAAACAAGGGAGGTCCCAGTGAAGGGAAGAGAGAAAAAGTGCAATTTTGTGCTGCTACAGCTTGGAAAGAAAATAACTGTTGCCTTTGGTATGCTAACTTAAAAAAAAATCTTCATACTGACAATGACAAAACTTCATTAATTAAAGATAGCAGCTTCTAAATGTTAAATAGTTCATTGCCTTAGTTGTGTACAATTAGGATTTCTCAGCCCTGAGCTGTAATGTGATACATTTTTGCAATGCATATCAAAAACATAATTAAAACAATAGGTGCTTTTAACCAACAAACTGAATCAGTTTCAAGCAAGATGAAACAAGCCAGTATCTCTTCCAACCAGCCGTATATTTTGCTTTTAATTATGATTTGATATGTACTGTGTATGTGTATATCTGCGTCTGTACGTGCATGTATAAGACCAGAACATAAGGGGGAAAACAAAACCAACCCCCCCAACACTTTCCTAAGTAAGTCATCTTCTGGGAATGTGCTGCTGAATTAGGTAGAAACACATACCAGCACCCCAAAGAATAGCTACAACACATATAACTTCAGCTTTGATACAGTATATCAAATCCTTAATTTCTTTTTTCATTTTCCCATGTAAATTTTCACCTTGCTTCAGTATTAAGAAATTGTCCACTTGAGACTCAAAGAGCATTTTATAGTCAAGCTTCCCGCCCTTCTCTCCCACCCCCTTTTTTTTATTTACTTCAACAACAATTTAGCAGTCATGCCTCAGCAGAGGGATAAGAAAATAGATACAGCGAAAAGAGAGTAAGAGCATAGTTTCTCTCTGCTTCAGCACCAGCAGCCAGAAACAGTATGAAACCAATGGATCATGAAGAAAAGCAATTTCCTACTTCAGGGATTAAGCAGTGCCCTCTTTTGTATTGTTAAATGAAAGTTTTAGATTTTTTTTCAAGTAATACTGAATTTTTTCCAATTTAAATAAATACACTCTAGAGAAGCTGTAACAGAGTCCAAAACATATCCCTTCCTAGCTAATCAATAGCACAGATAAAACCCTTTATGTTGTACTTCTTTGAGCATTCCTATTGATGGAGCAAGAAAAATTAAGCTGCTACACAAGCCAAAGATAATTACCTTAAAAAGGAAGAATTTCAAGTGATACATGAGATCTCTTGTTTTCTTGAGGACAAATATAGGTGATTTTAATATTAAAAATATATACAATTATGTTGCAGCATTCAAACAGAGACAGCTATCTAAGTTTTACTAGTATAGTACAAGCTTTCCCAAATGAGTGGCACCACAGAGTTAATTGCTCCTCTGTGTGTATTCAGTTAAGGCTATGGATGATACATAATATGCTCTTTAATAATATGAACCTAAGCATCCCTATGGTAGTGGGACGAAGATGTGAGTTCTATTCCTGTCTCTGCCACAGACTTCCTGTGAGACCTTGGGCAAATCACTGCAAACCACTGCTCATATAAGAATCAGTTGACAAGAGGAGTCAGTGGTACTATTCCCATGAATCAGGACAACTTGCATGGGTAAAATCTGGCAGAATCAGACCTTCTTAGAAGGAGCTGAATACCCCTATTTCTAATTGCCATCAATCAGGCACTGTGTGCCTTAATTTCCTCATCTGTAAAACTGGGATAACAACTTGTAAGTACTTCACAGTGTGAGGCTAAATACTATGTTTGAAGTATTCTGAGATAACTGGACAACAAGTGTTACAATATCTAAGAATTATACTTAGTATTCCCATTGATGTGTGGGCCCCCATCAATTTTACAATTAATTATGGATAGGAAAGTATAGATCCCAATCCTGCAAACCTCTGTTTACCCTTACTTAATGAGACTAATATGCGAAAGAATTATTTGTGTAAATGTGGTTTGTAGAATCAAGCCCATCCTCCCTAGTTATGAATTCAAATAATAGCTGTACATATAAAGATTTTGGGGACAGAAACTCATTTAGCTTATCCCACAATTGCATTTTCATTTTTTTTTAAAAATGAGTCATGTTTAAGGAAGTTACACATTTTCTTGGCTCAGATCTGTCATACATGGTGTACAATTAAATAAAAGAAACCCAAATTAGTTCTATAAGAGGTTGTGACAGAAAAGAAAATGCAAGAAAATTCAGCTATGACTGTATGTCTCAATCCAAATTTGCCTTATTTTGCCAGTTTATTAAAACATGTAATAAGGAATGTTTCATCTTTAAGGATTTTCAATTTTGCTTGCTTTTTTCAGTTTATGTCAAAACAATAATAGAAGTAGTGGGGCTGTAGAGGTATATGTATATGGGTACTAAGAGGAATGCACAAATTACAGATTTTTAAAACTATAATACTATAATACTAATTTTTAAAGACGTACCAAGGGCTGGATCCTAGCGCCCATCGAAGACAATGGCAAAATTCTCATTGCCTCCCATAGAAAACCAACTGGGCCCTAAGTATAGATTATTAACCTGGAACTTGATCCTTCAATCCTTGCATGCCCAGAACTACCATTGACTTCTGTGGGAGTTTTGGGTGCACTAGAAACACAGGCTCAGAGGTCAACTTGTGTTATATTACATTCAGTATTGCTGCCCAGATAAACTTTCAGAAGTTGGCTTTTTGTTTAGAAAGTTTTCAAAAAACACCATATTGACCCAATAGCCTATTATAGTTCCTTCACATTTAACAGGCTGTCAATCCATTGAGCCTTTTCCATTTTGATGTGTACAAAGAACTGCCAGTAAAGTTAACCAGGGTTATGCACAAGTATTGGGTGGCACACATAGTATGGATTGCTATGCTGTTTCCATATCCCTGATCCTTTCAGAGCAGTTGTTTATTTGCTGCACAGGGTTGTGGTGCATATGCTGCTGATTTTGGGAGTTATCTTAGCACTTATGTAGTGCTTTTCATAGAAGGGTAAGTATACATAAGCCCATACTATACCATCATTATCATGGGCAAAACTCCAAAGTTCTTACTTAGTTTTCACTCAATCCTTACTCAGGAAAGACTCTAATCGGAGGCATTGAGAGACTAAACATGATGTGATTCAGAGTAACTATTCAAATACTAAGAACCCTTATCTCCCATTGACTTCAATCTTATACATTAATTTTAAGTAATAAAAAAAAGAATGGGCCCTCCAGTCTGACTTGTGAAGGTGAAGGTGAAGCTAAAGTCGTACCAATAGTTTATGAATGGCAGAGCACATAGTGGTAAGGTTTACACTGACAAAATACTTTTGAGCTCTTAAGTAGAGTGGCTTTGCACTGACTAGATTATACATAAGGGTCTAACGAACTGATCTTCTGCTGATGTGAATCTGGGTAGCTCCTTTCAAGTTAATGGAATTACATCAATTTACACCAGCCCAGGACTTGGCCAATATCTTAGTGCTAAAATATCTCAGTACAATCAATATGAAATATAAATTATTAAACACTATTTTTATTCTCACCTCCTTTGCTAATGATCAATTTATTATTAATGCAAAAAGAGATTTAGAGCAATGCTCTTGTCATTAAAATAAAGACCCATTTCATATAGCGGATACCCTGCAAGTGTACTTGCTTCTCATGGAATTCTTCTAGAAGATTGGATCTATATACATTATCAATGTTTTAAATTGGTAATGAGTTATTGAATGGTACAGTGGGAAATAACAGAAAACTTGAATAACTTTTAAGGTAGCTTCTGTTATCTGGAAGAACTTCAACTATTCAACTTGCAATACATACAGTAAAGCTATATAATACAAACAGTCTATTTTATTATTATTATTATTATTTATTATTGTTCCCTTGCACTTATATAGCATCTTACATCAGAGGAGCGTTATGAATTATAAACAGTATGGGCCCATCCTGCTCCCAATAGCTTGACTAGAGTTGGGCAGACTTGGGCAGCTAGACTCATAAGATTATTACATATGTGAGAAAAATCCTACATCTTGATTGGCTGAAATTAATTATGTGATCTGTCAGAAAAGATTTTGTTTCTTCCCTCTCCATATGGCAATACTGGGAAGGTTTGGGACCATGTAAAGTAGTCAGATTTCTAAAATGATTAGATGCAGAGAATTCCCTGGTAACTATTATTCAGTATAGCTCACAGCAGATAAGTAATAGTCCTTTTGTTTGTTTCTTCATTCCTAGACATCTAACTTCATATCCTGTTAGAATACTAATTTCAAAAGGGGAACATTATACTTTGAAATGTATGGCCATAATGATGAGATTTGCAAATATTTCTGATGACATTCACCATGTGTACAAGTACATATACAGCTATTGTAGGGAGATGGCATGGATGACTGCAAGCAAGGCTGGCTGTTAGAAATCCTCCTGAGTTCTAATCCCAGCTCTGCTACTGACCAGCAGTGTGACCTCTGGAAAGTCATTTCAGCTTCCACTTATGTAATGTTGGAGAGATAATACTACCTTTATGGCAGTTCTGCAGAAAAGGACCTAGGGATTACAGTGGATGAGAAGCTGGATGTGAGTCAACAGTGTGCCCTTGTTGCCAAGAAGGCATATTGGGCTGCATTAGTAGGAGCATTGCCAGCAGATCGAGGGAAGTAATTATTCCCCTTTATTCGGCACTGGTGAGGCCACATCTGGAGTATTGTGTCCATTTTTGCGCCCCTCACTACAGAAAGGATGTGGACAAATTGGAGAGAGTCCAGTGGAGGGCATCAAAAATGATTAGGGGGATGAGGCACATGACTAATGAGGAGAAGCTGAGGGAACTGAGCTTATTTAGTCTGCAGAAGAGAAGAGTGAGGGGTGATTTGAGGGGGGAGTAGCCTTCAACTACCTGAAGGGGAGGTTCCAAAAAGGATGGAGCTAGGCTGTTCTCAGTGGTGGCAGATGACAGAACAAGGAGCAATGGTCTCAAGTTGCAGTGGGGGAGGTCTAGGTTGGATATTAGGAAAAACTATTTCACTAGGAGGGTGGTGAAGCACTGGAATGGGTTACCTAGGGAGGTGGTGGAATCTCCATCCTTAGAAGTTTTTAAGGCCCGCCTTGACAAAGCCCTGGCTGGGATGATTTAGTTGGGGTTGGTCCTGCTTTGAGCAGGCGGTTGGACTAGATGACCTCCTGAGGTCTTCTCCAACCCTAATCTTCTATGATTCTATGATACAGTGGCGGTATGTGCAATAATTAATGTTTACACAACATTTTGAACTTGACAAATGCTAGATATTATTGTTTTTATTAATTTCTTATTGTGGTAAACTTCAAAATGTATTGTTTTTCAAGACAAATATTGTTTTTGACTTTCTTTAGTCAACATTTACCACTGCAGTCATTACATCTTGCCCTTGATCTTATTTATATAAGAGATAGATAAACTGGGGCACAAAGTTTAGGGGCCCAAAACTACAGGCCCGATTTGTAAAACAGGTAGGTGGACATGCTGGGGTCCCATATGAAGACATAAGTGGCTGTCTGAATACACAGAATGAAAGAATGCCCAATTTGGAAGGCACACCTTCAAGCCTGTGGTTGCAGCTTTAGAGGCTGAGGCTGAAAAATGACCTCCAAGGCTCAATTCTAACCCTACAATCAAAGCCTGAGTAAAACAACTTTGCTTGTTTGAGGGAGCTGAAGGAAAAATAATTCTCACCCCCAACCAAAAAATGGGGCATGTGGCACCTACAGAGCCAGACCAGGTCCAGGGGCACTGGAATTAGGGGTCCTGGGTATGCGGCAACACGTCCTGCTTAAAGTAATAATAGCAACCAAAGGCACAGTTTCCATCATATACAGGGTTTACAGTTTTGGTCAATGGCTTTCAGTATGCCCACTATACAAATTGTTCCAGAGCCCCTAACCAGGTCTAGTTATTGTTGCAGAGTGAATGCAGTACAATGCTCCCTCCCTACACAGGCTGACATCTCTATGGGTCAGCGCTGGCCACACTCTTGACATGCCCCCAAACACATTATTTCTTCTCCTTCTCCATGGTGAGCTGCACTGAGCTCTCACTGAGAGCTATTCTGCAGTGCACAGGGATGGCGGGAGTTCCCTTGTGCAAGGCACCCGTCTCAGGATTTGGTCCTCAATTAATAATCTCTTTACAGATAATTCTGATTATTGAACATCCTTTCAGCAGGACACTCTTGTCTGTAGTCCCCACTTTCTCCTTTCTTCAAATAAATAGTTTCCTTTGATCCATATTGTAACATAAAAATAGATCTGTTGCAACTCACTCTTCCTTGGATTGCTGATGGCTGCATTGTATATACTAAGAGAAATATCTCAAAATAGATTTTTCAGGCATGTGAGCCTCTTTAGAAACCTTTTGTACGGGCTTTACAGTACATATCTGCAATTCTCTGAACACTGATTTGAAAACAATGAATTATGGTTTACAATTTCAATGTGGATCCTTCACCACTATAATATATTAGTGAAACAGAAAAGCCCCTAAATAATATAGGGGTTACAGTGGCAACACCGAACAACTGATACACCAGAGAAACCTCACTATTTCTGATCAAATTTACAAGAGCAATCTGACACCCATCAAGTGCAAGAGTCGGCATCACCACAGCATGATGTAAAACATCTCAATCAGTGAACAGGATGCTACCAGGGAAGGTGGGGGACAGGCATCAGAGGAGGTGGGGAAGAGTAGAAATAGGGACAGAAAGGAAATAGTAGAAAATAATTTGAATCCATGTGTCCTACAAAATAAAAACTAGGAGCGTTTTGATTTATGGGGGCTATAATTCCATCAGTGGAATCCAGTGACATGAGAACAAAGCCCCAAGATTCGCAGTTATTTATTTTCTCAATATATTATGGAACTGACAGTTAAATACGAGAATGCTTCTCTAATCTGGGGAGGGAATGGGAAACTCCTGACAATCCCCTTTCAAAAGTGCCTTGGCATCAAAATGGGGTGAAATATATTTCAAATTAAAAACACTGAAAGAACAAGATGATTTTGTCCCATCCCCAAAATACACAAGGTCAAAGAGATCCAGGACATAGTCTTGTTTATATTACTAAAGCCTGAAATACACAATGTGGCTTTGATTTGCTGTACACAAGCTTGACTTTTCTCCAAGCTGCATAAGAGAGTTTACAATTTCATTGATTCATAACTGTCCAATTAAATATAATCTTTGTTTACTCAACAAGAACCATTATTATGTCATTATTTTCCTTTTGGCTTCTAGGAAGCCAAGCACTGCTTGTTTCAATAGAATATCATCATGAGCTGGGTTTTTTGTCTTCTCTCCACCCTAGCACATTTTCCAGTATATGGTACAGTATTTAAAATGTACATGCATGGGTATACAAACACACATACACAAATCAAGTTGCATTGTCCACCATATTACAAAGCAAAAGCTTTTCTGCCTCCTTGAGAATTCATCTGAGTATTGAGCAGGCTGAGTATTGACTGCCGGTCAGAGAACCATATCTATAAAGCAGACCACTGAGCTTTGTAGTAAAAAAGGGAGAGAGACAGAGAGCTCTAATGTCTTGTTTATGTACCCTTCACAGCATTTTAGAGATGCTCAGCAGTCCCCAACCAACCTTCTGTTCATATGCTTTTCTGATTGAGGCAATATATATCAAGACAATCTAATATTAATGTGCAATTTACTAAATGAACAAAAAAAGGAAGTCAATCTTCAGAAACAGTTTAACTAAACAATCACTGAATACTTAGGCTAGTTTAACTCTTCTTTATTAAATACATGCTTTATTGTAACTCCCAGAAACATTTGTAATATATTTTAAATATCCAAGTCTAGCACTGCATGATTGGTGGCATTAAATCTTGTTTACAACGCAGCCCTGTGAGAGAAAATATATTTTTTTTCCTTGAGAATAGTTCATAAGCAGTAACAGGTTTAAATTGTAATTGTACCTATCAAACATCTGCCAAGTCTCTCTTGTTTCTTCTTCTCTTTTTCTATCTTTCCCCAGTACTTCTCTCTAAGATCCTCACATTATTTACATATGGGGCCAGATTCTCAGCCAGTGTGAATCACATAACTAAACTGATGCAACTCCATCAACTTCAGTGGCATTATGCCTTTTAACCCTTTTTTTAAAAATCAGGCCCTCAAATTACAGCTTTGATATTTGTCTCCATTAACTAGAATATTTCCTCAAATTTTAAATAATGGTATTTGATTGTATATTCAGAAATAATATTGAGGCCAGGTCTGCACTAAAAAGTTAGGTCGACCCAGCTATGTCACTCAGGGGTGTGAAAAATCCACACCGCTGAGCGACGTAGTTAAGCCACCTAACCCCTGATGTAGACAGTAGGTAGCTACTGCCTCATGGGGAGGTGGCTTAACCCCAGCAATGGGAGAACCCCTCCTATTACTGTAGTGAGTAGCTACACTGAAGAGCTACAATGGCACCACTGCAGAGTTTCTAGTGAAGACATAGCCTGAGTAATTACATAGCATTTTTCATCATCAAGTTGATTTACAAACAGTAACAGTTAAATCATTCTCACAATTCCCCTGATAGGGCAAATAAGTATTATCACCCCCGTTTTGCATACAGAGAAACTCAGGCACGAAGTTTTGGCAGTTTATTCAAGGTCACAGAGACTTGCTATTTGACAAAGGGAGTCAATGTCAGAGCTAGGATTAGACTCAAAAGTCCTTGTACCCAGAACTTGCTTCTCTCTAACTATTTCTTATTCACTCTTCTTTGTAAGAAGTAATTCTTTGTTTTCTTATTATAACATCTTACTTAAAATATAAGTGAATTATATAAATTGCTTCAATAGAGTCAAATATAAAATATATTGAGTCAAATTCTCAGTTGATGTAACTTGGCATAGCTCCATTGACTTCAACATCAATTTACACAACATGAGAATCTGGCCCATTATTTAACAAAATACAAATTTTATGTCTGACGGGTTTAAAAATGCTCTGCAAATATAGGAGAGGAAAGCTTTGTGTTTGAATGAAAATATGCAGAACTATCTCTCTGCAGATGGGCAGTTCCCATCCCTTCCCCCCCATTTATTTATATGACCGCAAAAACCTAATTTCAACTTATTATAATACTGTAGAGATGGAGTTCCAGACTGAAAAGCTCTTCTAGCGCAGCAGCATGACATAACATCATTTAGGTTGTGACACAAACAGTTGTGCTATGACACAATACCTATGTGCAGGGTGACCATATGTCCCAAAAGGAAAATGGGATACCCCAAAAAGAACAGGAGTACTTGTGGCACCTTAGAGACTAACAAATTTATTTGAGCATAAGCTTTCGTGGGCTACAGCCCACTTCTTCGGATGCAACTGTAGCCCACAAAAGCTTATGCTCAAATAAATACGTTAGTCTCTAAGGTGCCACAAGTACTCCTGTTCTTTTTGAGGATACAGACTAACACGGCTGCTACTCTGAAACTCGGGATACCCCAGTCTCTTGCCCAAGCCACTCCCCGCACCCCACTGTGAGGCTGTTGCCGGTCGCTGGAACCCTGACAACTCCCCGCATGCTAGAATGCTGCCTCCCCGCACAGCCCTGTCTCCTCCCCTGAGTGGGGCTGACATCTCCGCTCGCCCTCTGCATGTTCCTCTGCACTGCTCCCCACTTTTTTGGCAAAAATGGGCACTTGTCCTGTTTGCTCTTGCCAATTGATCAAGTCGGCAAGAGCAAACGGGACAAATGCCCACATTTGCAAAAAAAAGTCGGGACAGCCGGAACAGGGCTTACAAAAGGGACTGTCCTGGCCAAAATGGGACATATGGTAACCCTACCTATGTGTTGCAGTACTATGTCAGGTGAGCCTAACTCCTCTGCGACGCATGACCAGAAAGAGTTAAGCATCCTGCAGGATAAATGACTCAAATTCAACACTCATGGGTAGATAATGTTTGCGTTTTTGTGTCTTTACATATATATTGGTAGAGATCAACAACGTAATCAAACAGTCCCTGTCTATGCTGTTAATTCTGTTAATATGTTAATAGTATTCTGTTAATTCAAAGATCAAAAGAACATCTTAACATTTAAATGAACTGTAACCATAGAATATCCCTGTATTCATCTCTCTTTGAAATGTATAGCAAATCATCTGCGAATAGTGGAAAACAGGCAATGAGAGTCTATTGTTCGCCAAGGGACTCCAACCTGTCAAAGAAGGCTTGAAAAGGTATAAAAATGCCTTGGGTCCTGATCCTGTTTATCTCAGATCTGCTTGAGGCTTCATGCCGGGGAAGTCTAAGCCATAAGGACTGAGATCCCAGTTCTGACTGGACCACCCTGAATATAAACATTAGACTATGACCTGTGAACTATTTTTGAAAGAACTCTTTGCATCTACAAAGCTCTCCATCTCTGCTATGAATCTGAATCTCAAGAATGACTCATGTCTGTATGCATAGTGTTCTTTTAACCAATTATATCTCCCTTTTCTTTTTAAATACATTTTAGCTTAGTTAATAAGAATTGGTTGTAAGCATGTATTTGGGAAGGGTCTGGAATATTCATTAACCTGGGAGGTAATGTGTCCAATCCTTGGGGATTGGTAGAACCTTTTTTATATGATGAATAAGATTTTCAGAAATCCTCATCATACCTGACTTGGGTGTCTGGGTGGAGGCCGGAGGCTGGGTTACTTTAAGGGAACTGTGCTGTTGACTTCTGAGTAACCAGAGAGGTATAATAGAAGCTGCTTTGTGCTGGCTTGGTAAATCTAAGTATTGGAATATCCACCAGCTTTGGGGATTGCCTGCCCCATTCTTTGCAGTTCACCCTTTGCAGTGACCTCAGCTGGCTCCCCTGGGATCTTGGACACAGCCTCACATTCAAGTTCACTTTCACAGGCTGGAGTGCAGATATTTTTGCTTGATGAGGTTACAGTTTCAACAGTGATTCTCCCAAACTTCTCTTCATCCCTTTATTAGTCTGTGGTTATTTGAAATAAATATTCTGCACACCTAATTGTAATGGATTATTTAATGACAGGCTGGATTTTTGGCAACTGGAAACCCTAATGGGCCAAGTTATACTGGTTTGAATTGGTGGTGGTTGGGGGAGCTCCACTGAAGTCAGTTCAGTTACTCTGGATACATAAAGATGTAATAGAGCAGAGTTTGACTTCTCCCATTAGTTAATTTCATGCTTACATTGAACCTTTACTGAACTGTATTACAGCTACAACTGTTTAATGGTGTGGATTTCCACTACTAAGACTTTGGAATAAGCAAAAATATTTGGAGTTATAATAGTAAATATTAAAGAAAGTAAACAAGAGTTTAAAAGGGACACAAACCCTCAAGTTTCCAGGCATAAGCCAGCCTCCTGCTAGTAGGGGTTAGGAAGAAACTTTCCCTGGGAGCAGGTAACCCTATAATTGCCCACTGCAGGGTTTGTGACAACTTCCTTTGAAGCAGCTGGTACTGGCCATTGTCGGATACTGGATTAGATGGACCACTGATCTCATTCAGTACAGCAACATGCATGCTCTAATTTTGGAATTTAGATGACCAAAGGGGGATAGAGACAGAGTTTCACTTTTGTAGAATTGATCCCCACTTTGAGACTCCGCGGCTGCTCAGCTGGATTTTGATGGGTAGGAGGAAGACTGATGAAGGGGCTGTCCCATTTGCCCCCTCCCAGGGTACACTACAGCTGGGGGTGAGCCTCCCAGCCCAGGTAGACAGGTTCGAGCTAGTGGGGATCAAGCTAGCCCACTAAAAATAACAGCGTGGAAGTTGTGGCTGGGTCTATAGCTCAAGCTGTCAAGCCCACCTGACCCCCCTAGGCTTGAGAGCCCCAGCCACAACTTTATTTTGGCTATTTTTAGCCCGTGAGCTCGAGACCCTCTAGAGTAAATGTGTCTACCCAAGCCAGCGAGCAAGTGTAGACATACCGGGAGGGGCCTTTCTGCTAGGGGCAATGATTCAGCCCTCAGGATTTTATGCAGAGCACAGCAAATCTCTCTTATGATCAAAACATTTTATATTCCTTTAAATGGGAGCCTTAATTTGTCAAGTGAAATCAGTTGCTTATTAATTGCTATCCAGTTCAGTTTCCTCTCATCCTCTCTCAATAGGGCATCAATGTTTGCACAGAACCAGTGACAATGGCATTGATGATATGACAATGGTAGTTCTGTGTGCATAATGAAGGTAGGCCAAGCCCCATACTGGCCAGTATTAGTCATGGCCTTATGGTTTATCCCTCTAAAAACAGCACGGGAGCAAGACATCTTGTCCCCTCCACCCCTTACCTTTGTGTTTTCTAGCTCTTTGCAAGTAAATGCAGCACTTATGAAAGGTAGGAAAAGTGAATGCCAAGTTCAGCTACAATTCAGTTAGTGGTGATGAAGGCTAAAATTACAGGAACAGCATGAAGAAATAATTGTCAACTGAAGTGCACAGTCCTAAGAAGCTTTTCCTTGGGGGATTTGTGATTGCTCCTAACGGCATTTTCAAAACAGGTCCTGTTAATTTTCTAAGTATTTTTAAGCCCCCGATTACTTCTAAAACAATCCGAACCATTATGAATTCCTTGGAGGTTTTGAATTTAGAAATTAATACCTTAGTATTTTATAACATTTTAACAAACATTGACTGCATACAATAATGCAATTATTAGAACTGAGGAACAACATAATGCAAATGTAATGAAAGCAGACAAGGGAAAAAAAACTATTTAGCAGTTAATCACTGATTAAATTTCACTTAGTCTTAAAAAAATATGGAAGTACACCTCTACCACGATATAACGCGGCCCGATATAACACGAATTCGGATATAACGCAGTAAAGCAGTGCTCCGGGCGGGCGGGGCTGTGCACTCCAGTGGATCAAAGCAAGTTCGATATAACGCGGTTTCACCTATAACACGATAAGATTTTTTGGCTCCAGAGGACAGCGTTATATCGGGGTAGAGGTGTAATACTTTTGATTTCTACCCCCTAACTGCCCCCTCCTCCCCAATTTTGACTAGTCTCTTCAGAGGACTGATGCTGAGTAGACTATTGTGGAAAACTTGATAGACAATAGGACAAAGTCAATTAAATCAATTAAAAAAACCCAAACAATGGGCCCAGTTCTTTAAGGTGGGATCCATGAAGGGGCTTAAGTAGTGCAATGCTGAATGTCAGAACACCTATTCTTTAGACACTTAGGCCTGGTCTACACTAACCCCCCAAGTCGAACTAAGGTACGCAACTTCAGCTACGTGAATAACGTAGCTGAAGTCGACATACCTTAGTTCGAACTTACCGCGGTTCAGACGCGGTCCACACGCGGCAGGCAGGCTCCCCGTCGACTCCGCGGTACTCCTCTCGCCGAGCTGGAGTACCGCAGTCGACGGCGAGCACTTCCTGGTTCAACTTATCGCGTCCAGACCAGACGCGATAAGTCGAACCCAGAACTTCGATCCCCAGCCGCCAAACTAGCGGCTGGGTGTAGACCAGCCCTTAGAAAATCGCAGAAACAACATTGTGATCCACAAAGCTGAATTGGGTGCCTAGGCTCCTTATAAAAAGAATGGGGAGAGATAGGTCCCTAAGAATGTGACCCACAAAAGCCAACACTCTAGGTGGGAAATCACTTAAGCTATTCAGTGGGAGATGCCAACCAAAGGGGTGTGTTGTAAGTCCAGACCCTGTGTCAGAGATAAGCGCCTAAGTCTGGGCTGCAGGGAGGCACCTATCTCTGTTAGCAATCCACAAATAGGAACTGGGCACTTGTAGTTAGGCAGCTTAGGCCTAACCTGCTTCTTAGGGGAACAAGTTAGGGATCTCCCTGGCTCCACATAAAACATGAGGGGAGGCAGAGGTGGTGGTGGTGGTGGTGCTGCTTACCTGATCACTATTAGCCTAGTGGTTAGAGCACTCACATTTCCCCTCCCACCTTCTCTGGCCCAATGACTATGGTCACTGTGGATAAACACTTATATAATCATTGGGCCAGAGAGCATGAGAATGATTCTGTAGTCTAGCGGTTAGGTCACCCACCTGGGAGGTGGGAAACCAAGGGTCCAGTCACCCTATTCCAATCTCTTTTTCATTATTTATCCAGAGTGGAAGAGCTTCAACAAGTGAATATCCCATAGCTCAGTGGTTAGAGCACTCTCCTGAAAAGTGAGACCCCTGCCCAAACCCTTTCTTCCCTTTTGGCAAAGAGCGGGGAATTGAACCTGGGTGTCCCACATCCCAAGTGAGTGCTCTAACAACTAAGCTAAAAGTTATAAGGTATACACCACCATCCCACTACCTCCTCCTGGATTTTTAATAGGATCCACTCTGGTAGGCATGATCAGAGGCTGCTTACCAGATCAGGTCCTGCACCTTACTTAGGTGGATGAATACCTATCATCCTCCAGTTTGTGAACTGTTTTGGGTCTTGAGCACCTACAGGGTAGTGTGCATGGCCAAGGGTCTAAAACTTAGTTACCTAGGGAATTTTTACCATAGGAAATTAGGTGCTGAATGAATTTAAGCACCTACAAGGGTCAGATGGCAGCCAAGTTGGAGTTTTGTGCACCACAGTGCTGCCATGCATGGAGACTTAGGTGCTTAACTCTGGGGTTTAGGTACCTGAATTGTTTCAGGGATTACATCCTTAGTCCTTATGTAGGCAAAACTCTCAGTAGTATTAAGGGCTGCAAGACTGAGCATGACTTGTTTTGCAAACTGTGATGATAATAATTTTCTTTTTGTGTACTCTATTAACATAAAAGTAGGAACCACAACAATAGCAATAGGGGCCCGGGCAGAGACAGATGCATCATGGAGGTGAATGCCTGGC
>NW_020664473.1:1656901-1738080 GCF_002925995.2 Terrapene triunguis | reverse complement strand
GGTCCCTTCCAGTCCTAGAATCTATGAATCTATGAATCTATGAATGGGAAGCACACTGATGAATTATCTAACTTGGTCTATACTGCATGATACTCAAGCACAGAGGGTACAAATTCATAGAATCATAGAATCATAGAATATGAGGGTTGAAAGGGACCTCAGGAGGTCATCTAGTCCAACCCCCTGCTCAAAGCAGGACCAATTCCCAACTAAATAATCCCAGCCAGGGCTTTGTCAAGCCGAGCCTTAAAAACCTCCAAGGAAGGAGATTCGACCACCTCCCTAGGTAAAGCATTCCAGTGCTTCACCACCCTCCTAGTGAAATAGTGTTTCCTAATATCCAACCCAGACCTCCCCCACTGCAACTTGAGAGCATTGCTCCTTGTTCTGTCATCTGCCACCACTGAGAACAGCCGAGCTCCATCCTCTTTGGAACCCCCCCTCAGGTAGTTGAAAGCAGCTATCAAATCCCCCCTCATTCTTCTCTTCTGGAGACTAAATAATCCCAGTTCCCTCAGCCTCTCCTCATAAGTCATGTGCTCCAGACCCCTAATCATTTTTGTTGCCCTCCGCTGGACTCTTTCCAATATTTCCACATCCTTCTTGTAGTGTGGGGCCCAAAACTGGACACAGTACTCCAGATGAGGCCTCACCAATGTCGCATAAAGGGGAACGATCACGTCCCTCGATCTGCTGGCAATGCCCCTACTTATACAGCCCAAAATGCCATTAGCCTTCTTGGCAACAAGAGCACACTGTTGACTCATATCCAGCTTCTCGTCCACTGTGACCCCTAGGTCCTTTTCTGCAGAACTGCTACCTAGCCATTCGGTCCCTAGTCTGTAGCAGTGCATAGGATTCTTCCGTCCTAAGTGCAGGACTCTGCACTTGTCCTTGTTGAACCTCATCAGGTTTCTTTTGGCCCAATCTTCTAATTTGTCTAGCTCCCCCTGTATCTGATCCCTACCCTCCAGCATATCTACCACACCTCCCAGTTTAGTGTCATCTGCAAACTTGCTGAGAGTTCAGTCCATACCATCCTCCAGATCATTAATAAAGATATTAAACAAAACCGGCCCCAGGACCGACCCTTGGGGCACTCCGCTTGAAACCGGCTGCCAACTAGACATGGAGCCATTGATCACTACCCGTTGAGCCCGACGATCTAGCCAGCTTTCTATCCACTTTACAGTCCATTCATCCAGCCCATACTTCTTTAACTTGGTAGCAAGAATACTGTGGGAGACCGTATCAAAAGCTTTGCTAAAGTCAAGGAATAACACATCCACTGCTTTCCCCTCATCCACAGAGCCAGTTATCTCCTCATAGAAGGCAATTAGGTTAGTCAGGCACAACTTCCCCTTGGTGAATCCATGCTGACTGTTCCTGATCACTTTCCTCTCCTCTAAGTGTTTCAGAATTGATTCCTTGAGGACCTGCTCCATGATTTTTTCAGGGACTGAGGTGAGGCTGACTGGCCTGTAGTTCCCCGGATCCTCCTTCTTCCCTTTTTTAAAGATGGGCACTACATTAGCCTTTTTCCAGTCATCCGGGACCTCCCCCGATCGCCATGAGTTTTCAAACATAATGGCCAATGGCTCTGCAATCACATCCGCCAACTCCTTTAGCACTCTCGGATGCAGCGCATCCGGCCCCATGGATTTGTGCTCATCCAGTTTTTCTAAATAGTCCCGAACCACTTCTTTCTCCACGGAGGGCTGGTCACCTCCTCCCCATACTGTGCTGTCCAGTCCAGCAGCCTGGGAGCTGACCTTGTTTGTGAAGACAGAGGCAAAAAAAGCATTGAGTACATTAGCTTTTTCCACATCCTCTGTCACTAGGTTGCCTCCCTCATTCAGTAAGGGGCCCACACTTTCCTTGACTTTCCTCTTGTTGCTAACATACCTGAAGAAACCCTTCTTGTTACTCTTAACATCTCTTGCTAGCTGCAACTCCAAGTGCGATTTGTCCTTCCTGATTTCACTCTTGCATGCCTGAGCGATATTTTTATACTCCTCCCTGGTCATTTGTCCAATCTTCCACTTCTTGTAAGCTTCTTTTTTGCGTTTAAGGTCAGCAAGGATTTCACTGTTAAGCCAAGCTGGTCACCTGCCATATTTACTATTCTTTCTACACGAATTGACTCAGACTGGCGCAAGGAGGTGAAATTCTTCACCATTCTCACCCCTTCACCCCTGTCAGCAAATCATCAAGCAATCCAGGGAAGAGTCGTTTAGAGTGGGCAGATATCAACTTCACTCAAGGTTTCAACCAGGGTAAAGTAGGTCTAATTTCCATTCAGGGCTCCATAAGAGCCCCATTAGATAAGATTGCTCATCGTCAGGAGGGTGTATAGCAGTGGTTCTCAAACTTTTGTACTGGTGACCCCTTTCAAATAGCAAGCCTCTGAGTGCGACCCCCCCTTAAAAATTAAAAACACTTTTTAATATATTTAACACCATTATAAATGTTGGATGCAAAGCGAAGTTTGGGATGGAGGCTGACAGCTTGCAACCCCCCATGTAATAACCTCACAACCCCCTGAGGGGTCCTGACCCCCAGTTTGAGAACCCTTAGTGTATAGAATGAGCACATCTCCTGGGAAACCTGGCCAGGCTACCTTTCTGGCCTGAACCACAGCTTGTCTGGCTGTGCTGGCTCCCACAGCTGTATGGAGGTTTGGTCCGTTTTCTGCTGCTGTAACTTTTCCCACTGCTGGGGTGTCCCAGCTGTAGAGTCTGGGCTTCAACTGGCCTAGTAGATTTTTGCAGTGTAGATGGGGCCTTTAATAGTTCACATTTGCTTAGGAACATTTGTTTCAATATTGCTTTTGATGATATAACCATGAACACTGATTTAAGATGTAATTGTAGGTTAGCATGGTGTTTGTCCATCTGTTACAGTGTCCATAAAAAGATTTGTTCTTGTATAATATGTTGCTATTCCAATAAATAAAGGTAAAAAATAAAGAACATGTTTCCTAAAGGAATTTTTATGGGTCAGTGCCTGCTCACCATAGTCACACAAGTATCCCCATTGATTGCAAACAGGGCTGCATACACTATGCATTTTGTGTGCACAGTACAGTCTATATAAAACACAGTTAATCCAAAACAGTCTCTTTTTTGTATATATCTGCCTTTGAAAAATGGAGGCATTAACCTATAATTTTCTTACTTTTCCTTTGTTTGTTTAATAAATCTTGCTTGTAATATTATAGGTTAGAGACTATGGTGACTAGCTCAGTATGAATAACTAGACTGGTTATACAATTAAGAAGTAAAGTAAGTCAAATTCTTGCTTCTGGTCTTTTTAAAAACTGCAGATCTGAAAAAGGCCAGATTATGCTGAGCATTCTGATGTTCAACCTTAACAAGTACTAGTCTACACATATATTGGATACATCATTCTTTAATTAAGCATTAAGTCACAACAGGAGGTGTGGCTATCGAGAGACAATCACACCTGTAGAGTGTTAAGCGTGTTATAAGTCACAGTGAGTACCTTTATCCTCAGTTGCATGATTATTTTGCAGTAATCACATTTTCTCAAATTTCTTTTGCTTTTATAAAGGACAAAGGACAATTATTATTTCTTAAACTCTAGAAAAAATCGAGATCATACATTATATTTGTGTGTGTCCACAAGTCGTTTTAGCCTATGTGTATCTGTTATGATCACACACAGATGTATACATATTCACTCCAAAAGGGGGACAAAAAATACACCCTGAAATCCCATTTTTCTGATTATTTTAGCACCAATTTACAAAGTTGAAATAATCAGTTGATGAACACGAGTAATGAAATAACTTCTCTCAACATTCTCTCTATTATGATCTCATATGTTCCCATCTCTTTGAATTTCTCTAAATTCACCTGTCAATAGCAACTCAGCACAAGGCAGCATCAGAAGATATGAAGGCTTGGGGCAGCATCCAAAGAAGGCAGAGGGGCACCAGAAAAAAGCAGAGAAGCAACAGAGAGCTAACATTTCCCTTTAGGTTCTGCTACTTTGCATCAGCATTGGGAAATGCTTGGTTAACTGAATTCTAAATCACATCCAAACCTGCTTTTGTGGTTGGCTTTGAAATTTCCAGGTTTACCGAGACAAGTAAGAGTCACAGGAAGCTGGCAGAGCCAAATGGCTCAGAAAGAAATGGGAACAATTGATTACAATTTTTTTTAAAATTGCACATTTTCTCTGCTCTGTTAAAATAACCTCATTGTACTAAACAGGATGCTTCTGTGCAATTGAGAGATGGATAGCCAAAAAAGAACTGCCTCATTTGATAATATAGTTGCTATGATAATTTTAAAAAATCCACAATGCAATTGAACTCCTCTTTTTACATGTAAATGTCTCTGCAGATTAATTTTTGCTTCTATTTAATGAGGCAGGTTATTAAACTTGCTTATCAATTTATCAAACAGTTGCCATCTTCAGTAATCTTAGAGGTGTTTCTGTTTTGAGTTATTATCTGTACATCACTGACAGATCAATTACAGATTTCAGCAGTTAATTGATCATAAAATGTATGTAATGACTGGTAATATTTTATAAAAACAGACATTTTTATAGTGCTTTATAGAGGGTAAGGACAAATCTGTACATAATGCAAAATAATGTTGCAAATCATGCTTCTAACCTAAAGCTGTAAACTTTCACATAAAGTGTTATCATAGGTAAATAAGCAATAATAATAAAGTGATTGACTATAGGTTTCTAGAAAAGCTATTCCGTCTGAGAAGTATTATGGGAGGCCGAGTTCTACA
Organism: Terrapene triunguis; assembly: GCF_002925995.2. Taxonomy (NCBI): domain Eukaryota; kingdom Metazoa; phylum Chordata; order Testudines; family Emydidae; genus Terrapene; species Terrapene triunguis. The sequence goes on along the minus strand of NW_020664473.1, from coordinate 1,733,305 downwards.
GAGAGCTGAAATTGTCAGCCTAAGTAGTATTTTCCTACAGTAGGTCTACTTCTATAACAGTGACATCTAGGTATAGAATGGCTCTAAAGGAACCAATGCTAGGAGCTAGAAGGGCGGGAGAGAATGGTTCTCGGAATTACTGATAAAGCTGCCCTATAGGAAGTATATCGCCTGGGAATAATGTTGTTTAGGAAAGGCTGGCCAAAATATTTGATGAGATTGTGAGTGGGGCAATGAGTAGAAAGAATGGCAGACAAAGAAAGCATGAGAAACAGTTGGCTAAGCCAGGATAAGAAGAGGTACAAGATCCCAAAACAGCAAAGTCATTGCCTCTTCTTGATCTGTTTGTTCTTTGATTACTTTCCCGATTTTTTATCTTGATTCTTTCTCCTCCAAAATGTCTCCACAGATGCATATCATAATAATTATATCACCTAGCATATGTTAAACACTGAGATCTTTCTGGAGATTGGTGAGACAGTCTTAGTCCAATTGTTACTCTGTCTCTTCCCCAGCTAGTATTCCATAACAAAATGAACCTAAGAAAATTATTGTTAAGGAGTCCAGAGGCAAAGCCTCTCTACCTCATTTGTGCTCATGATCTTAATTTTGTATTTCCACTGCTAGGGTGGTAAAATTGCTTTATCTGGTAGCTGAGCCCTGAGAATCTCAATTCAAGTGAAGAGAGACTGAGCTATTTTAATATGTTAATCATTGTAAAGGCTCCTGTCTATTCACAGATCTGGCTGTGCTGGTACTAATTAGCATAAAGATGGCATCATGAAAAGATGCCAAGCTTACTAGGCACTGAAAAGTATACAGTTATTGGGTGAGACGATGGGGCTGGGTTTATCACTAGTCCAAACCAGCACTGTGTGGGCTATCTGGAGTAATATGGATACCACTTAAAGGAAAATCAGTTCTCAAATTGCTCCCAAGTGCTTTGCAGGGGATAACATTTTAAGAACAGGACATTAACATAGGAATAGACCAGGCTAAGTCAGTTTAAACACTTGGCCGGCCAGAGCAGGTGAGGCCTACCCTGGTTAAACTGAGTTTAGAAATGTTGTGCTAGATTAGGCCCCTATGGTACCAAGTTTCCTACAACACCTAGGCTAGTCTATAGTTTCAAACTCAGTTTAAACATGGCATCCTTAAAACCACATTAGTTGGTCAAACCATAATTAAACTAAGATTGAGTGAACGTTAGGGGTGGAACTTTCGAAAGCACTCAGAGCTGGCCCCACTGAAATCATTGTCTACACTATGAAAAAAGGTGCTTTTAAAAACTGAGTTTGCTAACTCAATTTAGTTAACATGACTAAAACCCTGCCTTGACATCTAATGTTGACACACTTTAGCACCTTTACGATTGTATGATCTGATCATATTGTAACCTAGGTTGGAGCCAAGGCTCTCACATGACCATTTAACACAATGGTAAAGGTGTCTACACTAGGAAAATGTCTTCACTAATATGAAAAGCTTGTCTTTTACACGAAGACAACTATCTAATTGTGAAATCCTAGTGAAGACTAGACAAGTGATAGTTTTACTTGTCTTCACTAGGGTTTCATAATGATGGCTATCTTATGTTAGCTGTCTCCTTATAAAAGATTAATCTTTTTTATCACTGAAAACACAACTTATAGGTGCATTCACATTAGTGTGATGTATTGAAAATGCTATTACAATTTTAAGCTGTCACTTTAAATGTTCAGGGCTTTTTCCTGGTCTCGAACACAGGCTAGAGAATTCTGTAGGGGAGTGTGCAATCTGGGTCATGCAGACTCAGTCTGCAGAGAGCCAGCCTAGTGTAAATTGTGCCTCTTTGTTTTAGGGTTCTGGCATGTTAGAATTCTCAGTTTTAAGAATTGAAGTAATCTTACAGTCAGCCTTTGAGCAAGAATATTTCATATTTTTATCACGTTTCTCTGTGTGTATGCTGTGAATCCAAACAGGAAAACATGGGATTTTTAAAAAAACTATGTGTTAGCTAAGATGTCATAACACATGGTAAAAGACTGGTGTAGACAAGGCAGTTGTAGTTTAAACACATATTAGAATGTTGAGGTAAACTTTTACCTCTCCTTCCCTTTACCTTTGTGCATGCACGTGTGTTCTCTAATAAAACCTTCTTCCCCCAACAGCCTTGATTTTTTTTTCTTTATCCTGCATTGTTACCACAATCCTCTATTTATAATATCAAAGTCTGTTGCATTGGAAAGAATGGAATATAAGCTAAGAATTATAGGCAAATTCTGTTCTCTGATACACACATTTCCCATTCAAATGAAAGGCAATTGTGTGATAATATCCAAGGACTTCACAGCAGGATCTGATATGCAGAACAAATGGGAAGGGGGAGGAAGGAGACAAAAATTGTTTAAATATGAAGCAATAAATCTTGCCTTCATTCGTGTCTATGCAACTCCAATGAAGTCAATGGGGTTACCTGGGTGTAACTGAGACAGTAATTTGGCTACAAATATCTTTTATACTTATTTTAAAAGGCAAGAACAATTGTGAAAACCAAGAGAGACAAACATTCATTTTCAGCATTATATATTTCAAAGTTTTCTTTAGTAAGCAAGTTCTATTTTAAGAGTGCGAGAAGAAAAGGGTGAAATATGCCCCATTTCTTCTATCCACAGCAAAAGCAGAGGTAGTAAAATCTATTATTCCCTTAATTCATCTTTAGTGGCATTTTCTGTACAAATCCAAGATACCATAGATGTAAGTGGTGGATCTGTTAACTTGATTTCCCTTGAAAACTAGTTGCAAAAGTTTGAGCTGCTTCCAGGCTGAAAAACCACAGAGTACAATCTAACATCAGAAGTATGAGTATCAAATTATTTTTGTTGTGGATTAAGTGTTGTTTTGTATATAACACACTTCTATGCATGTGCTCTAGGAAGGAAAATAAACTACTTAATTTAACTGTGATAATAATTGGTAACAATCCACCTGGGCTAATACATGCAGGGGAATATGTATAAAAGCACTCCAATGAGCAGTTCATATTTCTGTAGGCATAGCTGCAGTTAATGTCCAGTCAACCATTAGTTACTGTACACAGAGAAGATCTAATATTCTTCAGACCCAATAGATTTGTCTGGTGTGTTGCTCCTAAATGGAACTTTTGCATTGGCTAAGGTTACCTCATTACTTCCAGTTGACATAAAACTGTTTACTAATCCTACATTATTTGGAGTCTCCATTTAAGCACACCCTTTATCATTGATTTAGACAGCATGAGATATTTTAATTCCTCCCTACTCTATAGTGCATGGCCATTGTGCCTGGGATATTATTATCTCAGCATTCAGCAAGCATGACATTCTGATTGTTTTCTACTGCAAATGCATATCTGGTAATGACAAGTAACTAAAGAGTGTGTGTAGGCTTTAACACCACATTATTCAAGCATTCTGCTCTCATCAAAAGAAAGAAAAGAAAGAGTATTTTAACCCCTTCCTTAGTCTCCCCTGCCCCCACAAAATCATTTAGAAGAAGGCTCAATTAATGAGAGAAGAAGGATGGGTGAGTGGTTGGGGCCCTAGCTTTGAACTTGGGAGACTTATGTTTGATCCTCTGCACTACTACTGACTTACTGTGTGATGTAGGTCAAGTAACTTAGCCAATGATATTTAAGTGTTTCTGCACTCAGTGTTACAACATCTAGCTGATTTAGGAGGCCAAGTCATTTTCAAAAGGCATTTAGGTACTTAGGAGTCTAAATACCACTGACTGTCCATGGGATTTTGGCTCCTAAGTGTCTAAATCCCTTTTGAAAATGAGACTCAGGGCTTGTCTACATGGTGAGGTAATGCACATTAGGGTAGTATGATTTCTAAAGCTCACTAATATGTTGCAAATTAATTGGTCCATGTAGACCAGTGGTTTTCAAAATGTTTGTATTGGTGATCCCTTTCACACAGCAAGCCTGAGTGTGATCCCCTTATATATTAAAAACAAGGAGGGGATAATTTAATTTAATGGGGGATCGGAGCTGTTAGCCTCACAGAGCTGATAGCTCACGACTCTCATGTAACCAATTTGGGACCCAGAGGTCACAATTCCTAGTTTGAGAATCCCTGATGTAGACCTTGCTGGTGCTGTTTGAAATAGTAATATGTTTGAGTGAATTGGGAACTTCTAGAGTACACCAGCAAGGTTTAAACCAGCAGTCCCCAAACTTTTTAGGGTTGTGCTCCCCTTTGCCCCTGTCTGTCCCGCCCCCAACCCCCCAGAGCCAAGGCCAGGAGTAGGACCACAGCTCCAGGTGGGGGGCGGGAGGGATGCGGACTATTGTGACGCATAAAGGGCTTTATCGATACTGTCGCCTACCCTTCAGAATAACGTCTGCTCCTGCCTGTTCCAGAGGGCTATGGACCAGATCTTGTGTGGCTTGCCAGGAGTCCAGTGCTATCTGGACAACATCCTGGTCACTGGAAGGAATGAGGAGGATCACCTAAAGAATTTAGAGGCTACCCTACAAAGACTGGAAGCGTATGGCCTACGAGTCCGCAAAGACAAGTGTGAATTCTTCCAGCCCTCTGTTGAATATTTGGGACACATCATTGATGCTACGGGTCTTCATAAGGCCCCTGCAAAAGTTAAGGCTATTGTGGAGGCTCCACCTCCTCAAAATGTTAGCTAGCTTCGCTCATTTCTAGGATTATTGAACTATTATGGAAAGTTCATCTCGCAGTTAGCCACACTGTTAAAACCACTTCACAAACTCCTGGGGAAGAACAAGGCCTGGAAGTGGACTGAAGCCTGTGATGTTGCATTTAACAAAGCTAAGGGTGCATTGCTAAATTCAGGAGTTCTGACTCATTTTGATCCATTCTTACCTCTACAGTTGGCCAGCGATGCCTCCCCTTATGGAGTGGGATTGGTCATGTCACACATTATGCCTTTGGGAGAAGAGAGTCCTATTGTTTTTGCTTCACACACCCTAAGCAAAGCAGAAATTAACTATGCCCAAATCAAATGTGAGGCATTGGGAATCGTTTTCAGACTTCGGAAGTTTCATGAGTACCTGTTCGGATGGAAGTTTACACTTCTCACAGACCATTGAGCTCTGACTTTAATTTTTGGACCACATACAGGCATTCCCCCATTAGCTGCTAGTTGTATGCAACGATGGGCATTGTTGCTTTCCGCACACACATATGAAATCCAGTATTGGAAATCCACTCTGCATGGCAATGCAGATGGTCTCTCAAGGCTGCCTTTCCCAGTCAGACATTGAGATATTCCCCAGAAGGAAATCTTTTACTTTGAACAGGTAAAGAACACACCCATCACAGCTACTCAGGTAACTCGCATTGACCCAGTATTGTCCCAAGTTATGGACCTGGTGATGCATGGAACATCTCGACAAACCTCTCCGGTCTCACCCGACCTTGTTACCTACATGTCCAGGAGAACGGAGTTATCGGTCCATTCTGGTTGTTTGTTGTGGGGAAGACGTGTCATTATCCCACTACCACTGAAATCACAAATATTAGAACAGCTACATTCCGGTCATTGTGGAATAGTGCGCATGAAGGAAATTGCATAAAGCTATTTTTGGTGGCTGGGATTGGACAGTGCTATTGAAGAGAAGGCAAGAGCTTGTATGTCATGTCAGGGTGTGAGGAATGCACCCCAGTGGGCACCCCTACGCCCATGGGACTGGCCTGAAAACCTGTGGCAGCATATTCATGTTGACATCGCTGGCCCACTAGAAGGAAGCATGTTTTTGTTGGTGGTAGATGCCCATTCTAAATGGCCAGAAGTCTCTATAATGCAGTCCACTATTGCAGAGAGTACTATACAAAAACTATGGGGACTCTTTAGTTGTTTTGATCTGCCAGAACAACTTGTGAGAAACAACGGACCACAGTTCATCTCTCAGGAGTTTCGAAATTTTATGAAGGCAAATGGGATACACCACATCACTTCAGCACCATATCATCCATCCACCAGTGGACTGGCTGAAAGATTTGTGCAGACAATGAAAAAAGCTTTGAAATTGGCAAGGGGATAATTATCCATTCAAAAGCGTCAGGGACACCGTCTTACTATCCTACAGAAACACACCTCATGCTACGACCAAGGCATCCCTGGCCTTTCTAATGATGGGATGACAGCTGCGCACTTGCTTTGATCTGCTGAAACCTTCTAAACCACGACAAATTGTGCAACATCAACAGCAAGATCAAGTCATCAGTTGTGCACCCAGAGCAAAAGACCAAACCTTTAGCCCGGGACAGCTGGTTTGGGCTCGGAATTATGCTTCTGGAGCTAAATGGGTCCCTACCACTGTCATAGCTCAAACAGGACCTGTTTCCTACATTTTCTGGACTGCCGAGGATCTCACCTGGCAGCAACATGTAGATTAGCTGTTGCCAGGTCATACTAGTCCCCAGAACACATCTTCAGTTGACTTATAAATAAATAATAAATTAATAGAGATATCCCATCTCTTAGAACTGGAAGGGACCTTGAAAGGTCATTGAGTCCAGCCCCTGCCTTCACTAGCAGGACCAAGTACTGATTTTGCCCCAGATCCCTAAGTGGCCCCCTCAAGGATTGAACCCACAACCCTGGGTTTAGCAGGCTAATACTCAAACCACTGAGCTATCCCTCCCCCCTGCCCCATTGCCTGACTTCACCACTTCCGGTGAGACACCGAATCAAGAGTCACCTGTTCCTGACTTTCCCCGTCCATTACTGCCTGCGGCAGAGATACACCCCTTCCCTGAATGAGCTGATACCACGTTCTCACCCATTCGCACTATGAACCCTGAGCCCATTGTCAGGCCTGCGCCCAAGATACTTTCGGGTGCACCAACACCAGAAGTCCGCCGTAATCCATCTAGAGACAGAAGGCCTCCTCAATGGCTGGATCTTTAGCTTGGGTGAGCCCACAGTTATTGGGCAAAATAATCCCCAGGGTTTAGCTGGGAATGGAGGCAGTTTACCCTCCTTCTCTAGTTTAGTGTTTGTTTTATTTAGGGGATGTTCTCATTAATGGGGGGAGGAACATGTTGTGTATTTGGTTGTCATAGTAATAGAATCTTGTTGTTGCCATGGCAACTGAGTTAGATTTTGGCTGGTTGTTGGTTAGTTCAGTGTGTGGCGATAAATGGCTGCTTTTCAAGGTCTACAGCTCTCTGAGTCTCAAGTGATTTCTTCCTAAAACTGCTGCCCTCACGGATACAACAACAATAATAATAAATAATAATAAATCATAAATCATTAATAATGAAGGTGCAAGCTACCCAGCCGTCAAAGCTTTCAACTAATAAAAATCTCTCCCATAAGAGCAGTAGGTAACTTAAAAGTTGGTGGGCTTGGGCTCTGGTAGATATATACCAATTGAAGAACCCCATAGTAATGATAAAGCCTGAATAGTACACTTTTGCCAGGTCCTTAATGATTACCCCCCCCCCAACAGTTTTTTTAATCTAATTCTGCCATATTTGATGCAATGAGGAATCCTCTCTTCAATTTGCCACTCTAGTCTTCAGTAATGGACAGTGAAGTACAGTCATTTACTTTAGCCCAACAATAGAAAAAAGCTCCAGGGGGAGATTTTCTTCCCATTGAAATTTTTCAGTAAAATGTTAATTAGTGGTACCCAATCTTGGCTTAATTATTTACTGTTATTAATCATACTGGATGGATTCCATCTGGCTGAAAGTTCAGTAGTATAGTTCCTATGTTTTAAAGAAAGGGATAAAAGAACCCCTGCTTCATAAAGATCTATTAGTCTGTTGGATGTCACAGGGAAAAATTACTTCAGATTTTTAATTTCTAAACTTAAAATATGGGCTTTAGAGGATAATTTATTACATAAAGAGCAGTCCAGCTTTAGGGCTAGTGAAGCCATAATTGATAATTACTTTATTTTATCTTAAATTATTTATAAATATACTATGGTTAAGGGTGCCAGATTGTATGCTGCTTTTATAGATCTAAAGATGGCATTTGATGCTATTTAGATAAACTTTGGGTGAAATTAAGAAGGATGGGTATTGATCTAAGGCTTTTGCATATTTTGGAGGAGCTATACCATGCTAATGGGGCTAGGGTAAGAAATCAGTTAATGGAGAATGAACATATGTGTTTTGCGAATACAAAAAGAAAAACATACGCAATCTAAAACAACACTAACATCCATATAATACTTTAAAATGTCAGTCATAACCTAAAATTTCTAATGGAGTATGGCAGGGATACCTTCTAGCACCTGTTCTTTTTAATTTATATATTAATGATGTGGTCAATATTTTAAAGGAATATAATTTTTCTGCACTCTAAATTAAGGGTAGATCTATCCTGGTGTTGTTATATGACGATGACATGGTTGTTTTATCACAAATTCCAAGAGCCATCTGATGCTTGTTATTTCATTTTTCCTCTTACTGTAAACTCTGAAGACCTGATTCTCAATTGTAACATGATCAAGGTTATGGTTTTTGGGAAGAACCCACTGCAAATTGTGTGGATGATAGAAGGCTACCCTGTAGAATAAGTCTCTGCTTTTATTTATTTAGGGATAAAGTTTCATCATTCTGTCCATTGATCCCCTGATCATAATGACTTCAAACAAAAGGCCCTTAGTTCTGCTCAAGGGGTGCTCTGTTTTCCTTCTCTATGGTGGGAACAAAATTGCCCAAGCACTTAGAATTTTTAATGGAAAAATATTACAGATGCGTCCGAAGTTTGGTTTACGAGTCAAATTTCAGCCTTAGAATAATTTTTGAGGAGACTTGGAATTGTCTCAAATTCTACCCCTACCTCATTTTTACGTGTCGAGATGGATTTTTTTTCTGTAAGTAGTAGAGCTTGTATTGCTTTTCTTAAATTTTGGTCTAAGATCTGTACTCTTCCAGATTATAGATTGCCCTGTCTTTGCCTTCATGAACAACCTATATACTCCTTATTTCCATGGTATAAGACCTCCAACTTTTTACAGCTAGGTTGGGTTTTCTATTAGTCACATATTGACAATATATTTTAATGAATTTAATCAACTACTTAAATAGAGAGTGACAGATATTACTCAACAAGAGGATGAGGCTATGATTCGCAAATCTAAATTTGCCTTTTGGTTTTCTACTTTGATGATGGCTCATGTTTTTGAACTGTATTTGAATGAATTATCAAATTCTCATTTACATAAGGCATTAAGATTACATAAAATCTGTTAAGATTCCAAACCCTGGAAACTGCTGTCCTTAATGGTAGTTATGCAAAAGTTTCTTCACATCTTCATTTTTGCCCATGTAAATCTGGAGCGTTGTAAGAACAGTCATTATCTATTAGACAATAGAATTTTCCAGCTTCTGAGAGCATGCTGGATTTTATCTCTTTTGTATATAAAAAAGATTTTTTATCACCATCTCAAAAATAATTATTTTAGTTTTTTCTCAATCCCTGGTAGTAATCAAATTGGGTGGCAATTTTTGCCCTTTTAGCATTGTGCCAAAGAGAATTTTTATTAGGTTCTGACAATTTAATGTATTATATGGATGTTGTTGTTTTAGATTGTGTATTTTTTCCTTTTTGTATTCACAAAAGACATATGTTCTATGTGATTTAATAAAATTGAATCTTACTCAGATATAATAATGAAGTCACATTTTAACCCAATCTACAATCACATTTAAATGAAGGTTTATTACTGCTTTATCTATTACTGAAGAAATTAATAGCTGTTCAAAATTGAGTTTATGATGTTAGTTTAGCAGGCTGGTAATATATTTTTTCTTCTCCTGATATTTCTCACTGTTCCAATGCATATGGTGACTTTGATTAGAAGCTCTGTGAGGGCAGAGATTGTCTTTTGTGTTCTGTGTTTGTACATAGCACCTAGCACAAAGGGCTCCTGGTTCATGAATCGGGAACCTATGTATTATTGCAATGCATATAATGATATTTTTAAATAAATAAAATAACAACACCAATGAAGGAGCAAGCTACCCAGCTATCACTCCTTTCAACTAATGAAAGCTCTCTGCCTAGAGTAGTAGATAGCTTAAACAGATGGCTGGTATAAGCAGTGTGTGGATGAGCAAAGGGTGTCTGACTATGCTACTAAGAGAGTGACAAACTGCAAGAAGCAAGCAGCCATCCCATTGTCCTAATTCTGCAAGGGGATCAACGAGCATATATTGAAGACATACAACACTGGAATCAGAAGGGCCCCACATAAGATCATAGGATATCAGGGTTGGAAGGGACCTCAGGAGGTCATCTAGTCCAACCCCCTGCTCAAAGCAGGACCAATCCCCAATGTAAGGTTCCGCACTGGCAGATCCTTTTGCAAGATCCAAGCCTCTAAAAGTTCTGTAAGGCTCCAATCCTACAAAAGAATCCACCCTGTGTGGAGTCCAAATGAAGTCAAGTCCACGCAGGCATTAAGGGTTGTGCTGACAGTGATGTAGTGGTAAAAAAAAAGTAAGTAAACTCCTAAAGTGAACTCCATATTCCCCAAATGAGAAGTGGGTGAACCTGTTTACCCACATTTACCCTCACTCACACCACTGGCTAGCAGTGCCTTTGAAGAATTGGGGGCTCAGTTCTTCTCACGATCTATATCGGCAAGCCTAGAACAATGCCTTTCTATTTTGATCTACTTTGGAAAATTAATAAATTATGCTGGTCTTAGTGATTTCTTTAAATACTTTCATATGTTCTCTTTATTGACAATGGAATAAATGGAATAGCAATAGAACAGGTAAGTGAAGTAGTCCCAGGAAGAAGCTAGGGAACGACTGTCAAGAGCTACAACCCATCATTTTAAATTTGTTTTTCCAAATTCTCAAATGCTAAACCTTTTTTCACAGGATAAAATGCCTATTTTTCTAGGATGTTTAGTTATGTCATTATTAAAAATAATATTTAAAACCACATTAAATAGTGTATCCTTTACTAAATATAGACATCATCTGAAGATGAAGTTTCCAATGTTAAGTGGGACAGCAGAAGAGTGCTGTGAATGTAACCGGTGAGTGAAGTTTGAGAGTGGACATGAAGAGAATATTGCTGGATGCACTGTCCTACAGTGCCCCCTACTAGTCCAGCTATAAAGTGACTGTCACAGTCACTGAGAAGGTATTCACTGACCCTGTAGTCTCTGCTGAAGGAAAGACTCTTCTGATCCAAACCTCAGCACTCATTCATTCTGTGAATACTTATGTAACATAACTTTGTTCACATGAATAGTCCCTCTGAGTTCCCTGCTTACATACATAGTTACACATATGCACAAATATTTGCAGAATTGGGCCCTAAAGCTAATGTTGCTAGGGCTACCATGGATTTCATGATTTTCCTGTTTCCCTGGCAGGGCCGGTTCCAGGGTTTTGGCCGCCCCAAGCAGCCCAAAAAAAAAAAAAAGTCGCGATCGCGATCTGCGGCAGCAATTCGGCGGGAGGTCCTTCGCTCCGAGCAGGAGTGAGGGACCGTTCGCCGAATTGCCGCCGAATACCTGGACGTGCCGCCCCTCTCCGGAGCGGCCGCCCTAAGCACCTGCTTGCCAGGCTGGTGCCTGGAGCCGGCCCTGTTCCCTGGGATTTCCCCACCCCAATTTTCAGCATTCTGGATGTCTGGGGATTTTTGCATGAAAGTGGTCGAACATGATGGTGAACAATCAATCAATCAAACAAAGGACAGCTGCAAAGCTGAATACTAGACTGAATGGGAGGCTAATGGAGAACAGTTCAGTGACAAAGTTGCTGTGACACAAAGCCCCAGACCCCTGAACTCTAACTGTCATAGAATCACAGAGTTTAAGGCCATAAAGGACCACTAGATTATCTATTCTAATTCCATATATCACAGTTCACCAACACCATCCACACACTAAACTCAACAATTGAAATGAGACCAAAATACTACAGCCAACAGGAGATTAGACTATAATGTGCCACAGGCACAGAATAGGAGGGACCAATGTGCACCAGTGTTCAAGGTGCCCAAAGACCCAGGGAAATGAGTTATTGACAGTTTCTATTCCTTAATGAGGAGGTTATGGGATTTGTTTTTCCCTCTTTCCCCACATGGTGAAAAAGAAAGATGCAATCAAGGAAAAAAAAAAAAACCTAAAAAACAAACAAACAAGAAAATGAGAGAGCTGGCTTGGCATTTATAAAGCTTGACTCTAGTACAATCGAATTATAGAAATTAGATATGGAAAAAGACCTATTACAACCTGGACCACCTCTATCACATACAGGATGGCACTCCACATTACATTAACAAGTGCATTTCCCAGTCACATTATTCTGAACGATGAGTTTCCCACCATTTCCCTTGGGAGACTATTCCACATACTAGGAGAACTCACTGCCAATGTGTTTTTCCAGCTATTCAGCTCTACATTTTCCCTATCTTAATTTCAACCCATTATTGCTATATAAGCCATTGGACCACTCTAAGTATTTCTTTTTCCGAGTTGGTATTTATACTCTTCAAATATTTGTAGACTCATAGTCTCCCATTAGCCAAACTATACAGCTCTTTTAATCTTGCCTCTAGGCCCTGGGATTACTACTTTCTGAATTTCTTCCAAATTTGGGCATAATTTTCAGTCTGCCCAAAGCATAGCACCTGGCTGCATAGGCATCCAGAAGTGAACAGAGCATAGTAAAATCTAAGCATGGTAACACTAGAATCTCCCTGCTAATTCACATTAATTCCCCATTCTACAACACACCATCTCTATCTATGCACCCCAGGCTTGCTGATATATATCATTACAGATGATGTTGATTTGCTCTCCGCTATCACCCTATATTAACCTTCAGCATTAAGTCTTCATAGATTTTTCTCTTTCACAAGAATATGAGTTTCAGAATATTTACTCCCAGCTATGGACCAAATCTTGTGAAGACTGATGCACTTGAATAATGCTACTCAGATAAAGACTCCTAATGGAGCTAATAGAACTATTCACGAATATTATTTGCACCTGCATATGCCTTTATAAGGTCAGGCACTTAACATGTATTTTTCAAAATGCGGCAGCTACTACAGTTTTAGAATTGTTCCCATTGTCACAACTGATGCAATGGTCCTGTTATTTTCACTGCATAAAGTTTATTTTGGATTTTAAAAAAAGCTTATAATATTACTTTTAAAAATGATCTTTTCTGGACTTTTCCCCTTTTCACCATGATCACTCTTTCTTTCAAAGGAAAAAAGAAGAAAGAAAAAGCCCTAGTGGACATACAGATATTTGTATTGTTGGATGGTCAAAGATAACTTAGCCTTCTAGCAGTACCATGACTTTGGAAGACATGAGGGGCATTGCAAAAAATGGAAGAGGAAAGGAAGGAGATTGCTAAGAATAATAAAATATTGCAATTCCAATTCATCATAATATAGTAACTATTGAAAAGATATGAATAATTTAGCAGGATATGCTGAAACTACCAATCTCTCCACAGTACTTAAACTATTGAGAAATTATACGTATCTCCTATATTAGCATAAATTCACATGCATTTTATATTTGATCTTTCTGTCTATATTAAACATGTGTACTCTGTAAACAGAATTTATATTAAAGAGTTTAACCAAAGGCCAGAAAAAGTTTACTCAACATTAAATCTGAAGTACAGTATTTTTAAAAGCTTAGAAAGGTTAAAAGCTTTACAAGTAAATTTTAAAATCACTATGGATGGCTGTAAGTTTACTAGGGAGAAATCTTCAAGTTAATTTATTAGAGTCTTCATTGTAGCCAAAGTACTAGGGGTCTGTCACAGCTAAAAACTCAGGTACACTACATGATTGAGAGGTACAGCATATATCATCTAATTCTATATTAGGAAAATGTTACCAGACATATTGTTGCAGTTAGGGTGACCAGACAGCAAATGTGAAAAATCGGGACAGGGGGGTCAGGGGTAATAGGAGCCTATATAAGAGAAAGACCCAAAAATCGGGACTGTCCCTATAAAATTGGGACACCTGGTCACCCTAGTTGCAGTGTATGTAGATACAATGTTTCTGGGCAATATGTATGTTGCAATTATAGCAATCATGGATAAGAAATGAGATATGAAGACAAATATGGGACCCTATATTAAGAGGTGTTGAGTGTCTCTTAAGAGATGCTTGACCACCCTCATCTCCCATTGAAGGTCAGCACCTTACAGGATCAAATCTGTATTGTTCAGCATGGGACAGGATTTGGAATTGGTTCCAACTTCCCCATTGTTTGGCATGTTATGATCTGTAGTATTGGCCACTTTGTATTTCCTCCTTCTCAGACTGATGCTGGAGATATTGGGAACAATCCTGCAGTCTTTATTCAGGCAAAACTTCCACTGAGGTCAAATAAGAACCTAGCTTGCATAAGGCATGCAGAATCATGCCCACAGCTTGGACTCTGCTGTTACAGTTGAGCATTATTTCTTTCTGACCTGAAGCAAGTCTTTCTCCCCAGGAAAGCTTGTATTATGTTTGTATTGAATAAAGATATGTCAGTAGTAAGTCTGCCCAAAGCATAGCACCTGGCTGCATAGACACAACTACAGTGGAGAGAAGGGGATAATTCACCCTCTCTCTCTGGCATTTTACTATACTGTTGATATCCACATCTGGGCAGATGCAGGACTCCTGCATTCTCACTACTGGTTCCCCTCAAGCTTTTTACATGTGGTTGCACTTCTACTTGGTAGTTTAATCAAATTCACTCCAAATATAATTCATTGGCTTCCAGCCATAAATTTGGCCCTTTATGATTTAACAAAAGCCATATTTAGACACAGATATTGAGGGAATATTAGGCAGAAGCATGACAAGGGAAAACCTACCTAAAGACAAATCTATGCATAACAGCTCAACTATAACAAGCAGAACACTCCAGAATGTATACAGTGTTGTCTGAATAGGGCTAAATGTAGATCTGATGTAGGTACACTTGCTACTGCTAGCACTGATTTTGGCCATCCATATACAGAGATGCACTTTCTTCCCTACACAAGGATTAGAAATGAGTCCTAAACACTCACTCTTTAGATTGCCTAGTTGGCTTTTATCATCTGTATCAAAATGGGGGGAAAGCCTCCAAGCTCCTGCCTTAAATAAATCATTTAAGACATTGATCTTGGTGTCTGCGTTCTACTAGATTATGTTCAAACTAATGAGGCAACTCTTTGCAAGCTTCCCATTATAGAATTTTGGAACTAAAAAATACTGCTATAAACAGGTTTAAGCCATTTAAAGTGTTGAAAGATCCCTCATGAAATAGGCTTTGCTGATTATTAGAATGTCACCTGCTACTGCTGTTATTGCTGATGTTGCATTAGCATTTACATTATAACTTCCTATTTTAGATGGTTTATTTCTAAACCATGAAAAAGGCTCTGAGCAGAAAGCCAATGCCAAAAGATGAGCATTTTCCTGCATATATTTAAAATCATCAGTCCATTCATTTTTAAGTACAGTAGAGAAAAATAATATCACTTAACCAGTTCAAGGCATTTATTCCCTCCCCCCTCAAAAAAAAAAGGAACATCATGGTGCAGTCAAACTATTGAATTACTTTCTCTTGTAGTACGTCATATCCCTTGCCCTAATCCTCTGACTGTCTTATCTCATAGGATTACAAGCTATTTGGGGGCAGGGACTGTCTTTTGCTCTCTGTTTGTAAAGTTCTCTTGCCCAGTGGCGGGGAGGGAGGGAACTGATCATTAAAATAAAGAATAATTTTAAATAATACCTTTTGAAAATTGATACGTCACTAAAAGTGGCCTCACCCACGTTTGTGATTTTGAAAATAAAATGGCTGAAAAGCATGCCTCCTTCACATTTACCATATTTTACAAAGGCTTTTTTACAAGGTGTTAAATCCCGTCCCCAATCAAGTCAAGGGGAGTTTTGCCATTGGCATCAGTCGGCCCAGGATTTCACACAATGTTTTTAAAAAACATCTAAAGGTAGCAGAGAGCTCTGACTAATAGCAAGTGCAATCTGTTGGGTAAATAACAAGGCATGTTCTGAATTCTTTTTTTATGCTTATTTACATTATAGCTCACAATGGTTCCAGAGGAGCTGTTCAATCTACTGGGTAATTAACAACATATAACTTTATTTTTAAAGATTGATGTAACACTGCACTCCATATTCTTCACAGTGATATCATTATGGCATAATTATTATGCACTTTGTGCAAGATGGGTCATGTAAGGTATCATTGGAAAAGTTATGATTTGCTGAATATGATTATCCTATTTGTATACATGTATCATTTTTGTATCTAAAGTTAGGAATATTGACTATGTATCTGTATTTCAAATGTGCTTATTCTGGGTGACACCCACAACTAGCCTTTCTGGTACAACAATGAAGAAACCAGACAGTGCTGGTGGCCCATCAGCAAAGACAATGGACCCTGGAAGAACTTCACCTTCCTGTAAACATTCCAGGAAGCCTGTAAGTAATGGCTGCTATGACTCAGCAAGGTATGCAAGGGCATGTGACCAGGACACATGACGCTGGACTCCATCTTGGGATGGCAGTGTTTTTCCACAAACTGAGTGTGGGACAAAGGGTTCCCACCATATGCTAAAGCTATATAAGGCAGGGAGTGACATCATCTGTTGCTCTTATACATATATATATATACACACACTTATGGAGATATACCTATTGCATAGAACTGGAAGGGACCCCGAAAGGGCATCAAGTCCAGTCCCCTGCCTTCACTAGCAGGACCAAGTACTGATTTTGCCCTAGATCCCTAAGTGGCCCTCTCAAGCATTGAGCTCACAACCCTGGGTTTAGCAGGCCAATGCTCAAACCACTAAGCTATCCATCCCCGTCAGCAGTCTAACCATTAGCCTGCTAAACCCAGGGTTGTGAGTTCAATCCTTGAGGGGGGCCATTTAGGGATCTGGGGTAAAAATCTGTCTGGGGATTGGTCCTGCTCTGAGCAGGGGGTTGGACTAGATGACCTTCTGAGCTCCCTTCCAACCCCAATATTCTATGATTCTTCACTCCCCGCGCAAGAGTATCCTGAAAACACCTGAGGGATAAAGACTGAACTGATGGAAGTGCTGGACCCAGGCTAATGGGATTTCTAGCCTGTGTATGAAAAAACTTGGAGATTCCAAGCTGCAAAACAAGTGTAGTTTGTGCCTTAAGAATCTGAAGCTTGCATGTATCATCAGCCAGGGTGAGAATTTGTTAATTCATAACCCATTTTTTCTAGTATTTTAGGCTTAGTTTGCATTTTTGTTTATTTACTAGGTTAGCATTTCTCAAACTGGGATCTGCAGACCCCTGCTCAACTTTTCCCCCTCTAGACATGCAGCGGGGCTCCCTGCCTGCCCTGGCTCCGTGCTGCTCCTGGAAATGGCTGGCACGTCCCTGTGGCCCCTAGGTGGAGATGGGGAACTGCAGCCAATGGGGGCAGTGCCTAGGGGCAGGGGCAGCATGCAGAGACCCCCCTGGTAAGGGCCAGCTCCAGCTTTTTTGCTGCCCCAAGCAGCAAAAAAAAAAAAAAATCCAATTGAGCTGCCGCTGAAGAGGAAGACAGGGAGTGAAGGACCCGCCGCCGAAGACTGAAGTGGACCGATTGAGCTGCCGCTAAAGTGCCGCCGCCCCTGACCAGGACGTGCCGCCCAAACAACGAATGGACTGCCGCCCCTTTCTATTGGCCACCCCAGGCATCTGCTTCCTTCACTGGTGCCTAGAGCCAGCTGTGCCCCTGGTCCCCCCTCACCTAGGAGCCATTGCCAGAGAGATGTGCCGGTCGCTTTTGGGAGTTGCCTGAGGTAAGCACCACACCCCTCACCCCCAGCCCAGAGCCCTTACCCCGCATCCAAACTCCCTCTCAGAGCCTGCACCCCAAACCCCCTCTCACACCCAAACTCCCTCCCAGAGCCCACATCCCTTACCCCTCACACACCCAAACTCTCTCCCAGAGCCTGCATCCTGCACCCCTCCTGCACCTAAACCCCCTCCCAGAGCCCACATCCCCTCCTGCACCCCAATCCCCTGCCCCAGCTTAGTGAAAGTGAGTGAGGGTGGGAGAGAGCAAGCAAGGGAGGGAGGAGGGATGGAGTGAGTGGGAGACAAGAAGAGGTGGGGCAGGGGTGGGGCCTTGGGGGAAGGGGTCGAGTGGGGGCAGGGCCTGGGGCTGAGTCGCAGGGTTGGGGGTCCCCGAAAAATTTTAAATCAAAATGGGGGTCCTCGGGTTGTTGAAGTTTGAGAACTGCTGTACTAGGTGATCTGCTTTGATCTGTAAAAAGCAACAAAGAGTCCTGTGGCACCTTATAGACTAACAGTGATCTATCACTTATAATCAATTAAAATCTATCTTTTTGTAATTAATAAATGTATTTTATGTTTTAATCTAAACCAGTAAGTTTGGAGTGAAGTGCTTGGAATCTTAGCTCAGAGGGCTGTTGCATTTCCTCTCCACACTGAGGGAGGGGCAAACTCTATGAGCTTACGCTGTACAGTTCACTGTGCACTGAAGATGGTATAATTTAGAGTTTATACTCCAGTTGTGGAGAGGTCCTAGGCTGGGAAGCTGGTGGTTATTTTGGCTGCAGCCTATCTATTGTTGGTTCATGCAGTGGCTGGTCAAAGAGCCTGCATGTAACTGCATCTGGGAGTGTCACTACCTGTGTGAATGCTGGTGGGAGCGGGTCTGCAGCTTGTCACAGCAACACAGTGTGAGAGGGAGCTCAGGCTGGTGGGTCAGAGGGCTCAGTGGTACCCCAATTCCAGGTGGCACCCCTGGGGGATCCTGTCACAATTGATTAAATCTATATTGACAGAACTGAGTGGATTGGTTTCAGAGGCGGTATCAGGTCAATAATATACATTTTGAAAAATTCTCTCTCTTTATGTAAATTTCAAAATATAGACCTATATAATCTGCATTTTAATAACTCCTAAATGTGCATTAGTAGGACAGATCTTAATGGAACTTAGTGGCTGTTCTGTTTTGCCCTTCAACTAGCATTGAAATGGGTGCACACTGTATTCCAAAATTGAACAGCTTTTCTATTAGTGTCCCTAGTCCAGCTACTATGTGGCAGCAGCAGCCTTACACTGTATTGACATTCTATTAGGATCACAGTGGAACATTGGGATGAATCCAGTACACTGGACACCACTAACGCTACATCTAACCCATTGTCTATGACATGATAGGACATAGAGATGCTGTTAAGTGTGATGAATTTGTGACACAAACTTATAATAATAGCTAGGAACATTTGAAGTTGCACTGAGACTAATTTATCTTTGGTTAACAAGGGATTAACCTCAATTCCCATCTTTTGGCACACATGCTCAGTGGAAGGACTAAAAATTGTCTGCTTGGTGCCACAGAGGGGAGAGAGTGCCTTAGGAAACATATGGCCCCAACACTCAGAACTATAGGGCTTGGTTGAACGTCAAACTGGGTAGTTTTCTGTCCACTTATTTTGATTCCTTGTTAGAAACATTATAGGGCAGATCCTCAGATGGCATGACATTTCATTCGACATTTTGTTTTTTTAGCTAACTAGCTAGCTAGCTAGATTTTTTTTTAATGTCAAGTTTTGGGGTTTGCTCCTTTCTCTCTGTTTTCTTTTTTGTGTAGTTAAGTGCAATAAAATGAACAACATCCAGTGGTTTCTCCCTCCCTCCCAACTTTTTCCTTTTTCCCCACAGGAAACTTTTAGAACAAAACAAAAATACATTTTGAAAATCTGTTTTTGAAAATCAAAATGAAATGAAAATTTCAATTAAGAATTAAACGAAAATTTCAATTTGCTATGGAAGAAAAAAGTTATCTAGTTTTATTGACATTTCCTATGAAAACAATGTGAAAAATAACATTTTCCCATTAAAAAATTCTGTTTTGAAAAAACTCACTTAGCAGGAAAAATATCCAGTCAAAAATTTATATAATTTCTATTAAATATAGTTTTTATGCTTTACTTATAGCACATCAAAGCTATCAATAAGGAGTTAGAATTTCTTTGATGAACACTCTTTCAATGGTTTGTAAATCGTCTATTTCATGGGGATCTGTTCTTTTCTCTGTGCACATGTTCATGGGAGTTATAGACCAGATACCTATGGCTGCATGCATACGGACACCATCAGCAGAAATCTTGAGTTCTTCTTTTCAATGCCCCCCTGAATACAACTATTTGACAGCTAGGTAATATAGTCATCAGCCTGCAGCATGCAGGATCATCTCATAAAAAGAGAAGCACTCATGCGAGCATTTTCAGGTGCAAATGCAGAAGTGACTATTTATGTACAATTTCCCTTTTGCAGAAACATATATGCATTTTGCCCTACATTTTACATTATGCAGTGTCTAAGACATAAGACTTAGTTGCCCTACAGTTCACACAGGGAACTGTTTTATTTTCCCCATTTAGAACACCTGATATAAGGGAGAAGGAGTCGGGGACAGTGGTTTCTATCAGCTGTAAATATCTGCAACTTCAAATACAATATCTGCAACACAATAATCTACTATATTTTTAAAGTTTGGGCTTGGCTATTCAGATACTTATATTGTGTTTTGTAGTAGAACAGGGCGACATGCCTAAGTGAAAAACAACTAGCTTCTTGCTAAAAACATATTTTGCTATCTCCTCTCAGACAGCAGTTTTCCCATGCAGAATGGTGTAGCAGATTGGCTCAGCAATGAATGAGGTAAACGTCCACCAACTGGATGGGTAAGTGGGGTTAAGTCACAGTTACCTCAGTTACAAGTGAAATAAATGGGCAATCTCAAAAAGAAATTAACCCTTACGCTGAGAGACACACTATACTCATCTTTAGGATTCTAAATCAAGGGATAAGAAAATTAGTTTTCCTGTCTCACTTCCCCAACCCTATGTCCCTCTCAGAAGCATCATAAGGTGCCCCACCCTCAATTCTCCCCACCTGCATCAGCAGCTTCCTGGCTGTATGCTAATAAATCCCATCACCACCTACTGCCCCAGCTGTGAGCCTTCTACCAGGGGCACTATATAAAGAAAGAAAAATAAATAAATATTAGACCACTTAGCTCTAATACAAACATGCTCTGACAACTTGTGTCCAGTCACTTAAGGGACACTGGTTAGGTTTAAAATTGTAATGTATATTCTTACTTTGTTACTAATTCTTCAATACAACAATTGAACCAATTGTAGAAAAATCTAGATTACTTTCTATCATTTTTTTTTGCAGTTCACCAATCTTGGAATAGATCATTTAACTTTTGACAACGCTGTACCTGAGCAAAGCCTCGTGAGTTTATACCGCACCTGCCTGGGGTTCTAGGGGTATTACCCCACTATAAATAATAGATTAGAAATTGACTTTAAACAAGAGTGAAAATGATACTTTCAAATCACTTTCATAGTATTGCCAACCCCAAATGTTCAAAAATCATGAATCAGGCTCACCAAAAATAATGAGATTGGCTTTAAAATAATGAGATTATGTATGTAAAAGTAATAGATTTGGTGTTCTTTTTATTTGCTTTCTGCTTTTTGAGCTCTTAAAGGTGCACTGGGGTCACATTTTGAAGCTTTATCCACAGCCACGATGGCTAGAAACTTCATTTTTCTTTAAGAATGAAGGCTGAAATGATCACATAGCCACTTGATTCCAGGAGCTGGGGCTTTAAGGAAAACAATAATTTTCATGAGACTCATGACAAAATCATGAGAGGTTGCAACACTTCTATTTACTACCTGAAGATCTTAAATACAATGCTGCAGTGATTGAGTTGCAGTTTTCACAGGAGAATATTTAAAACCAAACACCAAGAACATTCCACATTTTAAAGTTGAGAAAAAAAATTGAGAGTTCTGAGGTATATCAGGGCCACAACAAGCAGGAAGGGAAAATAAACAGGCACAGGAGCTCTTTCTTCCTCTTGAAAGAAAGTTGTAGGGTCAAAGCTTCTAGTCCTTAATCAAGTAAAACTTCTATTGCCATCAGCGCTTCCATTCATAGATATTAACATCACAGTGAACATGGGATAATGTGCTCAATAACTATACACTTTGTACTTAAATATCTGAGCCATCTTATCCAGGTCTATACATCTTATATTCACTGGCTCAGGGACTACATTTTCTGGCATATTCTGAACAGTGCTGAGCACACAGATGGTGACCAGTGAATAATACAAATCATGACAATAATCATCGACTTCATGGACTCTGGATGCAATTTTTGTTCTTATTCTGGAATTGGCTTGGATACATCTGAAACCCTAAGAATTTGAGGCATAAGCAGATCTGATACCCATACAACACTTTCTCATTCTTTCCTTTTCTCGAATTCAGAACAAAAAAATGACAAACAAAATGGTTTTCAGTTAAAATTGCACAGCAGGTATTGCTCTGCATCCCAGCCTGGGGCAGAAGCTACCACCCCTGGGGTGTTATGTGATCTCCTCTCAACATCTCTTTCCTCATCCTTACTGACCTCTATGCTGATTTTCATGCTGTTAACCATGACATCCTTCCCAATCTTCTGAGACCGATTGCTGGAGTATCAGAAAACTGGTCTTGGTTATGCTCCCATCTATCAGAGTCCTCTTTTTTTTACTTTTTTCTTTTTTTTTTCTTTTTTGCAAGATGCAGCAGAGAGATAGGCTGGTCCAGAGGATAGGGAGCTAGCTCTGAAAGACCTGGGTTCTAAGCCTCCCGCTCCCAACAAAATTCCCATATGACCTTAGGGACAGAGTTTCAAAAGCTTTTAGGCACCCAAAGATGCAGCTAGGCATCTAGTAGGGTTTACAAAGCACCTAACCTTCTAGGTGCTTTTGAAAATCCCACTAGGTGCCTAAATACCTTTGAAAATCTGGCCTTTAGTCTGTGTGTGCCTCAGAGTCTCATTTGTACAATGGGGATAAAAGAGCACTACTTTACCTCACCAAGGGACTGTGAGGAGAAATAGGTTAGACATTGTGAGTAGGGCTGTCAAGCAATTAAAAAAAATCGTGATTAAGCACGTGATTAAAAAAATAATCGCAATTAATTGCACCATTAATCATAGTGTTAAACAATAATAGAATACCATTTATTTAAATATTTTGGATGTTTTGTACATTTTCAAATATATTTATTTAAATTACAATACAGAATACAAAGTATATAGTGCTCACTTTATATTTATTTTAGATTACAAGTATTTGCATTGTAAAAAACCCAAAAGAAATAGTATTTTTCAGTTCACCTAATACAAGTACTGTAGTGCCATCTCTTTATCATGAAATTGAACTTACAAATGTAGAATTATGTAAAAAAACCAACAACCTGCATTCAAAAATAAAACAATGTAAAATTTTAGAGCGAGGTGGGCACACTACGGCCGGATCTGGCCCGCCAGCCGTTTTAATCCAGCCCTCGAGCTCCTGCTGGGGAGTGGGGTTTCAGGCTTGCCCCACTGCAGCACTCCAACCAGGGACTAAGGTCGGGAGCTGCTCCACACGGATCCCAGAGGCAGCGGCACAGCCCCATTCCAGCTCCTACACGTAGGGGCAACCAGGGGGCTCCGCTCTGCATGCTCTTCCTGCCCCGGGCACTGCGGCCAATTGGAGCTGCAGTGGTGGTGCCTGCAAATGGGGCAGCATGCAGAGCCACCTGGCCATGCCTCCGCGTAGGAGCTGGAAAAGGGATATGCCGCTGCTTCCGGAAGCCGCTTGAGTAAACGCCGCCCGAAGCCTGCAGCCCTGAGCCTTCCCACATGCCCCAACCCCAGCCCTGATCCCCCTCCCACCCTCTAAACCCCTCAATCCCAGCCCAGAGCACCCTCCTGCACCCCAGACCCCTAATCCCCAGCCCAACCCCAGAGCCTGGACCCCCAGCTGGAGCCATTACCCCCCCCACACCACTCTCCTCCACTGCAGCCCAGAGCCCCCTCCTGCACCCTGGACTCCTCATTTCTGGCCCCACCCTGGAGCCCACACCCCCAACCAGAGCCCTCACCCCCTCCCGCACATCAAGCCCAATTTTGTGAGCATTCATGGGCCGCCATACAATTTATATTCCCAGATGTGGCCCTTGGGCCAAAAAGTTTGCCCATCCCGTTTTAGAGCCTACAAGTCCAATCATTCCTACTTCTTGTTCAGCGAATTGCTCAGACAAACAAGTTTGTTTACATTTGCAGGAGATAATGCTGCCTACTTCTTGTTTATAATGTCACCTGAAAGGGAAAAAAGGCATTCTTATA
This sequence comes from Terrapene triunguis, assembly GCF_002925995.2. Taxonomy (NCBI): domain Eukaryota; kingdom Metazoa; phylum Chordata; order Testudines; family Emydidae; genus Terrapene; species Terrapene triunguis. Next base: position 1,709,098 of record NW_020664473.1, on the reverse strand, counting down.
GCACTATTGTAGCCGGTATCACAAGATATTTACGTGCCAGATTCGCTAAAGATTCATATGTCCCTTCATATTTCAACCACCTTTCCAGGGGACATGCTTCCATGCTGATGATGCGTTTGGCTCGATAACAATCAAAAGCAGTGTGGACCGACACATGTTCATTTTCATTATCTGAGTCAGATTCCACAAGCAGAAGGTTGATTTTCTCTTTTTGGTGGTTCAGGTTCTGTAGTTTCTGCATTGGAGAGTTGCTCTTTTAAGACTTCTGAAAGCATGCTCCACACCTCATCCCTCTCAAATTTTGGAAGGCACTTCATATTCTTAAACCCTGGGTCGAGTGCTGTAGCTATCTTTAGAAATCTCACATTGGTACCTTCTTTGCATTTTGTCAAATCTGCAGTGAAAGTGTTCTTAAAATGAACAACATATGTGGGTCACCATCCGTGACTGCTATAACAGGAAATATATGGCAGAATGTGGGTAAAACAGAGAAGGGGACATACAATTCTCCCCCAAGGAGTTCAATCACAAATGTAATTAATGCATTTTTTTTTAATGAGCGTCATGAGCATGGAAGCATGTCCTCTGGAATGGTGGTCAAAGCATGAATGGGCATAAGAATGTTTAGCATATCTGGCACGTAAATACCTTGCCATGCTGGCTACAAAAGTGCCATGCAAATGCCTGTTCTCACTTTCTGGTGACATTGCAGATAAGAAGAGGCAGCATTATCTCCTGTAAATGTAAAGAAACTTGTTTGTTTTAGCGATTGGCTGAACAAGAAGTAGGAATGAGTGGACCTGTAAGCTCTGAAGTTTTACATTGTTTTGTTTTTGAGTGCAGTTATGTAACAAAAAACATCTACATTTGTAAGTTGCACTTTCACGACAAAGAGATTGCACTATGATACTTGTATGAAGTGAATTGAAAAATACTATTTCCTTGGTTTATCATTTTTACAGTGCAAATATTTGTAAGTAAAAATAATATACACTTTGATTTCAATTATAATACAGAATACAATATATATGAAAATGTAAAAAACATCCAAAATATTTAATAAATTTCAATTGGTATTCTATTGTTTAACAGTGCAATTAAAACTGTGATTAATCATGATTAATTTTTTTAATTGTGATTAATTTTTTGAGTTAATCGCATGAGTTAACTGCGATTAATCGACAGCCGTAATTGTGAGTATCACAAACATACAGCTAAGGGTAGCATAAAATCCCTCCTTACCTGTAAAGGGTTAAAAAGCTCAGATAACCTAGTTGGCACCTGACCAAAAGGACCAATAAGGGGAGAAGATACTTTCAAATCTGTGGGGGAAGGTTTTTGTTTTTGTGTTCCTTTGTTCTCTTGGAGTCAGCAAAGAACCAGGGCAGGAAAATACATCTCCCTATGCCATATCTGAACTAAGCATCTAATATTGCAGAAATAGTAAGTAATAGTGAGGAAATGCATTAGATTATCTTTTGTTGTAGCTTGTGAATTTTCCCTGTGCTAACAGGGAGGTTTATCCCTGTTTTTGTAACTGTAAATTTTTGCCTGGAGGGGAAATCCTCTGTGTTTTGAATCTTTTTGTTACCCTGTAAAGTTATCTTCCATCCTGATTTTACAGAGGTGATTCTTTTATCTTTTTTTAAATAAATTCTTCTTTTAAGAACCTGATTGATTTTTCATTGTTCTTAAGATCCAAGGGTTTGGGTCTGTGTTCACCTATACCAATCGGTGAGGATATTATTCTCAAGCCTTCCCCAGGAAAGGGGGTGTAGGGCTTGGGGGAATATTTTGGGGGAATAGGACTCCAAGTGGTCCTTTCTCTGATTCTTTGTCTAAATCACTTGGTGGTGGCAGCATACTCTTCAAGGACAAGGTGGAATTTGTGCCTTGGGAAAGCTTTTAACCTAAGCTGGTAAAAATAAGCGTAGGGGGTCTTTCATGTGGGTCCCCACATCTGTACCCCAGAGTTCAGAGTGGGGAAGGAACCCTGACAGTGAGGCACTCAGATACTATGGTGATGGGGTGACATAAGTACCACAGGTAGAGTGAGAACTTCTCTATACCACTGCTATCCCTTCACTGGGTTTTGGCCCCTTGTTTTCACCAATACCCCTCAAATCTCCCTCTTTTCTAAATGTAAACTTGGCTAAGAGGACTTGGCTGTATTTCTTCTGAGTCCCCTGCATTGTCTCTCCAACACACCTCTCTACCCTCTGCAGAGGGATTCCTGTTTTACAGGCTCATCTAAGGACTTCCAGATCCTTAATTTAATTACCAGGCCTTTCTTATCTTAATCACCCTGCCTCTGTTTGTAAACAAAATACTGACTCCCTGCCCCAGGGGCTCAAGCTGGGAGAAGCACCTCTACTCTTTGAACTCACATTTCACACTAATGCTGTGAAGTTAAGATCTCCAGGTGGGAGCCCTGTACAAAAATAGGGTGGGGGGGGGTAAGGGGGCTAGGAGCCCCCCTGCCTCCCTTAAATGGAGCACTTGCCTTCTACCCCTGTTGGTACCTGGATATTGCCACAGGTGAGACCCATAGAAGAAGGGGGCAGGACAATGCTCCCATGCCTGGAGAGGTAAGAATCAAAGTTCCCAGTAGGCAGGATGAACTGGTTCCACCAGAAGTCTTGACCCACCTCTCATCCCCACCAGAAAGCCCCATCCGAAATTGGGAAACCAGCAGTTGGAGGGACAAATATTTTCAGTGTCCTAAAGGGTTGATTTGAACAGTCCTGCTCAATCAGAGATTCTGATCCCAACCCTGTTTTCCAAATCATCTCAGCCAGCCAGCTCAGCCTGAAAAGTGCCTGTGGTGGGTAGGGATGAATTCTGACCAGGGAATGGGGTGATTCCACACATCCCCTGGTCATATTCTGTCAGCAATGGAGCCCTGAGCTCAACTAGGTGTACCCCTCAGCTGACCCTCAAGGCATGGTAGTAATTGCATCCCAGTTTATATCATAAAGCCAATTTAGGAGCTTGTTAGCTTTTGCATCAATTTTCATGTAATATTTTATTCTAGCTATATGTCAATCATGATATCTAAGCATCTAGTTATCTATGCACTGTGATCAATGACTTGCTCATGTGCTAGCGCAGACTAGCTGAAGTGTTTAACAGTGTTTAACAGTTCCCTGTGTTGGCTGATTATATCTCCCTGAGCTAAACAGGGGTGAATATGGTTCTAGGGGACAGAGTTACAAATATATTTAGGTGATTAAAGGAGCAGAAAGGTGTCTAGTAGGATTTACAAAAGCTACTAAGTGAGTTAGGTTAGGTACCTAACTCACTTAGATGCTTTTTTAAAAACCCACTAGAGGTGTGATCCACAAAGATACTCAGCTGCCGAAGTCCCAGTTTTGGCTCCACTATGATCCACAATATGCACCCCAAACCTTGTAGGTGCCTAATCTCACTCTGCGCCTAAGTTTTCAAAGAAAGAGTTTTCTTGGTGCCTATGTTCCTGCCTTTGGGGATGCGCACTGCTGCCTCCCTCTAGGCATCTGGGCACCTATCTCCCACCTAAACCTCAGAGCAATTCACGAAATGGGGGAAGACAGACATTCAGTCACCTATGTTGCATGTAGGGTATCATCTGGTAGGTGTGCTTGGAGGCTGCCTACCAGATCAGGTCCCATTCTGAATGTGGCAGGAGGAGGCAGCAGCAGCCATCTTAACTTTTAGCCCAGTTGTTAGCATGCTTGTCTCAGATGTGTGAAACCCAGATTCAGTTCCCTCCTCTCTGTCAGAGGGGGAGAAAGGATTTTAACAGGGGTTCTCTCCCACCTCTCAGGAGAAGGCTCTAACCATTGAGTTAAGGGATATTCTGATGTGGGGCTCTCTCAGTCTCTCCTTTTGAGGCTGTTCCACTGTATAAAAATAACAACAGAGTGATTGGAGCAGGAGGACTGAACCCTGGGTCGCCTACCTGCCAGGGGGATGCTCTAACCACTAGACTGTAGAGTCATTCAAGGCAGTAAAGACTGGAACGATGGCTGATACATGGGCAGAGATGCAGTGCTCTTATGGAAAGGGAAAGACAGCTAGGTAGAAAGGAGGTAGAGAAAGGAATGGGAAGGGCAACTGGTGTCTGCAAATAAGAGGAGTCTTAAGCAGAAGGGCTAGGGGGAAAAACCCTTTAAATAGTTTAGTTAAGGTTTTGGACAAGTGTCTGAATATTTATGGATTTTATCCAATCTCACTGAACCATCTGAAGGTTGAAGTTAGATTTTTAGAAAAGCTGGCCCTGGGTTCTGTGCCCAGAAATGGCAGGGCAAATAACTATGGGTACCAATTTGCATCTGCAATTAAATGGAGGCACAATCAATGTGATATAGATCCCTAAGGGCCTGATTGCACTCAAAAATAGTCTTATGTAGTCAAGTGACCTTAATTGTGCCAGCTAATAACTGCAGGTGCAATTTTCTCCCCAGTTATTTTCACTGGAAAAAACTACAGTGTGGAGGCCTAGTTAAAGCTGACCTAAATGTGTCCCTACGTCTTTTTTCTAAGGGCATGTCTGCACTACAATCTTAAGTCGACCTATGTGGCTAATGTCCACACTACCCACCTTCTGTCAGTGGTGCACGTCCTCTCCAGGAGCGCTTCCACCGATTGAAGAGGGGAGGTGTTGGAGGCTGGCAGCAGAGGGGCAACCGCTTGGGGCTTCTCGCCTCCAGCAGGATGAGCCACACCCAGAGTCTGGTTGGCTCCCATGCTCCTGGTGGGAAGCTGGAACCCGGGGGCAGCAGGACTCCCAGCAGGGAGTGGGGAGCCCGGATGGCAGCCCAGCTCGGAGGAGAGACCCAGGAGCTGGCTTTCTTGTCAATTTCATGGCTCCAGAGGACAAGACAGCCAACAGCCAATGTAAGGAATGCAGGGTCTACACAGATGCTGTGTCACCCTAACTACACCAAAATAAGCCCTACGCTTCTTTTAGAGATGGAGTTATGATGTCAGTGTAGTAGGGCACTTATATTGGTGGGAGCAAGGCTGTAGTATGTACACTGACACAGTTAGATCGACAAAAGCTGCCTTATGTTGACATAACTTACTGTAGACCAAGCCTAAGGCAATCTAGACACTAATCTCACCATCACTTAAGGGGCACAGAGAAAACATTTCCCATGAGGGAATTAGTACACCCATTTTACTATAAAAATGGTGCAATTAATGTGCACATGTTAGCTCTTCTCTTTTTCATTTAGAGACCAGATAAGTGATTTCTGAATGCATATTGAGAAATGCATTTTTTTTTATACTGGTGCAGAATACACAGGAGTTTGTCAACAACATCTGAGGGACAAGTGTGGTAAATGCAGGTAGGGTCCTGGATAGCTTAGCTAGTAGCTTTCAACAGCAAATATATGGGGCTGTTCCAAAGGAAAGCAACCTATTGTGGTGGAGTACACCAATGGACACAGACTTTAAGCATCATCCTAGAGTCTTATATTTCAATGTGTCCTGCAGAAATTTTTACAAGAACTCAGTGTTAATCACTGGCACTCACCCCGCAGGGCAGGAAATCTCATATAGAGCAGGCAGAATTGTAAGACTCCACAACTGTATCTGTATCAGACTCACTACATTAAAAAAGCACATCTCTGTCATCATCAAAAGGTGTGTGTCAATGGCATCTACCAGAAATGGCATCCAAGCAGATAAGGCAGTTCCATCAGCTGAGTATTCACATGACAGACAGATCCAGAGGCAACTCCAGAACATCAGTACAACTTCCTGAGGAAACTGTCAAGAAGCCAGCTGCTGCTATTGGAAAATCTTCCAAAGCTTGGCATCTGGGTCCTGCTACTGCTGTCCAAAACTAAAATACAACAAAAAACTCCATCCCCCATCCCCCTGAACAAAAACCTATCCCCCCATTCCAAGAAAGTTAGTTTCATTTTTTGTTGTCGTTAAAATGTCTTGATATATTTAAAATTATAGAAAGAGAGAGCACAGCAGAGAGATGGAAAGGGAGAGATTACATATTGATACTATTGACATTAAGTTTATTTTAAGTGCTTTAAGGAGTCTCACACCATTTCCCTTATTTAATTCTAATGTCTGTCTAGAGGATTTTCAGGCTGGAAGCCTTCTGTGATTCCTAAGAGGATCTCTTCAGAGGTGAGTTACAGTCACATCTTTTGGTTGCTCCATTTTGCTTGCCCCACAATACTGGGGATGGTATGAGCAAACAGAGGAAAGGTGCTGGGTGGGTGCTCCCATTACAAGGAAGATTATTCCCCTCACTGTTTAATGTTTCTATACCTCTACATCAGGGGTAGGCAACCTATGGCACGCGTGCCAAAGGCAGCACTGGAGCTGATTTTCAGTGGCACTCACACTGCCCGGGTCCTGGCCACTGGTCTGGGGGGCTCTGCATTTTAATTTAATTTTAAATGAAGCTTTCTAAACATTTTAAAAACCTTATTTACTTTACATACAACAATAGTTTAGTTATATATTATAGACTTATAGAAAGAGACCTTCTAAAAATGTTAAAATGTATTACTGGCACGTGAAACCTTAAATTAGAGTGAATAAATGAAGACTCAGCACACCACTTCTGAAAGGTTGCCGACCCCTGCTCTACATTTTGATTCTATTCAGCTGATCAGAGACCAAGAACCTCAAGAGCCTTTGTTTGCAGTGTAGCCAAGTCCTGGAAGCTATTGTGGAGAAATCTGAGCTACCTCAAGGATTCATCTGAAGAGAGGTGCAGCCTGAATGAGTTGGGATGGAGGTAGAGGTCAGCAACCAGCCAAAGCCATTTTCAAGTCATACTTTCATCTATGTTCTTGGCCCTTAGGAAAATCTCAGTGGTGCAAAAAGTGCTTACAATATTCTGAGGGAAAAATAGGTATATACTAATCACTAGCCAGAACCATGAATATTAATGGCCTATAAATGTACAACTACTTTCATCATAAGAGGTTTATATCTTCCTGTGCAGCATCTGGCATCAGTCAGTATAAGAGACAAGAACCCTATTTCAGAGATAAGTCTTAATTAATACCATTTTCCAGTGCTCCAGCATGTATATTACACCACACTAGACTCCCCCTCAACTCTGCTAGGCTTACTTAAATTTGCCCCCACTCACATGAAATTTACACTGTTTTCCATTACCTTGGAATCTGGCCCACTGGAAGCCTCAGCTGGTGTAACTCAAACCCTAAAGGGTCAGAAAGAAAGAGAATGGCAAGAAAAGCAACTAAAAGGAGGGTTAAAAAGGTATAAATTAAACAAGACTACCTCTACGTTCATTTGCACCTTCTTCCAGATCCTCCACAAGTTACACTAACTTAGACCCACTTACACACCAGTAAGAAGGTTTAATGAGATTTAAGGGAAGTGGTGGGCATAAGGAAGATCACCCTCATCTATGGGATAGTTTAACACAGGGGTCGGCAACCTACGGCATGCGTGCCAAACACAGCACGCCAGCCGATTTTGAGTGGCACGCTGCTGCCTGCCGCGGTCCCGGCCCCCAGCCCCACTCAGCTCCCCCGCCCACCGCTCTCCCCTCTGGGGGCAGGAGGCAGAAGCTTGGTCCTGCTGCAGCCAAGCTTCCCTCCTCCCCCGTTTCTTCCCCCAGAGTGGTTCTTTCCTGCCCCTCCTCCTCTCCTTCCCTGCGCCGATCAGCTGATGGCCCTTGCGAGGGGGAGGGGGACGAGTGGCAGCGTACTCACTACTCCGTAGAGGAGGCAGAGAAGAGGTAGGGACGGGACCTTGGGGAAGGGGGTGGAACAGGGCATATCTCTTCCAGCCCCCTGCTGTGAGCCGCTTAGGGCAGGGGGCTGGGAGCACCCCCACGAGCCGAGCACCCCAGCCCTCTGACCTGAACCCCCCCCACATCCTTCTGCCCTGCACTTCCACACACCCCCAGCCCTCTGCCCTGACCCCTCCCACACACCCAGCCTTTTGCCCTACACCCCCCACGCACCCCAGGCCTCTGCCCTGGCCCCTGAACCCCCCCCCACACCTCCACTGCCCTCTGTCCAAGGGCATTGCCAGCTGGATAAATTCCATCCACCAGGCCTCTTGCCAGAGCCACAGACAAAAGAAAGGCCTCCCACCATCCCTCCCAGTCCCTGAGAAGGAAGACTAATGAATATATAGAAGGGAAAAGAAATAGGAGGAGGAAGGAGAGATTATAGGGAATTGTGGTAAACTTCAAGAATACACTCCATGAGGGAACCTATAAATCTACAGCTCACCTGAAGAGTCAGTGGCTTTTAGCACATTGATGTTAATTCTAGATTCCTAAGGATATTACATTATTGACTGATTTATGCCAAACAAGAATGTCCTTTTCTCATGATGTTTGTAGTGTCAAAAAAGGTTTTTAAATGAGCCCTTTAAAGTATTGTGTTTCTTGAAACTTCTCTGTGGAGTCTGATGGGAGGAAGAACAGTGATTAATTGTTGTTTGCTGCTTTGCATGCTAAAATAGCAATTTTCAAATTTAAATCTCTTGTATAGTTCTGTAAGAATGTAATTTATATCCTCCCTCCTGTGACTTTCCAAGTTAAGGCACAATTTAAATATAATTCCATACAATATTAGACTGGGGGGAAAGCAAGCCCTTTGCATTGACTGTTCAAGAAAAGAATGTGTTTTAAGAATGCCATAAATCATGCTTGTCAAAGCCTTCAAAGGAATCATTCTGTACAGTTACCTTGTCTGTTATTTAGAAAGCACAAATATTGAACAATATAATCCAGCTGTGCGCTGTGTGTCTGATTCACATATGGCTGTCTCTCTTTAATCTAGGCTTTCATAAAAGGAATATGATGAGTGATTTTCAATTTAACTTAGAATTTGTTGAATTTTATTTTGATTACCTCATAATTGCAGTGCACATGCATATTTAGAGCCATTTGGACTCCTACACAAAGATAATTCTGTGGGTTTGATGGTAAGTAATGAACCATGTGAATTGAGAGGTGCTGAACTACTACATTCATGGCACATAACTCACCATGAAATTACTGGCACTTTAGCCTAGTCCTGCCTTTTATCCTAAATACTTCTCAGCAAACTTAGCTGAAATTTGCTAATAAACTGACACAGCCTTATGCCAGACTAATTCACATTGGCTAATTAGAAAGGTAAGGAATCAAGCTCTGCATCTGGACTAGTTTCTCTGGATTTTTACAGTTCTAGAACATTATCACACACTCATTCATAATCTTTGCTAATTGTTAAGGATCCTGCATATCAGTAAATTATCTGTGACCCACATTCCCACAAGGATTTGTTTCAGCAGAGATGGTTGACTTCATGTGACTGATAAAGGGAAGCATCACATTTTATACAGCAGACACAAATCTGAATTTATAATTTATAAAAAAACAATATATTATTTAGTGAAATTCAGCTGGAAAAAATAAGCACTTAAATGTGTGCGTCTGATATGTTACTTTCTCACCACCCTTAGACTTAAAAGTTCTCTGTTTTAAAGGCTTAAAAGGAGATTCATTTTGATTTCCCAAACCATTTATTGTGGTTTAATAAAAAAAAAAATCAATGCACTGAAAAGAAAGTAAAAAATGCAAAAAGCAGAAAAACACCTCGATTTGAAAATTCAGATTACAGATTCATAAGATTTGGTGTGAACTTGGACATCCAAATTACACCCCCAACTTGAAGGATGGAAAATATACTTAATCAGCTGCATGACTTGGTTTAGAAAACTGCTGCGGAGTGTGTGTGTTGGATGAAAGTGGTGGAATAGTATTGCTTGTACAATGGTCCAACAGTGGTATTATTAATTGTGGCTACGGTCCAAGCCATCATTCAGTTCACGGGCCTGGCTCTAAGCAGTGGATGTTTTAAAATTCCAGGTACAATTTTCGAAAGCACCCAAGTGACTTAGATGCCTAAGGTAGAAGTCAGTAGAATTTAGACACCCAAGGCACTTAGGTGCTTTTGAAAATTTTACTTTCTGGGCCAGATTTAAAACAGTTTTTAGGCACCTAAAGATTAAGCTAGATGCCTAGGAGCTTTGGAAAATCCCACCAGGTGCCTAGTTGCATCTTTAGGCACCTAAGTGCACTAGAACCTTGATTTTACAAACACCAATATTATGAAAAACCTGTTATATGAACCACTTTTCCCAACTCCAGGGTGGGAAAATCGTATCAGAAAAGTGATGATGATGAAGAACAAGTTGTCATCTTTTCATATTCCAATGCCTTTAGTGCATTGGAAATTACTTTCCAGAGGTTTGAAGGAGAAGGCAGCAATGCAATGCACCAACTTACAATTTATTCGCCAGACCTACCCTAATTCTGAGATGTTCAATTTTATGAACTTTTTTGATTTTATGAACTCCTCAATCCCCAGTTAGTTTGTAAATCAGGGGTTCTACGGTCTCTTTAAAAATCTGGTCCTCTGTCACATAAATAAAAGGAGGATTGAGGTGATTTCTCTGTCCCAACAGGAGTGATCCCTCTGCTAAAGTTGACATCCTTGGGGCTCATAAAAATATTCCTGAAGAGCAAATACTTTGCCTTTGCAAAGGATGAGATTGCCCCAAATGTTTTAAAATTCCACCCTCCCCGACACACATATCTAACTCTGTGTGCTGAATACTGTTCTGTACTATCTAAAGTCTCAATATAGTTTGTAGGACCTAAGGATAAACATTTTCATAGTGCACCTTAACACCATATATTTGTTTACACAATGGTGTTGCCTTTCATGGTTATGAGAAAGTGTTTTTGTTTAAATGGAAAAATAAATTAATAGATCCCCATGTCATTTAATCCTCCTCCCTGTGAGCATATGTTCTTTTGAAACACAGGGTTTATCACAGGAATGGAAGTGGGGTGCGGCGGAGATTGTGGGAGTCACTTGTTAAAATATTGGTAATGTATCACTGGCCCTAAGGGAGCTAGCAGGCAATTAGACTATCTCAGGAGGAGGATGGTACTTCTCTGCAGAGCATGTAATTCTGTGAGGTATTCTAGGAGGTCCTTACAAACCCGATGCAGCTTTTAGTGGCCACGTACAGAGGCCTTAGAAAAAATGTTAGCTTGGAACTTGGCAAGAACAGCTTCTCTGGTCTGTTTGTTTAATGTTTGCATTGTTAAATGCAGTGGAGAGGTTTATTTGTCCAGTCTGTAGTGAATCCTGCCTTTGTGGTACACCATTGCCACATAGGCCAGATAGTGATATCTTCCTTTATCAAAGACACGTGCCTCCCATTGCTGTTGTTTTAATCAGCTCAGCACTATTCTTGGAAACTCCACAACAGTGATGAGAAATGTCTTTCTCCCCCTCCAGCTTTCTAGGTAACTATGCTGCTGCTTCTCTTATGAGGGGCTAGCCACAGTGATCTCTGGACTGGACTATTGTAACTCATATCTTCTGTGTGGATGCAATTCCAATTTATACAGAAAGTTGCAGCCAACCTCCTTAGCAGGAAAGCTGCTGAGAACACATCACACTGGCAATTCTGTAAACTGGCTCCCAGCTCAAAAGTCAATATATATTACATTTGCTCCCTTGTACATTGCATTGTGACATTGTTCTCTCCGATTTAAAATTATCTGGGGTAGGGACTGGTGTCTTCATATGTGTTTATACAGCACCTAGCAACATTAAAGACCTAATCCACCATATAAAGAATAAATAATAAATTGTGCTGGCAGGGATGGACTGAGATTGTTAGATGAATACTCTAAAATTAAAGCAAAATAATTAAGCAGTATACATAAAATAATCAACTCCCACGAGAAAACGTAAAATGACTGTTTTGACAGACGTGCTGGCCAAATGTGTTCAAATAGGTCAATTGCATATAACAGGTGAATAACTACTGTGCCTGATTTGCACTAACACATGTGTCTTTTTGTGTATAGAACAGGTGCATTCAGGGATCCCTGTATGTCCAGGTGCAAACTCTGTACTGTGACAGCATATACTTGTTAAGACCTTGGTGCAACCACGCCCAGTCCTACAGGGCTTTACATGCCTCTCTCGGAACAGCTATCCACTATAACAGAAGTTTACACAGGATTCTCCACAACATGCAAACCCTCCCTGCAGGATTCTGTAGCAAAGAGTAATTTTTTTCTGTCCTCACTGTAGGCTTGTATCTTTCCATGAAAATAAGAATATAACAGAAGGACGGATACGTTTAGGCTTGGTTATTTTCAATATACAATGCCACTGTCTCCTTCTGAATTTCATCTGAATATTAATAAGCTCTGAAGTAATAGGTGACAACAAAAACAGTGTTGAGAACTTCACTGCCTTTTGACTTTAGGCGCTTTCTTGATAGTGATAATTAGCTTTAAAATATTCCACTGAGATCTTGAGATGTAACACTAAACTATGATCGCTTCTGTACTGTGCATGGCAGTTGTTCAGGACAACTGGGAAACTAGTTTCTGTACAGTCATAACCTACTTTTTGTTTCAATTTGATCAACATAGTGGTTGCCAGTAAAATCTAAATCTAAGCTACGTATTAGGATAAATATATGGAGATCTGAAAGGGTTGCTATGTACAGCACATGTAAATTATTATTATCTAGTCAACCCAAGTGACTGCAGACATTGTAAAAACCACAGCCGGTGCTGGTGTTAGAACCGTCAAGCTGTTTCTTATGTGAATATTCATATTAAACTCCTGGAAGATTTTAGGGGGAAATTTAGTTAATAAAAGTATATTTTGTGTTTTGTAATATAAGCAAAATAATACGCAAAAACTATAGAGCAGCTGCTCTTTACAAATGAATGCCTAATTGTGAAATGTTTAGACCTTAACTCTTATGGTTTCCTTAACATTTCCTTATTTTGTTAGAGTAGATTAGTTTCCCTTGTGTTTCATTTAGATTCTGTTGGGTTTTTTTTATTCAAACACTCCCATAGGACTTAAAGTCACTTTGCTCAGCTAGGGATTCAAATAATGTATCTTTAAATAATAATGGCCTACACTTATTCAGTGCCTATTATCCCGAAGTATCCCAAAGCACTCACAAACTAGTTATGGCATATGTAAGAAGTAGTTTGCTTGCTAGTGAAATGCAACTTCTTCCTGGGATCCTGATTCAAGCCAAAATGCATTTATGTGCAACTCTGCATGCCTTCCAGGTTTTAGGTGGAGTGGTTTGGTCAAAAAGTAGGGGATTCAGCACAATGCCCAAGAAATGCTCCCAAGTGAGTTCTACTGCCTGATCAAAAATGAAGTCACCTATAGGATTGCTCAATTCATGCTCAAGAAAATGTCTCTTATGTGTAGCTAATAGGGACCTAGTTGCCAGGATATACAAGCACCAACATATTTTCTAATGCAGATCATAGTCTTGTAAGCCGCTGTGCACAGGCAGAGCTCAGCATACATACAGGCCTGTTGACATCAGTGGGGTACTGTTCAGGTGTAGGAGTTTGCCTACATGGAGCAGTTGACAGGACTGGGACTATCAACAGCATAATGCAAACTCTATCTCAAAACGTAGGGTGGATAAGACTAGCCAAGGGAGTTTGTATCCATAAATATTAAACAATATAAACTAGGGCTGTTGATTAATCTCAGATGACGCACACGATTAGCTCAAAAAAGTTAATCGCGATTAATCACACTATTAAACAATAGAATACCAATTGAAATTTATTAAATATTTGTGGATGTTCTTCTACATTTTCAAATATATTGATTTCTATTACAACACAGAATACAGCATACAGTGCTCATTTTATATTATTTTTATTACAAACATTTGCATTATAATAATGATTAAAGAAATAGTATTGTTCAACTAACCTCAGACAAGTACTGTAGTGCAATATCCTTATCATGAAAGTATAACTTACAAATGTAGATTTTGTTGTTGTTACATAACTGCACTCAAAAACAAAACAATGTAAAACTTTAGAGCCTACAAGTCCACTCAGTCCTACTTCTTGTTCAGCCAATCGCTAAGACAAACAAGTTTGTTTACATTTATGGGAGATACTGCTGCCTGCTTCTTATTTACAATGTCACCTGAAAGTGACAACAGGCGTTCGCATGGCACTTTTGTAGCGGTGTTGCAAGGTATTTACGTTCCAGATATGCTAAACATTTGTATGTCCCTTCATGCTTCGGCCACCATTCCAGAGGACAGGCTTCCATGTTGATGATGCTCGTTAAAAAAAAATGCGTTAATTAAATTTGTGACTGAACTTGGGGAGAACTGTATGTTGACTGTTCTGTTTTACTCACATTCTGCCATATACTTAATGTTATAGCAATCTCAGATGATGACCCAGGACATGTTCGTTTTAAGAACATTTTCACAGCAGATTTGACAAAATGCAAAGAAGATACCAATGTGAGATTTCTAAAAATAGCTTCAGCACTCAACCCAAGGTTTAAGAATCTGAAGTGCCATCCAAAATCTGAGAGGGACGAGGTGTGGAGCATGCTTTCAGATGTCTTAAAAGAGCAACACTCCGATGCAGAAACTACAGAACCCGAACACCAAAAAAGAAAAATCAATATTCTGCTGTTGGCATCTGACTCAGATGATGAAAATGAACATGCATTGGTCCTGTCTGCTTTGGATGGTTATCGAGCAGAACCCATCATCAGCATGGACGCATGTTCTCTGGAATGGTGTTGAAGCATGAAGGGACATATGAATCTTTAGCGCATCTGGCACGTAAATATCTTGCAATGCCAGCTACAACAGTTGTTACTTTCAGGTGGCATTGTAAACAAGAAACAGGCAGCATTATTTCCTGCAAATTCTAACCAAACTTGTTTGTCTGAGTGATTGGCTGAAGTAGGACTGAGTGGACTTGCAAGCTCTACAATTTTACATTGTTTTATTTTTGAATGCATTTATTTTTTGTACATAATTCTACATTTGTAAGTTCAACTTTCATGATAAACAGATTGCACTATAGTACTTGTAATGGGGGAATTGAAAAATACTGTTTCTTTTGTTTTTTTACAGTGCAAATATTTCTAATAAAAATAAATATAAAGTGAGCACTGTACACTTTGTATTCTGTGCTGTAATTGAAATCAATATATTTGAAAATGTAGAAAACATCCAAAAATATTTAAATGGTATTCTATTATTGTTTAACAGCACATTGAATTCGGCGATGAATCACGAATAACTTTTTTTAATCGTGCGATTAATTTTTTTAATCGCTTGGCAACCCTAATATAAACCTGTGCTCTATATCAATCTGCTCCCATGCATTTCACACTATTCCAAAGGAAATGGGAATTGGTCCATTTGTATTATACTGACCCTCTAACAAACAACCAACACAGAAAATTTAACATTTGGTTAAAATAATAAAAGTTAAAAAAAAAGATAAGATACCACCACCACCCACGGGAAAACCCCCATGAAAAGGTGCATACGAAAGCTATTACTGTGGATCATATTATTGTGGATTATCTTTTAAGAATATTCATTGCAGTGTTTAAGAAGTATTTTACACATGCCTGCCGATGGGTTAGATTTGGGCTCTTTTCTTTCAGCAGAGATGTGTATTGGCTATTATAATTCCAAGTGAGGAAAATGATCAATACAAAGTCAAATATTACAATGATGAGGGATTCTGTTCTTTGCTCATAAACAAGAATAAGGCTCTTTGAAGTCCCAAAACATGGGGATTACATAGCCATGGATAAACATGTGGCTAACTATAGCTTGAACCCACCCAGCCAGTAAGGGGAATTGGGATCAGCATTCTCACACACTGAAATGAATACTCTACAGCTTGCCATGAGAATACTGTGTGACAGAAGAGTTCAGTAGCAGCTGAACAGCCCCCAAAGTACCCAGAGATCTGCAGTCAAAATGGGACTTACCCAAGTGGATCTCCGTAAATATTTCCAACTTGGAATGAATTAATAATTACAACCTTAAATGAGAACATTCTGAAGCACAGATTCACCTAGTTACTGGTGTTAATATCTCTGGGACCTTCCTTTATCCCATAACCCTACATTGAGCCTACATTGGTTAGTAACTCAGTATGCTGACTGAACAGCGCAAGTTTGTTTGATCACTTCTACAGATTTACCTCTGCTCCTCTCTCTGAGAACTACAAAGGAGATAAGGACATTTGGGTAACCACAGCTATGGTTTCTCAGCCAATCATGGAGATTACATTTATATATTATCTATTTATATTGTATCTCAGGGGTTGGCAACCTGCGTCATGCGTGCCAAAGGCGGCACGCAGGCTGATTTTTAGTGGCACGCTGCTGCCAGCTGGGGTCCTGGCCACCGGTCCCGCTCAGCCCGCTGGTGGCCTGGATTATGGAACCCTAGACCAGCAGCGGGACGAGCCACTCAGCCCGCTGCCAGTCTGGGGTGCCGGCCGCCGGCCCCTTGTCAGCCAGGGTCCCGGCCGCTGGCCCCACTCAGCCCGCTACAGGCCTGGATGGACGGAACCTGGGCTGGCAGCGGGCTGAGTGGGGCCGGTGGCCGGGACCCCAGACCGGCAGCGGGATGAGCCGTTCATCCCACTGCTGATCTGGGGTTCCGTCTGCTGCCCACGCTGCTGGTCTGGTATGCAAAACCTTTTACTGGCACGCAAAACCTTAAATTAATGAAGATTTGGCACACTACTTCCTAAAGGTTGCTGACCCCTGTTGTATCTTCTATTGAAAGGTACAGCAATAAAACTAATAAAATTTACAAAAAAGCAAGAATGAAAACAAACAAATCTACAAATCAAACTGTGTGGTCTCTTGGAGCAAGATTTAAGTGAGTTTTATTGTACTTTGTAAATGTCTTAGGGAAAGCTTCACATTGTGTGAATTCTATTACAGCAATCACTCCTTTTTTTTCCTCTCCGCACACCATAGCATCCAGTGACATCTTCTTGAGATGAAGAATTTTCTTCATATAGTGGCATTCCATGAAGACCCTCTCTACAAGTAAAAAATGATTACCTACCTCTCATAACTGTTGTTCTTCGAGATGTGTTGCTCATGTCCATTTCAATAGGTGTGCACGTGCCACGTGCACGATCGTTGGAAGGTTTTTCCCCTAGCAGTACCCAGCTGTGGAGACCCCTGGAGTGGCACCTTCATGGCGGTGTATATAGGTCCCTGCTGACCCACCACCTGCTCAGTTCCTTCTTGCCAGAATACTCCGACAGAGGGGAGGCGGGTTGGATTTGGAATGGACATGAGCAACACATTTCAAAGAACAACAGTTACGAGAGGTAACTGTTTTTTCTTCGAGTGATTGCTCATTTGCATTCCAATAGGTGACTTCCATGCGGTTTCATTGGGAGAGGGGTCAGAGTTCACCTGGTTGCTGAGTGCAGGACTGGCCTACCAAAGGCTGCATCGTCCCTCGCCTGTTGGGTGATGGCGTAGTGCGACGTGAAGGTGTGGATGGAAGACCACGTTGCTGCCTTGCATATGTCCTGGATAGGGACCTGCACCAGGAATGGTGCAGATGACACTTGCACTCTTGTGGAGTGCACCGTAAGTGGAGGTGCTGGAATTTTAGCCAGGCCATAGCACGTCCTGATAGAGGACGTGATCCACGATGAAATGCGTTGGGACGAGATCGGGAGCCCCTTAATCCTTTCTGCGATTGCAATAAAGAGCTGTGGTGACTTACAAAATGGCTTTGTGCGCTCAGTGTAGAATGCTAGGGCACGCCTAACATCCAGGGAATGGAACATGTACTCTCTGTTACTGGCATGAGGCTTAGGGAAGAACACAGGTAAAAATATCTCCTGGTTCACATGAAACTGGGAGACTACCTTTGGCAGAAATGCAGGGTGAGGGCGTAGCTGAACCTTGTCTTTATAAAAGACCATATAGGGGGGCTCGGAAGTAATTTAAATATTGTTGGATGTTTTCTATATTTTCAAAGTCTGCCAGAGGACCTTAGTGATGTTCTGGATCGTTCTTATGAGGGGCAAGGCCACCCTAGATGGACCCTCCGGGGTAAGGATGTCAACCACCGGTCCAACTCCTTTGTGACCTCCTCTGCTTGGAGATTCAGGTTTAGGGCCACCCTCCTAAGAAGGTCCTGGTGTCCCCTGGTGTTCATTGCTGGACGGGTGGTGATGGTGCCCGCCACCGCCTCGTCCGGTGAGGAGGAGGAGGAGGCCCATGGGACAGGGTCTTCCTGCCCTTCTGGCTCTCTGGAGGCTGAGTCAGGTACCTCAGAGCCCTCAGTGACTGGAGGTGGCTCCAGTATAACTGGTGGCACTGGTTCGGGCTCTGCACCTGAGCATGACAGCCCAGACAGCTCTGTCTCGTGCGGGGTCCTCAGGAGCCCTGGGGGTGTGGCGAGCCAGCAACGTTGCTGAGAAGGGGGCATGGGGTGCAGATGCCACCAATGCCAGCCTGGAGCCCTGACCCTGATGGTTGGCCCAAAAAGTCCAAAAGGGCCATTGTACTGGGCCCTGCCAGTGGGGCGGCCAGGCGACTGTCGGTGCTGATGAGTCCACCGGTCTGCGGTGCCGGGACCAATGCTGGGAGCGGGAGCAGTACTGGCTGCGTCGAGAGACAGAAGACTCAGCATCTGACTCGGACGAGTAGTCTGTGCCTGACCACGGGGGGGAGAGGGGTGCGGAGCCTGACCGTGCCCAGATTGGTACCGGGGTGATGGTGAGCGGCGCCGGAAAGGGTGCCTGAGCCATATGCGGCACCGGAATAGATGCCACAGCTGGTGCCGTCATCAGTGCCGCTGACGGTGGCTGAGCTTGTGGTGCTGGAGCTCACACCTGAGGGGCCGGGGACTGCGCCGTCATGGCAATGAGGTCCCGCGCTGCCTCATAGGTATTTGGCGTGGAGGGGCGGTCAAGCATTTCCTCCAAATCCTCCCAAGTCGCGGAGTCCACCAGCACTGGACTCGATGGGCTTCCGGTTGGGGTCGGAGTCAACGGTGCCAGGTCTTGAGGTCCATACCATGGGTGTCCCGCCAGAGGATGCACCCCGCTGGAATCCCCTTGAAGTTTCTTGATGGGGGAATGTGCCCTGTCCGCCTTCGTTTTCTTATGTGGCAGTGTGGACTGTGAGCGGTGCCACCTGGTAGCACTGGCTTTACGAGCCGGGGAGCAATGCCGGTGCTCCTTGGAGGAGTCCTTTCTCGGTGCCGGGACATCCTGCACCGAGGCCGGGGCACTGCGCACCGATGATGCCAGTGCCATCTCCGGTGCCAGCTGGGAGCAGAGGAGCTTTAAACGATAGTCCCGCTCTCTCTTAGTCCTGGGTCTAGAGCTCCTGCAAATTGGGCACTTATCTGCCTGATGACCTTCTCCTAAGCACTTGAGACAAGCAGTGTGCAGATCGCCTGTGGGCATAGGTTTCGCATACCTCTCGCACACCTTAAACCCCTGCGACCGAGGCATGCCCTGGTGCCTGGGGAAACTAGGGAGGGGAGAAAGCCCCCCAAAGTAAGCCCAACTACTACAAACTACTATATAACTAACTAATAACTATTTATAACTAAGAAAAGGGAACCACTAGGTAGGCACTTGCGAATGCAAGAGACTGAGCTGCTCCAATGACCGTCACTGGCGGTAAGAAGGAACTGAGCAGGCGGCAGGTCGGCAGGGACCTATGTACACCACCATGAAGGTGCCACTCCAGGGGTCTCGACAGCTAACACAACGGGGACCTTTAGGGGAAAGACCTTCCAACGATCGTGCACGCAGCGCACGCACACCTATTGGAATGCACATGAGCAATCACTCGAAGAAGAACATGTTGGTTCTCTGGAAGTCAACCACATAATGGTTGGCCCTTTTTCTCTTTCACCCTAATGGAATATTTTTTGTTTGTTTCTAGTGCATTCATTCTGTACATTTGGCATAAACCCAGTTCCTGACCTGATCTAGGAATAAAGCTACATTCACAGTGATGCAGAAACTTTTCAACAGTGTGACATGTTTCAAGAGCAGCAGGCTCTAAATGCTATACCCTAGCCTACTTAGACACAATGCCAGCCATTGCAATAGATATTTAATGGCTATGACATTCAGTTTATATTTACTTAACTACTAAAGGGAGTTGGTTGCACAGGTTATATTTAAAATATTGGATTTGCACCAAATGCTTTTTTCCACATTCTTTACTATTGAACAGTGGCGGCTAGGAACTATTTTAAATAGCTTAAGTCTGCTGTGTCTTACAACCTAACAGAGGATTTAAAAAACCACACTTATAACTAATAATTGTCTTCCTTGAAAAGGAAATACAATTTGGCTCTCTTTTTCCTACTCTTTAATTTCAAAAAGGATAAATGCTCCAAGGCATAGGTATCATAAGTAAACCACTGGATTAGAAACAAAGGTCACTGAGCCTGTATCATCCATAATGAGTTTCACAGGAGCAATTGAGGCCATCCACATTTTTAGTAGTTATACTTACTGTACCATTTATGAAAAATTAAAAAAAATAGAAAATGTTGCACTGTTTCCTTGGGGATAAGCCCATACAACTATGGGATACCTCTGCATAATATGCATATATATCTATATATCGATATAGATCAATAGGGGTGGGCAAACTTTTTGGCCTGAGGGCCACATCAGGGAATAGAAATTGTATGGCGGGCCATGAATACTCACAAAATTGGGGTTGGGGTGAGGGAGGGGGTGAGGGCTCTGGTTGGGGGTGCGGGCTCTGGGGTGGGGCTGGGGATAAGGAGTTGGGGCTGTAGGAAGGTGCTCTGGGCTGGGACCGAGTGGTTCAGAGGGTGGGAGGGAGTTCAGGGCTGGGGCAGGAGTGCGGGAAGGGGTGCAGGGTCTGGCTGGGGGTGCAGGCTCTGGGGTGGGGCTGGAGATGAGAGGTTTGGGGTGCAGGAGGGTGCTCCAAGCTGGGATCGAGGGGTTTGGAGAGTGGGATCAGGACTGGGGCAAGAGGTTGGGGCGTGGGGAGAGGCTCAGGGGTGCAGGCTCCGAGCAGCGCTTACCTCAAGCAGCTCCCAGAAGCAGTGGCATGTCCATTCTCCAGCTCCTACGCAGAGGGGCAACCAGGCGGGTCTGCACGCTGCCTCATCCACAGGCCACCGCCCCTGCAGCTCCCATTGGAATGTTGGAGGGGGCCACTGGAGCACGTAGGATCCGGAGCAGGGCCATGCTGCGACTTCCAGGAGCCGTGTGGTGCAGCCCCCGATCCTGCGCTCCAGCTGGAGCACTGGAGTGGGTCCGAGCCATGTGGTGCAGCCCCGACCCTGCACCCTGGCTGGAGTGCTGGAGCGGGGCCGAGTTGCATGGTGCAGCCCCCAACCCAGAGCCCCGGCTGGAGCGCCGGAGCGGGGCAAGCCCCAGACCCCATTCCCCAGCAGGTGCTTGCGGGCCGGCTTAAAATGGCTCACGTATTGGATTCAGCCCATGGGCCATAGTTTGCCCAGCCCTGATATAAATACACCTCTACCTCAATATAACGCTGTCCTCGGGAGCCAAAAAATCTTACCGTGTTATAGGTGAAACCGCGTTATATCAAACTTGCTTTGATCTACTGGAGTGCGCAGCCCCGCCCCCCCGCCCCCCGAGCACTGCTTTACTGCGTTATATCTGAATTCGTGTTATATCGTGTCGCGTTATATCGAGGTAGAGGTGTAGCTATATATACACACAATTATTTTAGCCCTGGGGATAATATCTTGTAATTAAAAAGTTGAATTAGGCCACTTTGTATTCTGAGTGGTCAAGAGTATTAATGTTGTCTTGGTACAACTGAGCATGACCAGAGCTACTTTTGTTTCCTGAACCACATCACAAATGACATACAAGTAATAGTTATTTGCCAGTCATAATGTAGGGATATCAAAAGACATGTATGATTTTAAAAATATTTTAATGATCTTTTCCAATATAAAGTAGGTATGTAATTAAAACAAATGACTGATCATTCCTTTCCTGCAGTCTTCTGTTTCCTGTTTGGCCTCCAGTTTTCTATGATTTATAACACAGATTTATTCAATAACATCTTTTTTTCAGCTGCCTTTTCCTGACCCCCAGCTTTCCTTTCTATTGCTGCCTTCTCTCTGTTCCTCTCCTTGCCCATTGCTGCTCTTCCTTCTCATGGGTTGGTTTTTAATTGTAGTGATTTATAGCAACTTTTTTCTCTCAAAAGGGGTCAGGTCCCCATTTTCAGCAGTGTGCTCAAGTATCCTCATGAATCAAGGCATTACAGACATTAATTAATTAACCCTCACAACACTCTAGTGAGGTAGATGTCATTTGGAAAAACAGACTTGGGGAAGTTGACACTTCAAAGATACCAATGGAGTCCCTGCAGAGCCAGGATTAGAGCTCAGACTCATTGTTGCCACTAACATGCTCAGAGGGGTAGACAGTGCCTTTTAACTGAGGCCTGGTCTACACTACGAGTTTAGGTCGACTTTAGCCGCGATAAATCGAATTAAGCCTGGACACGTTCACACGACGAAGCCCTTTCTTTCGACTTAAAGGGCCCTTTAAACCGGTTTCTTTACTCCACCTCCGACGAGGGGATCAGCGATAAAATCGGCCTTAGGGGGTCGGAATTGGGTTAGTGTGGATGGAATTCGACATTATTGGCCTCCGGGAGCTATCCCACAGTGCTTCATTGTGACCGCTCTGGACAGCACTCTCTACTCAGATGCACTGGCAAGGTAGACGGGAAAAGCCCCGCGAACGTTTGAATTTCATTTCCTGTTTGCTGAGCGGGGAGAGCACAGGTGACCCCGCAGAGCCCATCAGCACAGGTAACCGTGATGGAGTCCCAGGATCGCAAAAGAGCTCCAGCATGGACAGAACGGGAGGTTCGGGATCTGCTCGCCATATGGGGAGATGAATCAGTGCTGGCCGAACTCTGAAGCAGTAAACGAAATGGCATAATATTAGAAAAGGTCTCCAGGGCCATGAAGGACAGAGGCCATAACAGGGACGCACAGCAGTGCCGAGTGAAAATTAAGGAGCTAAGGCAAGCCTACCACAAAGCCAGAGAGGCAAATGGAAGGTCCGGGGCTGAGCCGCAAACATGCCGCTTCTACGCGGAGCTGCATGCCATTCTAGGGGGTGCAGCCACCACTACCCCAACCGTGTGCTATGAGTCCCTCACTGGAGAAACACACAGGGAAGCGGGTTTTGGGGACGAGGAAGATGAGGATGAAGATAATGTAAATAGTTCACAGCAGCAAGGAAGCGGAGAAACCAGTTTCCCCAACAGCCAGGATATGTTTATCACCCTGGACCTGGAACCAGTAACTCCCGAACTCACCCAAGATCCTGTGGGCACACAGGGGACCTCTGGTGAGTGTACCTTTGTAAATATTACACATGGTTTAAAAGCAAGCGTCTTTAATGATTAATGATTAATTTGCCCTGGCAATCGCGGCCAGTACAGCTACTGGAAAAGTCTGTTAACGTGTATGTGGATGGAGCGGAAATCCTCCAGGGACATCTCCAGAAAGCTCTCCTTCATGTACTCCCAAAGCCTTTGCAAAAGGTTTCTGGGGAGGACTGCCTTATCCCGTCCGCCATGGTAGGACACTTTACCACGCCAGGCCAGTAGCACGTAGTCTGGAATCATTGCATAACAAAGCATGGCAGCGTATGGTCCCGGTGTTTGCTGGCATGCAGACAACATCCATTCCTTATCACTCTTTGTTATCCTCAGGAGAGTGATATCATTCACAGTTACCTGGTTGAAATGGGGCAATTTTATTAAGGGGACATTCAGAGGTGCCCCTTCCTGCTCTGCTGAACAGAAAGATTCCCCGCTGTTAGCCACGCGGTGGGGGGAGGGGTGAAGTGATTATCCCAGAGAATTGGGTGTGTGGGGGAGGGTTATTAGTTGGGTTTGTGCTGCACGTTAACCCTGAAACCTCAGCCCCTCCTTTTACATTGCAAACCCATTTTAAATGGCCAACCCAACGGGTGCTTGGTATGGTTAATGAGAGCAGTACTCTTTGAAACCATCCCCACATGTTAAGAAGGTTAAAAAAGCCAAAAGACTGTGTCTTACCATGGCTGCCTGCAAGCTGAAATCTGTGGCCTGGCACTGCGTGAGTGATCTCTCACACCAAACCGGCAGGCCCTCAATATAAGAGGAAAAATGCAACCTTGTAACGAAAGCACATCTGCTGTGTAATGTGAACAGCAAAATGTAACGTGAAAGAGTGTACCCATTGTTCTCTAAAATGTATCTTTTTTAACCACCTCTCCCTTCTCCTCCACCAGCTGCAAATCGTTCTCCTTCACAGAGGCTAGTGAATATTCGAAAACGGAAGCAAAGGACACGTGATGAAATGTTTACAGAACTACAGACTGCCTCCCACGCTGACAGAGCACAGCAGAATGCGTGGAGGCAGTCAATGACTGATTATCGAAAAGCCCAATATGAACGAGAGGAGAGGTGGCGGGCTGAATCACGGGCTGAGGAGGAGAGGTTGCGTGCTGAAGCGCGGGAGGAACAGATCAAGTTGCGGGCTGAAGATGAGAGGTGGCGTCAGCTTGCACACAGAAGGCAAGAGTCCATGCTCCGGCTGCTGGAGCATCAAACTGATATGCTCCAGCGTATGGTTGAGCTGCAGGAAAGGCAGCAGGAGCAGAGACCGCCGCTACAGCTCCTGTGTAACCAACAGCCCTCCTCCCCAAGTCCCATTGCCTCCTCACCCAGACGCCCAAGAACACGGTGGGGGGGCCTCCAGCCACCCAGTCACTCCAGCCCAGATGATTTCCCGAGCAATAAGTGTTAAAGTTTTAAAGTTTTAAACTGCAGTGTGTCCTTTTCTTTCCCTCCTCCCCCACCCATCCCGGGCTACCTTTGCAATTATCCCCCTAGTTGTGTGATGAATTAATAAAGAATGCATGAATGTGAAGTAACAATGACTTTATTGCCTCTGCAAGTGGTGCTCGAAGGGGGGAGGGTAGTAGGGGAGGGTGGGCTGGTTGGTTTACAGGGAAGTAGAGTTAACCGGGTGGGGGGGGCGGAGATTTCATCAAGGAGAAACAAACAGAAGTTTCAAACCGTAGCCTGGTCAGTCACAAAACTGGTTTTCAAAGCTTCTCTGATGCGCACTGCGCCATGCTGTGCTGCTCTAACCGCCCTGGTGTCTGGCTGCGCGTAATCAGCGGCCAGGCGATTTGCCTCTACCTCCCACCCAGCCATAAATGTCTCCCCCTTACTCTCACAGAGATTGTGGAGCGCACAGCAAGCAGCAATAACAATGGGGATATTCTTTTCGCTAAGGTCTGAGCGAGTCAGTAAGCTGCGCCAGCGCGCTTTTAAACGCCCAAATGCACATTCCACCACCATTCGGCACTTGCTCAGCCTGTAGTTGAACAGGTCCTGACTCCTGTCCAGGCTGCCTGTGTATGGCTTCATGAGCCATGGCATTAAGGGGTAGGCTGGGTCCCCAAGGATCACGATAGGCATTTCAACATCCCCAACGGTTATTTTCTGGTCCGGGAAGAAAGTCCCTTCCTCCAGCTTTCTAAACAGAGCAGACTGCCTGAAGACGCGAGCATCATGTACCCTTCCCGGCCAGCCCACGTTGATGTCGGTGAAACGTCCCTTGTGATCCACCAGGGCTTGCAGCAGCATTGAAAAGTACCCCTTGCGGTTTATGTACTCGGTGGCTTGGTGCTCCGGTGCCAAGATAGGGATATGGGTTCCGTCTATCGCCCCACCACAATTTGGGAATCCCATTGCAGCAAAGCCATCCACTATGGTCTGCACGTTTCCCAGAGTCACTACCCTTGATATCACCAGGTCTCTCATTGCCCTGGCAACTTGGATCACAGCAGCCCCCACAGTAGATTTGCCCACTCCAAATTGATTCCCGATTGACCGGTAGCTGTCTGGCGTTGCAAGCTTCCACAGGGCTATCGCCACTCGCTTCTCAACTGTGAGGGCTGCTCTCATCCTGGTATTCTGGCACTTCAGGGCAGGGGAAAGCAAGTCACAAAGTTCCATGAAAGTGCCCTTACGCATGCGAAAGTTTCGCAGCCACTGGGAATCGTCCCACACCTGCAGCACGATGCGGTCCCACCACTCTGTGCTTGTTTCCCGGGCCCAGAATCGGCGTTCCACGGCATGAACCTGCCCCATTAACACCATGATTTCCACATTGCTGGGGCCTGTGCCTTGTGAGAGGTCTAGGTCCATGTCCATTTCCTCATCACTCTCGTCGCCGCGCTGCAATCGCCTCCTCCTCGCCTGGTCCTGGTTTTGCTTTGGCATGTCCTGGCTCTGCATATACTCCAGGACAATGTGCGTGGTGTTCATAGTGCTCATAATTGCCGCGGTGATCTGAGCGGGCTCCATGATCCTAGTGCTAGCTATGGCGTCTGGTCTGAAAAAAGGCGCGAAAGTAGTATCTGACGGACCAGGAGTGCAGCATGACTGATAGCCCTTGGCATTTTCTGGGTGCTTGGCAGCAAATACTGGGCGCTTGGCAGTTAGCCTTCAGGTCTATTGCACGATCTGATACCCACTGCAGTATGACAACGATGGATACCAGTCATAATATACTATCTACTGCCCAAAAGGCAAGGGGTTGCTGCTGTGTAGCAATCTAGCCCCATGTCTGCCAGCACCCAGATCGCCCTCGGCCTCTTCTGGGTGCTTAGCAGAAAATACTGGGCACTTGGCAGAAAATAGCATACTACGACTCAGCTAATGTGCGATGAGCCAACAGGGCGCATGGCAGAAAATGGCATACTACGACTGATAACCATCATTGTCTGCCCAGGTGCCCATGATCAACAGCCACTGCAGTACGATGACGACGGATACCAATCGTAATATAACATCTTGTACCAAAAGGCAAGGGGCTGGTGCAATGCAGCCACACGGCTGCCAGCCCCATGGCTGCCGGCACCCAGATCACCAATGAAGGCTACCAGTCATGCTGCACCGTCTACCGCCAAAAGGCAGTTAGCTGCTGCTGCTGTGTAGCAATGCAGTCCCACGTCTGCTGGACCTAGATGACATATGGTGATGGTGAGCTGAGCTGAGTGGACTCCATGCTTGCCGTGGTATGTTGTCTGCACAGGTAACCCAGGTAAAAAGGCGCGAATCTATTATCTGCCGTTGCTGTGACGGAAGGGGAGGGGCCTGAGACATGTACCCAGAACCCCCCGCGGCACTGTTTTGCATCATCTGGGCATTGGGATCTCAACCCAGAATTCCAATGGGCGGTGGAGACTGCGGGAACTTTGGGATAGCTACCCATAGTGCAATGCGCCGGAAGTCGACGCTAGCCTCGGTACTGTGGACGCAGTCCGCCGAACTAATGCACTTAGAGCATTTTATGTGGGGACACACACAATCGGCTGTATACAACCGATTTCCATAAAACCGGCTTCTATAAATTCGACCTAATTTCGTAGTGTAGACATACCCTGAGTATCTACAGATACTTCCAACATAGAAAGTAAGGCAAGAGCTAGAGTTGTTCTGGGTCAAAAGCAATAAGGATTAGAGAGGATTTGTGTATTAAATTGTCTGTATATAAATGCAAGGAACACGACAATCCAGAAAGAAGAATTAGAAGTGGTGGTGATCATGATCTAGGTGTCATTAAGTGTAACCAAGCCCAAAGATTCTCATCACTAGACGATTAATATAGATAGCGCCCATAGTAGGAGGGATAGGAAAGGCAGAAGAAGTGAAAGAGTGGTGATATGTTCCAAGTATTTGCAGTGCCAGAGTGAGTTAAAATTGACAATAAAGAATATGTCAATAGCATTCTTTGGGCTATGACACAAATTGGGAAAAACCAACAGCAACTGCTGCTATCATGGCCCATAGAGGAGAGTGGGGATATCAGGAGATATAAAAGATATGAGGACCATCTCTTGAAACCACAAGATGTTATACACACAGGGCATTTCAACTACCCAAATATCAGTTGGGTTACACATTCTCTGTAAACTAGAGTTCAGGCCAGTCTGCAAACTCTGGAGGTCCAATTTTACTCACACTGGTATAAATTGAGGCAGCTCCCTTGCATTTACACCAGCCTAGGACCTTGCTGAAAATATCCATTGATTTCAGCTGGATCAGGATCAGCCATTGCATTAGAAACTTTAGAATTGTAACTGAGAGAAAGGAATGTGTCTGAACTCTAAAAGGAATCTAAAAGATAAAGATTCCATAAATAAAAATTCCATTTTAAAATATGCATATAGCAGAAAACATTAATTCAAGCAAAAGAGAATATAAAACCACCTTTTTAAATAAAAAGTTAAATGTCTTATCACATTTTCACAGCTATTTATATCTGCCAATTTACGGGGGTTATTCAAGAGCCAAGTAATTTGGCATTCAAGTAGAAAAGATCAAGGAAAATAATGAGCGAACAGAAAGATGCAAACATCCTTAAGATACAGGTCACCAGGATCTCTCTGCAATGATTGTCTATTTAATAAACAAACAACTTGCTGAAGAGCAAATAATGATGGGCAACTCCACCAAGAAGCATCCCTAATTTGATGGATGACTATTATCTACAGACCAATTAAGAATAGTTGAATACTAACTGCCCAAGAGGAAGCATTCAATTACTGAGATCAGGACCTGCACATTTCCAGTGTAGCTACAGCCGTAAGCACATTGGAATAAGTCAGGTGGGACCAGGTCAAGTGTAGGTCAAGAGAATTAAAAGTTCATTGGGACACCTGCTCATCAAGCTTTCAAAAGCCACCATTTAAGTGCTTAATTTACAGTCATATTATCCAGAAGTTGGTTGATGTAAATATTAATATTCTATGTCTCTTCCAGTTTCCACTTGCAGTAGCATAAATCAAACACATTAAATAAATAAAAATCCACTTGGCCAACCTACCCAGCAGATGCTTCAAAAAAGTAAGAAAAAGGAAGCACAGTGTGTTACTTATATTATTTATTCTGCATAAGAACAAGGGGTAAATTTTTCCCCTTCCTCCCTAGATGTGGAGGTCCACCTGGTGGCATAATTGGTGCAATTCTCCTCTGCAAGTGGGGAAGGATTTGGGGAGGTATGTAGGGGTGCATCACCCATGCACAGCATGGACTTTAGCTCCATAGAAGCTTTCTGCATGCCAGCACGGAGGGGGAAGGTTCGGGCACAACAAGGACAGGCTGAATTCAGATAATTCTATAGCTATGTGGAACCAGGAGCATGTGCAAGGGGGGGGGAAGCTTGGGTATGGCCCCCCAATAACCAGCAGGGGCACAGAGCTCCTCTCACCCCGGGACATTCACAGAGCTCCTCTGGTCACAGAGCTCCTCCGGCTCCGGGGCTGCAGCGGGTCACAGAGCTCCTCTGGCCCCAGGGCTGCAGAGGGGGCACAGAACATGCTCCTCCAAAAGTCCCTGTGGCTGCCCCTGAGTGGAACCTCTTTCACTGAGGAGAGGCACCACAGAGTTATGATCATTCTGCTGATCTTGCCTAGTGGCCTTCAGGTGAATCCCCAGGAAGACCAAACAACATTAATCCAATCTGGAGCTGCCAAGGGCAGAGGAGTCCTCACCTGGAAGAAAAGGCCAAGCAACTACTGAAAAAAAAATCACATTTGGCCATTGCTGCTATGAGAACATCTACAAGCAGCCAAAGGCCCACCCAGAACCCCGGAGTACTGAAGCTGAATAAACTCCACCCCACAGGGCAAGTAATACCTATTTCATGTTCTATTAATAAATGACATAAAACAATAACTATACAGCCACCATATTTACTGAAATTCTATTGTCTAAACTGAATGAAAATCATTTGCAAGTTGAACGTTACAGATTGTGCCACAGTTTACAAACACAAACTATGTACAATAATAATTACTTCCAGTAAGTAATGCTGCACTAAAAAAAAAAAGATGACAAATTCCAAATACCAGTTGTTTAAAAAAATACCTCTCCCAGGTCTGCATGGTGTGTTAACCACGATTGCCTATTCTGCCCTCCCCCCCAAATTACAGTCTGTTTTTGACTTTTGCAATAATGGCATTTTCACGCTTAAAGGCATGTTCCCATGTGATAATGAGATTTGGGCAAAAGTAGGGTCTTCCCAGTTCCATTAAATTGGGATCTTCATTTTGGGTGCTTTTGCACCTTTGAAACTTTTTGTGAAGCTTGGACTTTTAAATGGAACAGAGATATAGTGGCCATTTAAATTCTTCTTTGGAGATGTGAGGTAGCAAAGGTCTGTACCACAGTGCCACAGCTTCTGGGTTCAAACTCTGTTGCTGAGAGCTGTGCAGAGGAGTTGTTACATGATGTGCTTTTTTGTGTCTGTCCATATTTGAAAATCTGTCTTTGTGCAAAGCTAGTTGATATTCTTACTGAATGGGGGAAAAATTCTGTGTGGAGATGGATATTTAATTCCAAGGGTCATATATGGATTCAGCTCTGAATTTTCTCCAAGTTTGTTGGATCTGGATGGTTTGGTTCAGCCCCTTTTCTGATTTGGAGTTCTGGATAAGAATCCCAAATGATGATCTCTTCCCATGTCAGCCCCCCACCTGCTAATTAACACCCACTGCCATGAATGTGGAAAATTTTACTGGAAAGCAAAATAGATTCAGAATGCCCCCAAGATCTTCTGAATAATATTACAAAAAGGATTATATTTAAAAAAAAAAAAGCTGTGTTGGAGCAAACTTCATTGTTCGGACATTGAAAAATACCATGTGACTGTATTATTTACCTTCAATTATACTAATTCCTTACTGAGATTCAGACAGTCCCTAGATAGCAAGTCCTTTTTTTTGAATAATTATTAGCAGCAATCTTCTCACATTCTCTACACAGAGTTGTTTTCCCATTTGTCTAATCTCCCATTCCCCCCAAAAAGAAAATAGTTGATTAAGAATTTTTCTGTGCTTCCTTTTGATTTCCATCATGCAATTCTTTAATAATGCTACATAATTCAGTAATTATACCTTGCATCTTTTTCAAAAAGCTTATGGCATGACCAAAAAATAAAGCAGAGGCAAAACTCATTTGTTCATGTTGATCTTAGCATATGAACTTTAAAGGTTTTATGTCTTATAAGATACCTCTACTCTCAAAATAATGCTGGTAATGTCATTTCATCCATAGACTTTTCTATTTATTCTCTGTCTTCTTTATTAGACTTCAAGTTATTAACAGGTAACTTTCTGGTATTTTCACCACTAGAAATGAGGCCACAGGCATTTCTCATATTTATATCTGCTGCTTCTGTCTTAT
The DNA here is from genome assembly GCF_002925995.2 of Terrapene triunguis. Lineage (NCBI taxonomy): Eukaryota > Metazoa > Chordata > Testudines > Emydidae > Terrapene > Terrapene triunguis. The sequence continues at coordinate 1,677,947 of NW_020664473.1, read as the reverse complement.
TAACTCTTCTGTGAAATTCACATTCTCCAATTTTCCCAATGCCTTTTCCTTTATATCACTTTTCTAATTGTTCCTTATTTCTCTGTGTAACTGAGAGAGAAAAAGTCCTATATCCTATGGACCTGATTCTCCATTCCCTTATATTTTGTTTAGTCATTTACATCAGTACAAAGTGAATGTAAGGTGCTACCTTTTAAACTTATTAGCCACTTTCCAGAGGTGTTATTGACTTCAGAACATGAAAGGAAATGGAGAATCAAGTCCAATACACTGACTGCTCACATTATTTCAACTTTTAGCAGGCAACACTAAGGCCAACAAACCATAGAAATATATGAACGTGAACTAGGCTAAAGAGGAGTAGTTCTGTGTGCTTTCTGGGGAGTGGACTGTCAGAGAGGGAGTTTCTGAAAAAGCACCACCTCACAGATCCCTACAGACATGGATAAATTTGAGTTCATAAATGTATTTATCTCCACAGCATCCATAGTTGGGGTTATCAAATTGGGAGAAAAAAACAGTGGCCAGTCACCAGTAATTGGGGTGGCATGTGGGCAAATGGAGGAATCCTCGACAATAAGATGCTCAATGTACAGTACTTCGGGTAAGAAAATGACTAGGTAGCCAGCTATGAGCTTTGAAGTATTGTGAGAGCAGCATACTTTGGTACCCCAAGGTCTTTGTAAGCCAATTTGGAGCCCTATCCAGTTGTTCGTGGTGCCTGTTAAAGCAGGAGCTGCAGACCTTGTCTGTGACATTGACATTCTAAGTCAAGCACCTAGACATCAAGATTGACGTTCCCCTTCTATATAAAAACCTGTTCTTCCCTCTTCCAAGGGTTGTGACTTTCTCCTCTCACCACATTGGTAGGCAGAACTAGTCCCCTTAAACGTTAACAGTCTAATTCAAATGGTTTGTTTGGTTAAACAGCAGGGCTGTTTTAAGAAGATGAGGGGAAACAAAACAAAAGAAAATCATTTATTCTTCCTCTCCTGTGAATGCAGCTGGAGCACATGTGCTACTGTGGGTCATGGAAAATAAATTACAAAGGTTAAAGGCTGCTTACAGTAACCTCACATTAGAATCCACGGCTGCCCTTTTCACCTTGTGTTCTCTCCTCAGTTTATAGATGGCTCCCTGAGAGCTGCAGCATCCTCTGATCTCCCAAAAAAGTCTCTGGTCTCTGGGCAGGGACTCCCATATATGATCATACATTTGTTCTTTTCCCAGTATCCTGTGGTGTTCGTCTCAAGGTTTATTATGTCCAATCCACTTTTTAGAGGCATGTGGGAATATGTTTGTTTCTAACTAGCTCATCCCTCGGGAAGCTGTCCTGTATAGAAAACACGTTTCCCTAAAATAGCATTGCAGCAAATGTTATGAGGATACAAATATATATAAAATGATTGTGTAGATCTTCAACTATCACACTACAGACAGCTGGAATTAACAAAAAATGCTTAAAATTATTACAAGCAAGTTTGAGGGTATGGCATCTCTTGGAAATCAACTGACCATGTGCATTCCTTACTGCATGAGATCTCCATTTGTGAAAGGGCAGAATCTTGGCAACACCCATGATGTGCAGAGATTTGAAAATCATTTCTTTTGAAACACTTTCCCCTCTGCAACAGAGAGGACTAAGGTTGCAGTTCTGTCCCAATAACCATACTTGCCAAATTCCAAAAGATGGATTTAGTACAATCTATTGTGGACTGATGCATTTAACTTAGGAGGCACTGGATCCCATACACGTGTAAAAAAAAATATCTGCATTTCAGAGGCTGGAAATCCAAGACCTTATCAGGATTCAAAAAGGTTTGGGCAAGGACTGGATAATAAGAACATCCAGAGGTATAATACTAAGGACTGAAAAAACATAACACAAACTTTTTTTTTAATTTAAGAATTTTCAAATTTCAAAATTTAAATTTTGAGCAATTGAGAGCATTTAAGGAATTACCTCCCCCACCCCGATCTTTATTTACCATCTCTAGTCTAAACTGCATTCTTTGGGATAAGCCAGTTGTTAACTAATGAGTTTTAAACCAAGAAACTTTCCCTGTGGGGATGTTATTCAGTAACTCTCTTCTGCAGAGCGGTGTATGTGTATGTTTTTGTTCATTTGTTTGCTTTTGCACTTTCCTTCGAAGAAGCCGGTGCTGTCCACTGTCCGAGACAGGATACTGGACACATGTCTGATCCAGTGTGAAAACGTCTATCTTCCTAATTACTGTGCTCTGGCCAAAACATGAAAAAAATAGCACAAAATACAATATATCCTGATAAATTGTCTGAAACTGTTTAACTGAAGTCAATTTCAGGAGTTAAAATATTCCTGACTTTAGGAATAACATAACTTACTTTTGGCATCTTCCAAAGATGTAAAGTCAGTAAAGAGATAGGTAGGTACCAATTATAAATTTAAACACATCTATTAATGTTAACTAGAACCCATAAAGCAGATTTTTGCAATTAAAAATACTGGACCAAATTCCAGCCTTATACATGAATTTAGCTCTTCAATCACTAGAAGACTTTTGGCTCTATAAACAAACTTTGCAGCTTGTGATATCAAATATTACCTCTCCACAAATCAGACTATCCACTGGTGGAATTCTACCCATTTTCACCAAACTAGAACTGATATATCAAAAGAGAAGGTACCACCTCTCAAAATAGCTAATTCAGAAATAAAGATTAAAATAATTTTACATTAACTTTGGAATGTCAGGCTCTTTAGATGAGCAAAATGGCTACAGCTTTCAGTTAACATCAACATGACAGAACACAATGGAGTGGAAATTGCTTATCCAAAATGTGCAGGAGGCTGCAGCATTTTGTGATAGTTGGTAATATTTATATAGGGTGTAACGTCATGGTTTTTGATGGCACTGCCCCAGGAATGAATGTGACCTGAGTTCTCTATGTGTTTGAACTATTCTTTTTCCAAGTTAGATTTCCGGTGCTCGTGAAACCCCTTGTATCAGATATATTTCTCCTGCCCACTCCTTATTCATGTCTAATACTATCCCCACAAAGTGTTACCTACTTTTTCCTCCTCTTCTTTTTTTCTTTTAATTTATCCATTTACCAAACTACCAGCCAATGGCAACATTATGAAAGATAAGCGACTAATGATCAATTTTTAAAAGATTACTGGTCTTAAATCCTTGAGACAGGACACAGTGGTGTGCAAAGCATGTAATTTTATCCATGGGACATCCATTTTCTATCATTAAAGTACACTATATAAATGTAAGAAGTATACTGTTAAGAGCAGTTATTTTGTCAAGCACAATTCTCAAGGAATTTTAAAAAGAGTGCTAAGTACAAACCACATGCCATAAATCTATGTAGTTACTTCCCCTCGCCCCCAAAAAAGCCCTTTACTATAGTGGTTAAAGAGTTTTGTACATAGGATGTCTGAATGCATGCAAGCACTAACATCCCAATGATTAGCAAACTTCATTGATAGGACTGGCTGCAAAATTGTAGAACAAAGAGCTGCAGCAAATTAGCTGAGGACTTAAAAATAGGCTAATTGTATATTGTGCCTGGGGAGTCCACTGAATGGCTTCTTGGTGGAAAAGAGGGCAATGTCGTAAATATAATAATGGCCCCATGCCATGCTACAGTTTACAAATCATGCAGTAGTCTACTATTTAGGCCAGGGGAGGGCAAACTATGGCCACATGCCAGATGTGGCCCTCCAGCCATTTAAATCCTGCCCTAGAGCTCCCAAGGTCTGGGGCTTGCCTCGCTCCAGTACTCTAGCCAGGGAGCAGGATTGGGGGCCACTCCACATGGCTCCTAGAAGCAGCGGCATGGCCCCACTCCAGTGCTCCAGCCAGGGAGCAGGGTCGGGGGCCGCTCCAGGCTGCTCCCAGAAGCAGCGGCATGTCCCCCCTCCGGTTCCTATGCGTAGGAGCAGCCAGGGGGCTTCGCTTTGCATACTGCCCCCACCCCAAGCACTGCTCCCGCAGCTCCCATTGGCCAAGAACCACAGTCAATGGGAGTTGCAGGGGTGGCACTTGCGGATGGGGCAGCATGCAGCAGAGCTGGCTGGCCGTGCCTCCACGTAGGAGCCAGAGAGGCGACATGCTGCTGCTTTCGGGAGTCGCTTGAGGTAAGCGCCGCCTGTAGCCTGCACCCCTGAGTGTCCTCTCGCGCCCCAACCCCCGCCCCAGCCCTGATCCCCTTCCCACCCTCTGAACCCCTCTGTCCCAGCCCTGAGCACCTTCCTACACCCCAAACTTCTCATCCTCAGACCCACCCCAGCGCCCTCACCCCCCCTCGCACCCTACTCCCCTGCCCAGAGCTCCCTCCCACATCACAACCCCAATTTTGTGAGCATTCATGGCCCGCCATACAATTTCTATTCCCGGATGTGGCCCTCGGCCCAAAAAGTTTGCCCATCCTTGATTTAGGCACAGGCTCAGATCTCTCACCACCAACACACTGGAACCTAGGTGTGTTAGAATATGGTGATTTTCATCTCCTTGTGTAGAGTGCAGACTGTAAGTATATGGTGTACCTATGATCATATATAAACATGGCTACTTTTCTAGAGTCCCTATTTACTCCCACTGAAGTTAGGGAGTTTTGGGACTGATTTCAATGAGAGCAGAATTTGGCCAATAAAGAAAAAGACAAAGTTTCAGAAAGTGAAGAGGGGCTTAGGAAATATATTTTAAAAAGTTAAAAATGGACATTCCTGAAGGAAGAAACTAAGGAAATACAGTAGAACCTCAGAGTTGTGAACACCAGAGTTACAAACTGACCAGTCAACCACACACCTCATTTGCAATCAGATAACAGCAAACACAGTACCGTCCTGTATGAAATGTAAACTACTAAAAAATAAAGGGAAAACAGCATTTTTCTTCAGTATAGTAAAGTTTCAAAGTTGCTTTCAGTCAATGTTCAGTTGTAAACTTTTAAAAGAACAACCATAATGTTTTGTTCTGCATTACGAACATTTCAGAGTTACAAACAACCACCATTCCAGAGGTGTTCGTAACTCTGAGGTTCTATTGTATAATACCACTGGGATCTGAGCCATTGGTCACTATCTTTGAAAATTCGTGACTATTGGGGGAGGTCCCAGACGATTGGAAAAAAGGCAAATATAGTGCCCATATTTTAAAAAGGGAAGAAAGAGAACCCGGGGAACTACGGACTAGTCAGCCTCACTTCAGTCCCCAGCAAAATCATGAAGCAGGTCCTCAAGGAATGCATTTTGAACCACTTGGAGGAGAGGAAGGTGATCAGCAACAGTCAACATGGATTCACCAAGGGCCAGTCAGTCCTGACCAACCTGATTGCCTTCTATGATGAGATAACTGGCTCTGTGGATATGGGGAAAGTGGTGGATGTGATATATCTTGACTTTAGCAAAAGTTTTGATACGATTTTGCCAGCAAGTTAAAGAAGTATGGATTGGATGAATGGACTATAAGATGGATAGAAAGCTGGCTAGATTGTTGGGCTCAACGGGTAGTGATGTCTAGTTGGCAGCTGGTATCAAGTGGAGTGCCCCAGGGTCCTGGGGCCGGTTTTGTTCAATATCTTTATTAATGATCTGGATGATGGGATGAATTGCACCCTCAGCAAGTTCGCAGATGACACTATGCTGGTGGGAGAGATAGATAAACTGGAGGGTAGGGATAGGGTCCAGAGTGACCTAAAGAAATTGGAGGATTGGGCCAAAAGAAATCTGATGAGGTTCAACAGGGAAAAGTGCAGAGTCCTGCACTTAGGAAGGAAGAATCCCATGCACTGCTACAGGCTGGGGACCGACCGGCTAAGCGGCAGTTCTGCAGAAAAGGACCTAGGGATTACAGTGGATGAGAAGCTGGATATGAGTCAGCAGTGTGCCCTTGTTGCCAAGAAGGCCAACGGCATATTGGACTGTATTAGTAGGAGCACTGACAGCAGATTGAGGGAAGTGATTATTTCCCTCTATTTGGCACTGGTGAGGCCACACCTGGAGTATTGTGTCCAGTTTTGGGGCCCCCACTATAGAAAGGATATGGACAAATTGGAGAGATACCAGCAGAGGGCAACAAAATGATTAGGGGGCTGGGACACATGACTTATGAGGAGAGGCTGAGGGAACTGGGGTTATTTATTCTGAAAAAAAGAAGATTGAGGGGGGAATTGATAGCAGCCTTCAACTACCTGAAGGGGGGTTCCAAAGAGGATGTACATAAGAACATAAGAACGGCCATACTGGGTCAGACCAAAGGTCCATCTAGCCCAGTATCCTGTCTTGGAGTCATCGTGGATAGTTTTCTGAAGACGTCCACGCAGTGTGCAGAGGCGGTCAAAAAAGCAAGCAGGATGTTAGGAATCATTAAAAAGGGGATAGAGAATAAGAAGGAGAATATATTATTGCCCTTATATAAATTGATGATATGCCCACATCTTGAATACTGCGTAGAGATGTGGTCTCCTCATCTCCAAAAAGATATACTGGCACTAGAAAAGGTACAGAGAAGGACAACTAAAATGATTAGGGGTTTTGAAAAGGTCCCATATGTGGAGAGATTAAAGAGGCTAGGACTTTTCAGCTTGGAAAAGAGGAGACTAAGGGGGGATATGATAGAGGTATATAAAATCATGAGTGATGTGGAGAAAGTAGATAAGAAAAAGTTATTTACTTATTCCCATAATACAAGAACTAGGGGTCACCAAATGAAATTAATAGGCAGCAGGTTTAAAACAAATAAAAGGAAGTTCTTCTTCACACAGCACACAGTCTTGTGGAACTCCTTACCTGAGGAGGTTGTGAAGGCTAGGCCTATAACAGCGTTTAAAAGAGAACTGGATAAATTCATGGAGGTTAAGTCCATTAATGGCTATTAGCCAGGATGGGTAAGGAATGGTGTCCCTAGACTCTGATTGTCAGAGGGTGGAGATGGATGGCAGGAGAGAGATCACTTCATCATTACCTGTTAGGTTCACTCCCTCTGGGGCACCTGGCGTTGGCCACTGTCGGTAGACAGGATATTGGGCTAGATGGACCTTTGGTCTGACCCAGTACGGCCGTTCTTATGTTCTTATGATGGGAAGTTAGATTTAAATCTCTGGAATTAAATTCAGCTCTCTGGTGTTTGTTCTTAGTCATCTCAGAATTTGGAAAGAAGCTATTTTGGGACATTTACTGTGATCTCGAGTAGGCTGAAATCTCACACAAAAAAAATTCTTTCAGGATTAGAGACTAAAATGGTGGAAATATCATAGCAGCAGCAGGAGCTAATCTCGTGAAATTTCTACTTTTCAAGATGTCAGTAATCTCACAAGCTCAGATGGGTTTTGCAAGAATTCTAGCATTTGGAGTCAAAATCTCACAAGACTTTAGTGCCATCAAATCCTATCCTGAATCCTATCCCAGATCTGGCCTTAGATCTGAATCCCAAACTTTAAAGTAAATTAAATCTGGTTCTGAATGTTATTTTTTTCCAAGTTCTTCATGTTTGATCTGATATCAGATTTTAGTAACATTAATAACAACAGATTTTAGTAACATTAGAAGACATTTATAGCGAAATCTTGTTGTCAGGATGGATTTAGCAAGCTTCCATTTTGATCACATGTGATTGATCACTGTACTCAGATTTCCCAACTCAGACATATATAATCTAAACAAGCTCTACATATTGCAAGAACAGAAAAAAGTCCTGCTAGGAATTTTAATGCAAAGGCATGTCTTTCAGGTTACAATTGGCTATAATTGGCATTCCCACAGCTGTAACATTCTAATTTACCTGCAGCAGAGCTGCATTCACAAAAGTAAGAAATTATTTTCTACCTTTAAAAACTTCAAAGAAATTGCTTCCAGTCTGATCCTTACAACTCAGTATCCACAGTGTAAGCATGAGGCAAACATCAGCGCCAAAAAGGAAATGGCTTTCAGAAAGTGATTTTTAATCCACTTAGCCAAAACATTAAATTCAAATTTCACTGCATACAGAGTTGATACATGTTTATATGATTAAATCATTTATAACTGGATGCAAGCAAATATTCATATTAATGGACAGCATTCATCTCTCACCATAGAAACAGGTTCTGTTGGGGCTCCCACAATATTTCTGAGAAAGCATGTGTAAAAAGGGACACCCAGGGTGAATTTCTAATTTGTCTCCAGTCAATATTTCTAATGCATCCATAATCTGAGTACTTCCATTCCATGTTGCAATAGTTCAGAAAAAGAGGTGTGAAATAGATTGTGTTTATGATATGTGCTAATAGTTTGGAGTAGACACAGTTGTTTGGAAAGCTGCACCCTGTCAACTGCTGGCTAAAGTGTTGCTTTTAGACAGCACAAATCGCCTTTTGAATACAATATTGCAATACCTTAGATAAACACTATTGGTGTACCACATGCCATTGGTATTGGTGTACTACGTGCCACAGAACGGACTTCCACAGTGGCCCCGCATAGACCAGCATGAAAAGCTGCAGTGCTGAGTGGCCAGGGAAAAGACCATGGAATCTGCATTAATGTAGATCCAGGAGTTCCAACAATCTGTGCAATTTGCTGCAGCCACAGCAGGGAAAGGATTCTGTTCAGTCTTGCTCACTCGCCCTGGGTTACCCGGGGTGAGGGAAGTTGGATTTCATAACCCAATCCCACCGTACTCTATCTGCATAACCCAATTACTCTATACAGATGCTGTGGATTCCAATGTAAGGCCCTTTTATGCCACTCTGACAGCATAAAGGGGTAATAAAGTGGGTGAAAACAGACAGCTGAGAATACTTCCTGTACGCAAGGCCTTCCCAAGACTGTGGGGTACTGGCTTAAATGCTCCATGTCAATCTTGCTACCATCCTCCAGAAGAAGCAGCATGTCAGGGCCCAGGGCCAGGGGCTTGTCTATAATGCACTTCACCATGACTGATCTCTGCTTTTTAGGACACACAGAGGGCCATGTAATTTAGAGACAGCTCTAAATTACGCTGGAGTCCAGGCATGCTCGCTATTGTTCCAGAATACAGGGAGCACAAAGGTAACTAGAAGCCACACTCCCCACTCCATTCCTACCCCAAGTCCAGGGGCAGAATAACTGAGAATTAGGGCTTAAGGCCCAGATCCTCAAAAGTGGAAGATAGGAGCCTAAATACTTTTGAGGATGTGGACGTAATTGCTTGTCAAATTAAGGGAACAGATAAATCACTATTATTACAATTCAATTTATATTTGAATGCAATTTGATAGCACAGATGGCTATGGAAACAAATTTCAATGGGTATGTTTTCTTTTTTAAAAGCTGGTGTAACACTGAACATGAAAATTGCCAGCATTTCATTTTAAGGTTAAGTGTAGGTTAAATGACTAAGATATTAATAGTTAAGACCAGGCAAATTAAAAGTAGCCTGGATAAGAATATGTGCTTTGCATGACTGGGTTTTTGATTGCTATTTATGGCCATGTTGTATGTGATTGTTAATTGAGTTTTTTGATACTCTCTGCAAAAAATAAAATGTATACCCCTATGAGTTTTATTAGTACAGCGAGATATATGTAGAACGTTATACAGAAAAGCATATGCAACAACTCTTGAAAAAGCACTGGAGTGGATTACCATGGTTTTCCTTTGTGCGTTGGCAGCATACAATCAAGGATTGCTGCCACCTGCCAACTCAATGAACTAAACCACGTGCTTCTATATAAAAATAAGGGATTCTAACATTAAAAAGAAAATGAGTGTTAAACCATAATGGCCTTTAGGGACAGTCTATTATAAGCCACATGACTGACTTTCACCATTATCTCTTTTTACTGGCCCAGAAAGATGTAGGCTCTGCCAAAACCTTTTTCTAGTTAAACTAGCCCATCTAATGAAATGCCTGCCATCCACGTGACTCAGGAGACAGATGGTTGGAAATCAAGACTTCTAGTGTTTGCAGGTTCACATTAAATTCCAGTTTCAGGTTTACAGATTGTTCATTGTACAGAAGCAAAAAACTAGACAAAACTGGTTAGAGTCTTACAATGTATTAAAGACCAGAAACTCAACTTAGAGCATGGGAGGAGGGTATAAGAGGCCAGGGGAGGCTAAGCCTCCCGAAACAGGATATAGTACATCTCCCTCCGGAGGCACACTGGCCTGCTGCCTTTGGAGTGCTGCCACCGAAAGGGCTGTAGCCCCACCTGCGCTCCGCACTGAGGCCCCACTCCCACTTGTCCTCTCCCTCTGTGGCCCCACCCATGCTGCTCCTCTTCCCACTCCCGCTCCGTTTCTTGCCCCCGAGATTCTGCCCTCGCTCTGCCTCTTCCCCCGAACCCCCCATCCACTGCTTGTACCTCTCCGCTCTGCGCGCTGCCCCTGCCCCGAGCGCCGGCTCCACATTCCCATTGGCCGGGAACTGGGAGAGTGATGCATGCGGCTGAGAGCAGCATGCGGCGCCTCCTGCCCTGCTGCCAACTAGCGCCGGACCTGCTGGCGCACGCAACGCAGTGTCAGGACAGGTAGGGACTAGCCAGCCTTAGCTCCACACCACAGACTGGGAGCCACTGGAAGTAAGCCCGCACCCCAACCCTGAGCCCCAACCCCCTGCCCCAGCCCTGAGCCCCCCCAAACCCAGAGCCCCCTCCTGTACCCCAAAACCCTCATTCCTGGCCCCAGCCCAGAGCCCTCACCCCCTCCCACCCCTAAGCCCCACCCTACCGCAGTGAAAGTGAGTGAGGATGGGAGAGAACGAGCCACCAAGGGAGGGGAAATGTAGTGAGCAGGGGGGCAGGGCCTTGGGGAAGGGGCGGGGCAGGGCCTCGGGGAAGGGGTGGGGCTAGAGTGTTCGGTTTTGTGCAATTAGAAAGTTGGCAACCCTACTTCGGGGAAGGGGGTGGAGAGGCATCAATGGTGGGCTGGGGGGCCTTGAGGGAGGGGGTGGAGAGGTGTGGCCGGGGGCCATAGAGAGATGGAGTGGAGAGGGGCGCACGGGGGGGACCTAAGGGGACGGGGGCAGTGAGGCACAGGTGGGGGCATTTTGGAGCAGGTGGCTGAGCAGGAACGGGGCCTGGGGCAGAGCGTGGGTGTGGCTTTGGGGGGAGGAGCTTGGGCAGGCCTCGGGGTGGAGCTGGGAGTTGGGCCATAGTCCGGTTGCCAGAGGACCCTCCCCACTTCTAGGGAGCTTCCAGCGCTGACGCCTACCCTCCCCAAATTCAGGAGTCACATGCTGCCCATGTCTTAGAGTATTAAAAGATAATGTGAAAAAAGGGTTATTGGAAAAGAATATGGCGAGGTAAAAAGCAATTTTCCATGCTAGCTATTATAGTTCATCATATAGTTTCCCTCCCCTGCCCCACACCCAGGATTTTCATTGTATTTTCACCAGTTAGAGAGATGGCAAAACACTTTATGTAGACTCACAAGATGATTAAGATATGAAAAAAATAAATTATCACTGCAAATGGCTCAAATCAATTGGGAAATATATATGCCCCTCAGAGGCTACAGTTATGGATAAATCTGTATCATATCCACATTATAATCAGTATCACCATGTATTTATGTAACTCCCTGTCAAACTATTTACACTGGGAAATGAGGACTTGCTGCTGTGAGGATGTCAGGTCTATTTTTTTTTTATTTTTTTTTTTGAAAAGTCCCATAGGTGCTCATGGTGCTTTACAGACCATGTAAGGACCTTGCCCAGAAGATTTTACAGCCTAATGCTCTGATTCTGCAAACACTTATGCTTGTACTTATCTTTCCCTATTGTATTTCTCATCCTACTACTCCCCATCTGCTTTCTTTGTTATCCTTTGCTGGGTTAAAATGAACAAAGGCCCGATCCTGCAAACACTTAGACGTGCATAACTTCACACGCATGAAGTCAATAAGATTATCTATTTTTAATGTGCCCCTCACCAAAGTAACTAAAGATCTATTTTTATCAAGATGAAGTAAGCATGCTGTTATTTATTATTAGTTTCCAATAGTGTCCAACATGTGCTAGGTGTAATACAAACAGAAAATGAAGGCATGGTACCAGGGTTAAGGATCTTAGGGCCTGATTTAGTAAGGCATTAAACTTGTGCCTGCGTTAAGCATATCAAGGCACTATGCCCATGCTTAAAATTAGGCCCATGTGTAAGTACCTTGCTGAACTGAGACCACAGACCTTCCACTTCTAGGTTCAAATCCATCCGGATTAGTAGTATCCAAAAGTTACTCACTGATATCTGTTTGGTGACCTATGTGAAATGAATTTTATAGTCTCAGTTCAGTTTCTAGCAGGCAGCTCTCACATTATACCTGATAGCTTGCTGGTAGTTTCAGAAAGAAGCCAGGAAGAGTGAAGAGGCATGAAGAGTGATCTATTTTCTACCATTCTAAAGAGGTACAAATACTGCCCCGTCAGTACAGAATTATATTGGCTTATATTATATAAGAGTGGTGTTGAGAATCTTGCATTGCCACTGTGTGTATTCTTCCTGTTCTACAGATATAGAAGATTTCAGTTTCCAAGACTTTCAAGCTTGATACCTTTCAAAAGCACTAAATTAACAGGAAAATATTAAAAAAAAACCCAATGCATTATATCTCTCTAATTATTATAGACTTCATTCGGAAATGCAGAGAGAATGCTATTGAAATCCATGATAAGTGAGTTTATCAGATGATTTAATCATCTCATGGTAATTTGGATTTACAAATCAAAATTCATAGGAATATACAGATTATGAGAAATACCTTTTTTGTTAGATCTCTGAAACTACATCACACATCATTTATATTACAAGCTCATGAATTAGCATTCACAAGCTTTTCCCTGTTGTCTGACATATTGCATCTTCCACAGGAAATGGTTAAACTTCAGTGAAAATATCATTTCTCAGCCCTGTGAATTTATTGGGGTTACAGAGGGAATGTATTCTTTGAAGTTGGCTGTTATCGCAGTAAAGCTGCATTAAGTAGTTCAAATTAAGTATCTGTAGTAATACATATCAGTATTACATATTACTGATATCAGGCTGGGAAGATCAAGGCTTTGGGGTACAATTACAAGGGAAAACTGGATTATGCTTGTTCTGTAAAAACTTCTACCCAAAATTGTTTGTGATTTTTAAAAATTACTAGGATTCACTTGCACAGAAATTAAAATCACTTATAGTTTCAATTCTAAACTATCTGAACTTGATTTCACACATCACTACTGTTCCAGTAAAACTGAAATATTTTCCATTTATTCCTGGTAGTACATTCTATTACATAGATACTATAATTTTGAATAACTTTCCCCTCAGGGTTTATAGAAAGACGTCTATTAAAATGTGTCCCAGTCTTTTTAACAGAATAAATCCAGGAAGAACACATGCTATGATGGAACCATGGGTTTAAACTTGTGGGAATTCAAAATAACAAGGGGAAGAAGTTGGCTTGGGATGGATAGCAGGGGGATCCCAAGGGTCAGTACAGCAGGGTTTTGGTGCTTCTAGAAACAAACACATATAACAGTGTTTTGAATCACAAGGGTGGTTCGTCTGCAAGGTAAGAAAATAAAAATATTGAAGGCGTCAGTCCAGATCATCTTTCTCATTTTACCAGGCATTGCAGTGCTTTTGATTAACTCCAGGACCAGCTTCTCCTTGTCCAGAGTCAAAAAGAGAGGAAATATAAGCTGGCTGTAACTCTGGTTAATAAGTGACAGCAACCACAATTACAGGGCAGGAGGTTACACTAAGAAAGGAGCAGCTAACAGGACTGTTAAAAAAAAAACAAAGAAAAAGAGGAGTGATGTAGCTCTCTGCTACTTAAGATGAGGATATGTTGTCAGTGTTAAAATTGGCTTTCCATGAAATGTTTGACTAGATAGGAGAGGCAACCTACAATTACTAGAAGACTGTGAGAAAGTCCATAGCGTTAGTCAGCTGAGACACAGATCAAGCAATCCAGACACCCAAACCATTGAAAAGCCAGCAAACCACATGAAGAAAGCAGAGAACAGCATGAGATTCAAGCTGTTCCCCAAACTCAGATACATCTGTGACTTGTACTTGGAGTGTTCTCATATTGTTGTTATATTTCTGGTAACTTTTAGTAGATATATTTCAGGTTGCTGGTAGCAAGTGCCTGTCTAGGCCTCATCTCAGAATTTGTATGTATTATTGGAAATACATCCTGGGAATAACACCAGTAGCCTCCTGCATACAGTATCATTTATTCTCTTTAAGTAATTAATCAATGACCTGATTTTCAGAGGTACTGAGTACCTTCATCTCCCATTGGCTATTAGCTCCTGGGAATACTGGGCCCCACACCCCAATCTTTAATAGATGATTCATACTTTTGAATATCAGGCCATAGTTCCCACACAGCGATACCTTGTGCTTTACAAAATATTATATTTTAAATAATCCAAACTTTAGCCATTGGCTCAGTTACAAGTTTTCTCCAGATTTACATTGTTTCAAAGGGTTAGAAATGTAAAGCAATAAATACATACTGCAGCTGGGACTGGTAGTTTTGCTTACACTCCATAAAACAGGCTAGATTACAGCTTGCAAATCGTGGCTGTAAACACTAATGTATTTTGACATTGGATCCTGTATATCATACAAATGGAGTACTTTTTTACGTGTGAAAGTTTACAATTATAATGTGTCTCTTTCCTGTGGCTGTGTTTTAATTAGTGGTGTGGGTCACTACAGAGGGTGTTAGAGAACACCAGTGTAAATGTTGTTAAAGAGTAAGCACTGAGTTTGATAAAGGTCATCCATATGGCCTTTAAATTGGTCACAGGGACCAAACAACTTGATGGAGATGACTTAGAAGAGTTGTGCTTCATCGCCCTTCCTCCTTTGCTTACCACTTACTAGTGAGTTTGGTCTGTAATCTTTATTCAGTGGGCCCTTTCTGAATTGTTTTGATAATGTCAGTGGGGAAAATGTACCCAGTAAAGATTTTTTATATATTTGAGAGATCCATGGACAGTGTCACACATTATAAAACAGAAAGGAAACATGAGATGGGACAGCTCTGGGCTGCTTTGCTGCTCTGATCTGCAAATCATTTCCCCCACACATTGCACTGACCACTCAGTTTGGGCCTTCTGCATGCCAGCTGTGATAAAGAGTTGTTGCAGGCCCTTCTCTAATTCCCCCCGCTCCATGCCTTCATTTTTTGGTGGTTGTTGTCCGCATTATGACATCCGAATACTAAAAAGCTTGAACAATTTCTTCAAGCCTGGAGGTACTGCTTCATCAGAGTCTTTGCAAACTGTTTTTATTGCCCCCGACCCTGGTTCTCTTATTGCAGTCTCTTAAATGACTGAGCAGAGAATGCATATCTTGCATACATGGCTACTGAGACCACCAAAATGCCATGACCAAGAGCAATACAAAGTTTACAAGCCTCAGCTAAGAAGACATTTTGAAGGATCAAACATAACAGATGACAGGCGGAAGAACTAAAGAATGGACAGAGGATCCAGAGTACAGGAATCATAGACTCAAAGATAAGTGCTGAGGGGAAGATCAGAAACAGTTCACATAAACCGGACTGCTAACTACCTGTATTGAAAGCTGTTTGGAGGTAGATCAGTGAACAAAGTCCATAATCATTACCTTTCTCATGGTGTGGGAATATAACAGAATTTTAAAAGCAGCAAGAATGGCTGGATGTCATATATATAAAACTCACCTTTCTCTATGCCCTCCTTGACTATACTGAAGTGCCTGCTCACATCCACAGCAGCTAAGAAAACTGAACTTAAAATTCACAGTCCAGAATGCCTTAATTTATCCACCTAGGCTCCAGGTTCATTTTGAAGGGAAGCTTTATATGTTTATTGTGTCTACAATAGAAGAGGCTTTTCTTTACTTGGTAAAGGTAAGGGCATGGAAGACCACTGAGATCTTATTGAGCTACCATAAAGTTCTACTTTCTTAACTAATACGTTTTTTTCTTTAAATATATATTGCTTAGCATCTATTTAGCTATCAATCCAGGGAGAATACATGAAAGTGAGGGTCAGGTTGCCTTAGAAACATAAGCCCAATTGTACAGGGTTTGGAGAGAAAGAATAATTCTATTTTAGAATTTTGAACCGCCATCAATCATTATAGAAACTGAACATCTTCCACATAAGATATATTGGCAATAGCAAACTCCCTAGTAGAATTAAAGGACATTCTGGCTTTTCTCTCTTTTTGGGGATTATAGAACATTCTACCTGGTGTGGACTTATTTATTTATTTATTTTTAAATTTAAAGATGGGGGTGGTTATTGAACCCTGCAGAAGGTGGCCTTTGAAGAAGAGGAGAAGACACTCATCAATGTCTGGGTTCTGTTGGAGGGGAAAGATTGTAATGCTGTTACATCAACTCCAGCTGTGTCGTGTATTATAATTAATACTATTCAGAAACCCTAGAAGTTACTTAAAATGGATTTTCAATATATCATATTGCTAGAATATAAAGGTTTTTCAAGGCCGGGGAATTAAAGTATTTTAGAGACAAAACCATAAGAAAGCACACTGATAGCAGAAATCTGCTCTTCTCATTGTTGTGGACAGCTTTTGGCCACTCAATTTTAGACCTGAACTTTGTATAATATGACTTTAAAGCATAGCAACTGAAAGTCCTAAGGAAAAGAGTCTCTAATGATATCCAGCAGACTGATTTTAGTTCCATGAGAATACATTCAATTAACCCTTAATCATTTTCATCTTCATGATACTGGAAATGCTTCCAGGATTTGATTTATAGAATTATTATGCTATCAGTAAAAAAAAAAATATTCCTGAAATACCAAAATCAAATTTAATTACTCCTGTGATTCCTCCAGAGATAGAGAGAAATTGGTATTTTTCTGACATTATGTTCTGTTTTTAATATGTTGCAATAGAAGAGTTTCTCTGAGTATGGCCTAAGAGATCCATTACATAATTACTACCATCTGAGATATAAACACAATTACAATAGTGCTACCCTTGCCAGCCTGGAAGTTCCCAAATGGCTATACCATGTTCTGTGTAAGGTTCAGGGAAAGGGATGTAGTGGTATATGCCCCTCAAATGTCCTTCTTGAATTCTAAAAGGGGTGCAGAAAGAAGTGATTCAAAAAAATCTGCCATTCTGTGATCCAAAAATACTTACTGCTTAAGCCCTGATAAGAAAATAAATCCAGCTCCAAACCTGTTGCATAAAACCATATTGCAACAGAAACTGATTGAAAATAGATGAAACGCTAGGCGAAGCCTTCAAAAGATTCTTTACCATAATAGGAAGGTTGAGGAGTAGCTGATACCTTGCAAAAATATTCAGTATAGGAAACTGATCAAAATATATTTTAGTTTTCCCTACATATCACATTTACTTCTTTCCTTATATGGTCACATAACAGGTTACCAGAAATGCTCCATCCTATAAACTCCTTCTACAGTCATTGTCAAACAATCTTCTCTTGGTTCACAATTTGAAAAAAAAAAAACAGTTTCTATATCGTCTACATCATTTAGAAAATGTTTCTTCAGAAATAAGTAAGGTTATACAAATCATCTGATACCAAAATATCCTAGTATAATCTTAGATAAAATACCTATATGCCCTTCTCTGGAAATTGCAATCAAACCACCAAGAACAGTAATACTGTAACTCACATAATACAGTTAATGAAAGCTTTTATTACATTAATTCATTTCATGTTATGTGAAACAGTAAAAAATCTGTCAATGTAAAAAAAAAGGGAAAGAAAAAAGTCATAATTATACGTATCCATAACGTTTCCTCTTGACATTTTTAAAGACCAATCTAGTTAGAATTCCTTCTTTAAAAAATCTCAGCTGGGCAAACAAATTAGACAAATGACATTTTTTGAACTCCTTCCTTTCCCTTTGTCATTTTCTTCCTTTTAACTCCCTCAGACTCTCCCTGCTCCTGCTGAAGATTCTCTCACTCCCCCAACTCCTAACCAATGGCTTCTAAATAGTTCTTCCTGCTCCTTTCACAGCTTTCCTCCTCCCTGGAGGGTTCCCAACTGTCTGGACACACCACCCAAAAAACTGATCTTCTAAAAAATCTGATCCCTTTGAAGTCAATGAAAGTTTGGCCACTGACTTCAGTGGTGCCAGGATTTTACCCAATGTCTTGTAATAACAGATAGAAAAAGGTAAACTGGACAAATCAAACTTTCCCCAATTAGTTCAACTGGCTTGCCCGCTATTGTAATTTTGTTAGTATCTACCTTTATTTCTCCTGTGCACTGTAAGCCTCCTAGGGAGAAATATCCATAATAAACATTTGGCTTGCTATGTTATCAAGGGCAGATTTTTAATTCTCAGCTACTAGAGACTGAAATCAGATGGCTGTTAAAACACTCATAGAAATTTTCCATTTCTTCCTTTTACAGCACATGGGGTGGGGGTGGATATCTTAATTAGTAACTAGTAATCTGTGACAGCATGCCTGAGGTGTTGGATAGGAATTCTTAACACTAAGGAGCAGTGGATGGCTCATATGACTATTGCAGCTCTATGTCACTGATTCCGTTTACAGACAGATCAAAAGTACTACCCCTCAGAAAGGACGGATGATCATGTGGCTAAGGCATTAGGCTTAGACTCAGGAGCTCTGAATTCAATTCTGGGCTCTGCCCTAAAATTCATGTGTGACTAAGGGTAAGTCACTTAACCTCTCTGTACAATAGGGGATAATAATCCTCCCTTTTCCCCACCTTTTATCATCTTGTCTATAAGATTTTAAGTTCTTCCTGAGAGGGACTTCTCATACTATATGTGGGTTCTGAGTTTAATGTAATGGGACCCCAAATACATTATCATAATACAAATAATTAGAGTAACCATAATCTGACCTCAAATGCATGGTTGACAAGAAATGTTTTGGTAGATTTGCTCCTGTTTCTTGCAGAAATGTGGCTGCATCACAAAACACATCATTATGACTAGCACCTTAATGTAAATCTCAAGAGTGGCCCAAAAAACAAGAAGTGGCATACCCAGAGCAATATTAAGGTATACTGGCAGAGCAGCATGTAGGAAAGAGATGTGGATAGAGGATTTTAGTATCTTGTATGTATTATACTGGACTCCTGTGTCAACACAGATTGCAAGAATCTGCATCCCCAGACTTGCAGTTCTAAAGAAGAAAAGAATTTTGAGAGAGGGGAATTTCTATAGCAGTCCTACTGTCATCCTATGACAGCTCAGAAGACTAAGCAATGCTCACGTTAGTAGCAAAAAGAGTAACTGGGTAAATGATCCCATCATCATATAACTATAATCACACACACACAAAAAACTATGTTAAAAGAACATTATTAAGATTGCAAAGTCAAGCAGTCAAAAGTAGGAAATGTCATAATTCAGGTTACTTGTGTAACCTCAGTTCAGATCCTTTGAGTGTATGCATTATGATACAGTCGTTAATTACATGATCACATACTATTTTTTCTACAGGGATCACGGCCTCCTTCAATGCACAGGATGAACCGGCTCCGGAGATGAATCAGGGGTGCATAGTGAAGGAGACTTTGTCTATAGGCTCCTGCTTCATTTGTTGCAGGAGTCAGATGGATGGTGCTCACTTAATAAGCAGCCATTCAATATTTTTTTTCCTCCTTCATTACACAACCCTAATTCCACCTCAGAGCAGCTCGATCCTGTGCATTGAATGGCACAGGGTTCCTGTGGAAAAATAGCATATGATTATGTAATTAAAGACCATCATAATGTATACACATGGGGGGGGGGGTTTAAGGTTGCATAGGCAACCTTAGTTCTGATATTTCCTAACTTTTGACTGCTTGACTTTTCAACCTTAATAACGGTGTTTTAATATAGTTTTTTTGGTGTGTAATTCCCTAGGCTTTTAAAAGAGCAAACAGAAAAAAACAGAAATTCCATCCTGTGACTTCATATTGACTCCCACATGGTTCATATGCAGAGCTGAAACCTTTAGATCTACTTCCCAGGCCTCTGCCATTTGAGCTAATGATAGCAGTAGTATGTTTTCATTCTCCATGCGGACCAGCACTAAATACTGATTAGACACATACTTTGCCAGTTGGTTTCACAGATATTTGCTGACAGCAGAGGAATGGTTCCATTCCAGGCTCTGGAGTGGAGTGCTGTAGTGGGCACAGATTCTTCAATCCATTTCCCACAGACATGACCCCTTCTGATCATCCCCTCCAACCTGTCCTTGTCACAGTCCCATCTCTGCCCTGTCAAGGCTGCTTCCCCACTTTGAACTTTAGGGTACAAATGTGGGGGCCTGCATGAAAACTTCTAAGCTTAACTACCAGCTTAGATCTGGTCCGCTGCCACCATCCCAAAGCTGATTCCCTTCCCTGGGTAGCCTTGAGAGACCTTCACCAATTCCCTGGTGAATACAGATCCAACCCCCTTGGATCTTAAAACAAGGAGAAATTAACCATCCCCCCTCCTTCCTTCCACCAACTCCTGGTGAATACAGTTCCAACTCCCTTGGATCTTAAAACAAGGAGAAATTAATCATCCCCCCTTCTTCCTCCCACCAACTCCTGGTGAATACAGATCCAACCCCCTTGGATCTAAAACAAGGAAAAATCAATCAGGTGCTTAAAAAGAAGGCTTTTAATTAAAGAAAAAGGTAAAAATCATCTCTGTAAAATCAGTATGGAAAATAACTTTACAGGGTAATCAAACTTAAAGAGCTCAGAGGACCCCCCTCTAGTCTCAGGTTCAAAGTACAGCAAACAGAGATAAACACTCTAGTAAAAGGTACATTTACAAGTTGAGAAAACAAAGGAAAACTAACACGCCTTGCCTGGCTGTTTACTTACAAGTTTGAAATAGGAGAGACTTGTTTAGAAAGATGTGGAGAACCTGGATTGATGTCTGGTCCCTCTCAGTCCCAAGAGCGAACATCCCCCAAAACAAAGAGCACAAACAAAAGCCTTTCCCCCCCCCCCCCAAGATTTGAAAGTATCTTGTTCCCTTATTGGTCCTTTGGGTCAGGTGTCAGCCAGGTTACCTGAGCTTATAGATTCTAGGACTGGAAGGGACCTCGAGAGGTCATCGAGTCCAGT
>NW_020664473.1:1607657-1656501 GCF_002925995.2 Terrapene triunguis | reverse complement strand
AAGCTGTATCCATCCACACCAACATTCCAATCATGTGTATTATCCCAAAGCTTCTTAACCCTTTACAGGTAAAAGGATTTTGGAGTCTCTGGCCAGGAGGGATTTTATAGTACTGTACACAGGAGAGCTGTTACCCTTCCCTTTATAGTTATGACATGCCCCATCCCTGGCTTCTCATCCCAGTCCCATTCTCTTCCCCTATCTCAGTCTCCCCTCCTCAGGCTTCTCATCCCAGTCCCAGCAAGTTCCAGTCTCACTCGGCCAGACTCTCATCCCAGCCTCCCCCTACTGGCAGTCCCAGTCTCCTCATCCAGCGAGTCCCAGAGTGCCACCCTACCCCAACTCCCTGTCCCAGTTTCTGCCATCCTCTCAGTCTCTTTGTCTCATTCTACTCCCCTCCCTTCCCTGCAGGTCCAGCTCATATCCCCTCTCCATTTAATCAGGCAGCGTCCTCCTCCACACTATGTGTGTTAGGTGGGAATTGGGAGATGAGGAAGGGTCATTAAGAGCATAGCTCTTAGTTGAGGTGCCAGAAGTACAATTGCAGGGCAAGTCCTGCTTAGCCCCAGGTTGGGGCATCCCCAGTGCATATAGAATCTTTGGAAATTTAGCCTCTAAGTTTGAGGAAATCAGAACTGAGGATGTATGAAAGGCTTATAACTTCACCATATTGGAGCAGGCTTTCACAGGTATGACAAAAGGCACATCGCTGATGCAACGGTCACCTGCCAACCCCACCATATTTTAAGTGCCTGATCCAAATCATGGGAGAGCTAGAGCTTTTCAAAGAAAAGATCACCAGAAATTATTTTTTACCATGGCAAGACAATATATTTTCCCTTAGTCTTATTCTTGGAAATGGCTTTATTTTAGCTAAAATACATAAATAAAAAAATCAGTCTGAGGTAGCTACCAAGCTCACCAAATTCAGGCCAAGCAGTTAAAGTTTGGCAAAGTTATAAGCAACTGAAAACAAGGTTTTATAGTGGAAAGAGTCCAGCAACTGTATTTACAGGTGGAGCTATCATCCCTGCCTACAATTCTACATATAGCCCAATCCTGAAACTGCATTAAGTTGCCTTGAATTCAAGCTGCGATGTTTTATGGATTTGTATCTAAGCCACTCTAGAAGCATATCTGATCATAACTATGGGCAACACCCTGATTTGTTAAGCAGTAACTTTGATTTTATACTATATCAAAAAATTAAATTATCACGTGTACAGTAGTCTTGTAACATAGATATGTTTCTTTCATTTTTAAAAGCCAGTCTTTTGTTAGAGAAGATTCATAGTAAGACAGAAGGATTTTTTGCATATCCTTAACGAAAATCTGAACTTCATTCATTCATGTTTCAGGAACAAAGTTTCTCTATTCATACAGGCTGCGAATGTCAAGTTTCTATTCAGAAGACATTGCATGGTGAAAACCTAAACCATTAAAAATAGGGATTTTAATGGTAGTGTTGACACAGTGTTAGCTACACTATCACAGATACAACTCTTTGATGTATTATTCCCTTATGGTAACAGACAGCATTGAAGCTGCCCTGTAATTTGGCACCTCAGTGCTTCAATATTAATGTAATGTGACAATGCTATTATTTTTGCTATTTTCCAGGCCATAATAGTGGTGTTTGTTTCCACAAATATGACATTATGCTCACTAATGTAGTTACACTTATGGACTGTGGTGGTGAAAACAGATGTAAACTCATAGAAAGACTCTTGTACAATACAGCAGAGCATTTGATTTGGGTTTTTAGTTTTTGCTGTTGTTGCCAGAGTCATTTTCAGCCTACTCTTATGAAAAAGCTGAGTGCCCTGGAAGGACAGTTTTCACTCCACAACCTGCAGTTACTAATACTTAGGATATTTGTGATGTTTTTTCTCAGAGGAGCCAGGATGCCAACCATTTGTAAGAATAGTCATTAACTGTCCTTTTTGCACAGTATTCTATGTAATCCTATTTTGTGGGAACATTTTCTAGTGGCCTGCTTTGCACTTAACAATATAACATTTCCAACATACCACATCTACAAAGCATTGCTGCCCTGCATCTCCAAGTGTCATATCATAGCAGAAGTAGTGATAACCTCCTCCTCATCTTGCGTCAAGACATCCCTACATTGTTTCTCTTTCAGTAAATAAGAAACAGCACCATGTAGCGTGTCCCTCCTTGTGCCATCATGGGCATTAATGGTCCGCATCTGCCGTATATCTGTTACATTGGATGCACTTAAAGAGTTTCTACTGGACTGAACATTTTTACAGATTCTAGTGATATTCCTGAATATGGTCCCCTATGCTGTAAACTGAGACATGCTGGCATGAATCAGTTTTAGCAGAGGATATTAGCTTAACTCTTCCAGGAAGTACCGTACATTCCCTGGGTGGGATCACTAGAATCTTTTCCTCCCCACTTACAGATACATATAGGACATACTCAGGTTGTCAGAGGAGGAGACTGCTTCATGCTTTGCTTATTTTGAGCTGAATTTTGATATCCTTAACTTATGCTAAATAGCACTTTACTTCATAAAAAATCTCTTACATGCATATATATATATAAAAAATATGGTATTTCTGCATAGCTATCACAACTGTATTTTTCTGTACTACTTTTTCCCATTTTCCATTTCCTCTGAACTTTATGCTGAGGAAATTAAGGACCAGGCAAGATGTATGCAAATGAAGCCTAGAGATGACACGATGTCAAACTTTCATGAATTGAGGTCACATTAGTTGACACTAGTTGAGCAATGGTCTCAAGTTGCAGTGGAGGAGGTCTAGGTTGGATATTAGGAAACACTATTTCACTAGGAGGGTGGTGAAGTACTGAAATGGGTTATCTAGGGAGGTGGTGGAATCTCCATCCTTAGAGGTTTTTAAATCCGGCTTGACAAAGCCCTGTCTGGGATGATTTAGTTGGGGTTGGTCCTGCTTTGAGCAGGGGGATGGACTAGATGACCTCCTGAGGTCTCTATCAACTCTAATCTTCTATGATTCTATGATTCTATAACATACTGAAAATATCAACCTAAAAAGAGCAACATCATTTGTACAAATTTCAAGAAATATATTAACTAAGACTTGCAAGAAAAGTCAGGAAAAGTAGCTAGACAATGTTTTTGTCTTAATCCACTGAAAAATAGTAAGCTTTTACATGCTACACTTATCGAATAACATACTTTATTTTTTTATTTTTCACATTATTTTGATAACTTTTAAAGAGCTACCTACCTTAAAATAACCCAGCTTTTTGTTACTCTAATATGCTACATGCACCATTTTGATATACTAAGCTTTCTGTTTTACTTAGGTTTGTAAATATGAAACAGGCAAATCCAAATTTACAAACTAACAAGTACAGAAATTTTCTTATGTAAGAATACTGGGGCAAATCCTCAGTTCCTGTAGATCAGTGTAGTTCTGTTGGCTTCAATAGAGCAATGCTAAAATACACCAGCTGAAGACTGCACTTATTATGTTTTAAAGTGCACTTTATTCTTCAGCAACAAAAAACTGTTATTACTAAAATCGTATAAGACAATTCTGCTGTCTACAACTGATCCAATTTTTTCTTGATATCAGTGTAAGCTCAGCTCAGTTAAACACTACTGAATTTTACCCAGTGTTTTGAGATCTGTGACAATATCAATATCAATAAGACACCTAGGAAAGTATACATGGCATCCAAATTAGCATAAAAATAAACTGTCTTTAGTAGTACAAGAACCCCACCCATTTTACCTGCACTGCAGGCCTCTGAAATTTGGAATTGTGTGTCTGAAGGCCTAAAGGTAGACTCTCTCCTAAATACTTTGAATCTCCCATTCTGCATTCTATCAGAAAGTGCAGATCTCGAGAACTGGTTTTCTTCCACTTTTGTGATGGGAGATCATGAAAAAATGGGTATAGTTGGGGCAACAGTTAAAAATAACAACAAAAAACCCCAACAGTGGGAATCTTATGAGAATCTTTTGCCATAAATTTTCCATATATTTTAATTTCTAATCTCATAAATGCTTGGGACCTACCCTTTGAACCAAACATTGTTAACTCTTTTGAGATAATCACAGTTACTATGCTGGTCTAGAACTTGTCCAATAAAGAAATGAACTTTGTTGTAGACTGGACAGCCAAAATTGCATATAGTAGCCAAAAAATGCGTGACTAGATATCTATATTAACTACCTTTCTACCATATTTGGCAGGATATGGAAACCACACTCTCATTCAAATACATGTACACAACAAGTGAAAATCAAGATGCCAAGTCTGACTGAAATGCCCTTCTTGTAAATATGCAAAGGTTTCCAATAATCAGACATCTCAAATGGGGTAAAGTTTAATCCTCAGTAAGAAATCTTGACAGTTTCTATAACCAAATAGGCCTTATTCATTGCTGCATTATTGCAATTTCACACCAAGCTAACTCCAGTGAAATCAAGGGGTCTAGACTGGCGTAAAACCAGAGCAGCACACTGGTGAAGCAGGTCCCATATTTATCACAACTTCCATTTGTACTTGAGAACCAGATGGTTGGTATAGGATATTTGTGATTATTCAGATGAAATTAAAAAAAAAAAAACCTAAAACACTTGGAGTGCTTTTTATTTGACAGAGCTTAATGTGTCACCTAAAGAAATCTACAAAGAAAGATAATGAGCCTTGTCAACTGTTTCATAGTAATTACAGCTCTCATGAGATAAAGTTACAAAATTACAATATAGCTTAAGATAATAAAATGTGAAAGGTTTTTTTTAATCAGAAAAAACTATTTGTAATGTTTATGAAAGGCTCATTTCAAATAGGTAACCATCAATGCATTAGATATGCAATCAAGTATAAAAAACCCAAATTCTTTCACAATGTTCGATGTAGTATTGTTGTCCCCCATTTATACTGTAATGCTTCATCACGTTCTTCCTACAAGCATCATAGATTTTCTCAAAGTTTTGCCAGTTCAATTAACTATATAATATTAAAATAATACAAATTTCAGACACTTGCTTTAAATACTGCCCTAGGGCTGTAAGGTTTTTAGATGAGCATTCTCTAATATACTTACGGTCATTGCACAATGGTCCACTAAAGGAGGTCATACTGCAGTCACAGCTGAATCCATCCCACTGCTGCAAGCACACTCCTTGGTTTGCACACGAATCCTCTTGGCATGTGGTGCTGGGGCCTGATGAGAACATACAGAAGCAACTAGAATTTTGTATTTCAAAGTAACATGTTTGTCTTTGGATCACATGGTAGTTGCCAACATCTTAAATCTAATGAGCAAAGGGATCTAAAGTAGAATTTATTTAAATATTTCTGTGTTACGTGGAGGCATATAACATTACAAATCTTTTGTTTTGGCTCCAAGAATGACAGAACAGAATTCATAAATATAAAGAAAACAAACAGACGCAAGAGTTAATCCAAGGGAAGTAGAGATGTTAACACTGTAGCAAGCTATGGTTAATTTCACATCACATCATTAACAGGCTAAACATTTTTTTCCATAAAATTAATTTATTTATTCTTTTTCCTGAACATGTGTTCCAATCAGCAAAACCAGGTACCATGGAAAATGGGAAATAAAGCTACATGAAACAAGATCAGAAAATTAAAAACACACTAGGAAATGAAGCTACATTGTAATGTACCTGAAATCCCAGAAAGTACTTTAAAAAGGAGCTGAGCCTAAAATAAAGAGGAGTTGGGGGGTGGGTTTGCAGGAAGGAATGTTGGCAAGTATTGATTCACATGCTTTAATGATCCCATGCAGGTTCTTTTTAAAAC
This sequence comes from Terrapene triunguis, assembly GCF_002925995.2. Taxonomy (NCBI): domain Eukaryota; kingdom Metazoa; phylum Chordata; order Testudines; family Emydidae; genus Terrapene; species Terrapene triunguis. The sequence goes on along the minus strand of NW_020664473.1, from coordinate 1,650,703 downwards.
AGAAAATAAATAAATAAATCAGAGTACTAATGAGCTGGCATGCCCAAATGTGACACACATGAAAAACAAAGCTATTCTATTTCTAGAGATTCATAACTAGACCACTGAAAAATAAAAGAACTTTTTAAAAGGTATGATCAAAGCACTAAAGCAATCACTATACAAACATATTCAAGACTGAAAGCCTTTATGCAAAATATGCTGTAAAATGAAGGTTCTTGTATCATGTTTAGGGGTAAAAAGGGAAAATCTGAAACAAAACAACACACTTTATTGCAGGAAATGTACAGAGCATTTATTGTAGAAATCCAGCTGTGCATTCTGGGTTTCAGTCTTTTTTAATACACACAGGGCTATCTACCTTGCAAATCAGCTTTCATCAATGCAACTTTGTCAGCAAAATTAAAAAAAAAAAGCAAAATATATTAAATGTTAGTAAGCAATATTGAAATGGCAGCAAACACAGAAAAACATTCAGAGTAAAGTGCATGCTGCTGTTAAAGAGAGAAAGAAATGCCATATAACACAAACAAATTAATGCTAATAGCCATAAATCTCTAGGCAAGCCAAAATGAGAAAGCAGTAATTTGCCAGTATTTTACTGCAAATATAATGGTTAATTGAGCTGATGACATGTAATGAAGGAAAATTAAAAGGTTTTTTTTTCTTCTTCTTGGATAGATGTGAATGCATTAGCAAAGTGAATGCATGGCTGCATCCTGACTAGTCATTTGTCATGTTCAGATACAGTGACTTCTACTGTCATTAGCACATTATCCCTTCCCATTTTCCTCTCTTTTAGACCTTTCTGTGTGACTGGGAGAATTAAGATAGAAATATACATCATGAACCATATATTGACTTGGATCAACATACACAGATCTCCCATTGACATACACTAATGAAGGAAATAATATGGTCCTAATCCTTATAAAACCCTTTTCAGTAATTTTGGAGACAGAGACATCCACTTAAAACTTTAAATTTTTAAATTAAATCCCAAAGAAAGCTCCTAATGTGGAATTTTCTTATCTAATCTTATAAGCATCACTCATTTGGGGGTATTTAACAAGGCCCAAAATCTGTGAGATACTTAATCATGTGCCCAGTTTAAAGCACATCAATGTGACCAGTCACATGCTTCAAGTTAGTCAAGTGCTTAAGTACCTTGCTGAATTGGGACCCAAAAGATCGTCACAAGACTAGGTCTAGCAATAGAGTATACTATCAATCACAGTTTAGCCAAAAGTATTAATTAGCTCTGATATATTTAGCCTGTATACTAAAATCTGAAATTTAATGCATCAGCTGGTGATCTGCATTCAGAGAAGAAGGGACCTATAGGGCAGCCATTCCACTTTCTTAGCAATCTTGAGTTCAAAAGTTTTTCTTTAAACATTTGGGCATTGCATCATTCTTTGTATACATTTGGGTATTATGATGGTTGACAAGTCACACACATTTTTTTTTTAACCAGAATCTGCTACTTGGACACCTTACAAAAATGAAGTGAAAATATCTGTAGGTGTTTAAATGCTATATATTCATGCATTTATTTACACTTTAGTTATGCAATGTTAGATCTCATCATCAAATTAAAATTAGAAAAAAGTCATGCGGAATTAAAGTAGAAAAACACAGACACCGAGGCAAAAAAAATAAAATAAAGTGAATGCTAAAATGCATGGATGTAGAAGGAAATACTTTTTGCAACTTAAGGAACAATTGCCTTAATGAGTTTTTACTATTGCTCATATCATTCTGAGTGTTTATCGCTTTGCAGCTCTTGCATATTATGTGTAAATATTTCTCCAACAGAATTTGCTAAGAAACACAGATTGGTTACAACTATATGACTGGTTTTAAGTGTAAATAATATTTTTAAAAAAATCATACTTCCTGACAGAATAAAGTATGTTTAACTGAAGCTAGAAATTGTTAATAAATATTACCATTGGGTTCATAATTTTATGTGCATATTATAGATCTATTTTTATTTATCTAAGCTACTTAGTAAGATGCTATCATATGCAGCTTTGAGTACTTGTGGTATAAATATAATTTTGTTTCATCTTTGTTGTGGACTTTTTAAAAATTGATTGGATTTATTTCTTTGCATGGGTAATTAATTTTATATCTGTAAAGTAAGGACATGGATTGGTTTGGGAGTTACACATTTAACACAAAAGCTTCATACTACCTAGTGGTATGTCTTGATGTCTTGTGATACATCAGAAAGGTAACTCAAAAGTTACCTTATGTCACCAATGTCCATCACCATGTGTGCTGAGGAAAATATTAAACTTTTCAATGGGAGGCCCTGATCCCACTTCAACTTGAAGTCTATGGAAAAATTATTGAATTCAATTGAGCAAGATCCGGCCTTAATGACGAAACCATAAAAGTGACTGTTATGACCTAGCTTTCGGTTAATTATTCACAGGTCTATTTAGCAATGTTTTTATAGTTCTAGCTTTGTAGTTTCTTGTCATTGAAGATTTGTCAACAAAGAGGTACCCACAAAGTTTAACTTTTATTCAAGAACCAAAACTACATGGAGTTCAGGCATTTGTTTTGGCGGCAACCGTGAATTCCTGTGATCATTAAAATCTTGCCTTGTCCCACCTGCCTACCTGCAAAAAGTATCACAAACCAGGCCATGATCCTGCAAACACTTATGCACATGTGTTACATTAAACACATAAGTAATTCCACTGAAATCAATAGGATTTCTCATGATAGTAAAGTTAAGCATATACATATAAGTGTTTTCAGGACAATAGCCTAATAAATAGAAGCCCTGATCCTGCAGTTGATAGCGCAACTGGGTCTCTGAACAGACATAGGAGTCTATCACATGCTATCAATTGTACGATGGGGACCTAAGTGAGCATGTACAATTCCAATGCTCACAATTTGGTCAAAAGTCTCATGATATTTGGCATTTTTCTTAAAGTCCCAACTCATAGAGTCAATTGATTATATGATCATCTTAAAGTAAGTTCCTATCTCTTATGATTAATGGAGAAAATATAGCTCAGAAACCAGAAGGCAAGTACAAATATTATCATTTTTAAGCCAATCTCATGATCTTTGAATGCCTAGGCTTGGCAATATTGCAGTCTTCTCACATAGGGCAGAACTTTAAGAAGCTGACTGATCAAACACGAGCAGCCATTCTTCCTCAAAAGGAAAACAGATCATCTAAAAATTAAAGCTGTCAAATGATTTAAAAAATTAAAAATTATTAAATGTGAGATTAAAAAAAATAATCATGATTAATCGTGAGATTAAAAAAATCACAATTAATCGCAGTTTTAATTGTACTATTAAACAATAATAGAATACCATTTATTTAAATATTTGTATATGCTTTCTACATTTTCAAATATATTGATTTTATTTACAACACAGAATACAAAGTGTACAGAGCTCACTTTATATTATTTTATTATAAACAAAAGAAATAGTATTTTTCAATTCCCTCATATAAGTGTTGTAGTGCAATCTCTTTATCATGAAAATGCAACTTAAAGTGTAGACTTTTTTTTAATAAAACTGCACTCAAAATAAAACAGGTTCATTCAGTCCTACTTCTTGTTCAGCCAATCTCTAAGACAAACAAGTTTGTTTACATTTTCGGGAGATAATGCTGCCTGCTTCTCATTTACAATGTCACCTGAAACTGAGAACAGGCAATCACATGGCACTTTTTTAGCTGGTGTTGCAAGGTATTTACGTGACAGATATACTATACGTTCCCATGTCCCTTCATGCGTTGGCCATTATTTCAGAGGACATGCTTCCATGCTGATGACAGTTCTGTTCGACAACGATCCAAAGCAGTGCGGACCGACACATGTCCATTTTCATCATCTGAGTCAGATGCCACCAACAGAAGGTTGATTTTCTTTTTTGGTGGTTTGGGTTCTGTAATTTCCGAATCGGAGTCTTGTTCTTTTAAGACTTCTGACAGCATATTCCACACCTCATCCCTCTCAGATTTTGGAAGGCACTTCAGATTCTTAAACCTTGTGCTCAGTGCTGTAGCTATCTTTAGAAATCTCACATTGGTACCTTCTTTACGTTTTGTCAAATCTGCAGTGAAAGTGTTCTTAAATTGAACAATATGTGCTGGGTAATCATCCAAGACTGCCATAACACAAAATATATGGCAGAATGTGAGTAAAACCACAGAGCTGGAGACATACAGTTCTCCCAGGAATTCAGTCACAAATTTAATTAACACTTTATTTTTTAAACAAGCATCTTCAGCATGGAAGCACATCCTCTAGAACGGTGGCCGAAGCATGAAGGGGCACGCAATTGCTTAGCGTATCTGGCAGGAAAATACATTGCAAAATGAGCTACAAAAGCACCATGCAAATGCCTGTTCTCCCTTTCAGGTGACATGGTAAATAAGAATCAGGCAGCATTTACAGGAGATAATGCATGTTTGTCTTAGTGATTGGCTGAATAAGAAGTAGGACTGAGTGGACTTGTAGGTGCTAAAGTTTTACAGTTTTGTTTTTGAGTGCAGTTATGTAACAAAAAAATTTAAATTTGTAAGTTGCACTTTCATGATAAAGAGATTGTGGTACAGTACTTATATAAGGTTAATTGAAAATTACTATTTCTTTTGTTTATCTTTTTTACAGTCCAAATATTCATATTAAAAATAATAATATAAAGTGAGCACTTTGTATTCTGTGTTGTAATTGAAATCAATATATTTGAAAATGTAGAAAACAACCAAAATATTTATAATAAATTTCATTTGGTAGTCTATTATTGTTTAACAGTGCGATTAACACTATTATTAATCACAATGAATTTTTTAAATTGAGTTAATTTGTTTTGAGTTAATCAATTGAGTTAACTGCAGTTAGTTGACAGCCCTATTACAAATGCTATTGACACTACATGTTTAGACTGGACTATATTTTATTATCTAGGTATGGATAAGAGCTCGCTATTAAATACTTATGCGCAGGTAAGTAAACATAGGCTACTGCTGTCTGATTATCTCTCATTTTATATGACAATAAACTAGGTTAAATAATCAGTGGTGTTTTCATTATTCTGAAGACTTCTTTACTGAGGGTTCATCTCTTTTATACAGTCTAAGTACATAAACAGGTACTTAGGGTTATTTTAGTTTAAGAATGAGTGTGAAGGAATGGTAGGCATGTCAGTCCCAAGGTGGGGGAGGTAATATGTTTTATTGGACCATCTTCTGTTGGTGATAGAGACAAGCTTTTGAGACACACACAGCTCTTCTTTCCTTTCTCAGACCTATAGAAGACCTGTGTGGCTCAAAAGCTTGTCTCTATCACCAACAGAAGTTTGTCCAATAAAACATATTACCTCCCCCACCTTGTCTCTGTGAAGGAATGAAACAGATGGTAACTAAGATAATCAATGAGTGTTTAGTTGTCTATATGGTGACTCTAGCAAAATCATATTTATGGATTTTATTTTCTTACATTCTTTTTCTTATTTTTATTCCTTTCAAATATATTTTTGGCATGCTGTATTATTTCTAGTACATATTAAATTAAAATTAATATGTATTTTATTCATGGGCTTTTCTGTGGTGCTTATCATTGTCTTTACTGCATCCATCACACACATACTAACACTGTTGCCAACTCTCTCAACATTATAAGGAGTCTCCTGATTTTAAACTACTCATGATGCTATTAATGGCCCAATCTTACTAGCTTGCTTTTGTCTGGATCTAAAGCCCTTTGTAATCTATGAAAAGACTCCCATTGACTTTAATGAGCTTTGGATCAAGCCCATTAACCAAAATCATTGCTGAAGGTAAAACTGACTTCCTGCTGATTCCTATGGGAATTCTCCACGAGGACACAGCATAGGATGGCCCTTTAAGGGAGGTGGGCTCAGCCCCACCCATGACTAATTAAGCTGCTTCTCAGGGGATGGGTTTGAGACCAGGCATCTGATAACAGCCTGCAGGTAACCTGGTCCTCAGATAAAAGACCAGCAAGCATCACAGTTAGGGAGAAAACTGAGGGGAGTAAGTAGGAGGCCAAGGACTAGGGGAAAGGACCTGGAAGGGGGCTTTCCACATCAGCTTGGTGGGTGAACAGGGGCTCAATTCACAAGAACTTTTAAGCATCTAGAAAATCACTGGGATTCACAAAGCCTGAGTGCAGAGCTCCTGCTCTCTATACAACAAACAGGGAAAGATAGTCGCCTTCAAATGGGATTCCCAAAAGCCAGCATGCTAGGAAGCTCCTCACCTAAGAGAGCTAATGGGAGATGCCAAACTGTGGGGTGTGTGCTAAGCCTCACCCATCTCTCAGAGATAGGTACTTAAGTCCAGGCTGCAGGCAGGTGTTTCCCTCTACTGGGGAGTCTCAGCTGCAAACCCTCTCTGAGTGCTAGGCACGTATACTATTTTAGCAAGCAGCCAGAAGAAGAACCTCCCTGATAACTTTGAGGCTAGTGGATAGAATACTCACCCGGTAGACCCATCTGAGTGGGAAAAGGGATTTGAACTGAGTTCTGCCATCTCTCAGGTGAGTGCCCCAACAGCTGGGCTAAGGGATAATTTGATGTGGAAAGGGGGACTCTCTCATTCTCTCCTGTTGAAGCTGTTCCACTTTGTATCAATAATTTTAAAAGGTCATCAGAGCAGGGGAATTAGATCCTGGATCTCCCAGGGGAGTGCTCTAACCACCTTGATACAGAGTCATTCTCATGCTTGTTCTCTCTCTCTCTCTGGCCCAATGTTGAAGCTATGTCAGTGTGGGTAAATAATGAGAGACTCTCTCAGCCAGAGAGAGAAAGAATGAATTAAGCTTAAGCAATTAATGAAAAAAAACAAACATTTTCTTGATCTGAAATTCATTGAGAGAATATTAACACGGAACACCACGATGCCATTTTTGTAGTTGCTTTTCAAAGCAGAATGGTACTTTAGTGAAAGTAATGTACTGGAAGACAGTTGCTAAATTCAGAATGATGTGAATGAAGTGTATGTGGGGACATAGAATTGATTTAAACTAATATCTTAAAGTGAAAACTATATGGAATGAGGCTACTGGAGGAATTAGAGATAGATCCAAGCCAAACCCTTAAACATGAACACACTAGTACTATAGACTCTGAAATCAAGATCCACATTTTATAGCTGGAGCCCATCTGCACTCATAACCAAAACTGTAATCATCCAGGGCAAAGTCCTTGTTTTCATATTCAAACAAATCTTTTGGGGCCTAATTCGGTCCTAACTTGCATTCCACACTATTCCACTGGAGCCAGTAAAGCCATACAGCATGTGAGACAGAACACAGTATTAATTTCAATGGATAGGAAGATTTACAACCAAAAAAATCATAATCTAAGCAGGTAGCATAATATAGAGCAGACATGGGGAGACTGCTTATATATTAGTTAATGTCTAAGTACTATATAGAAGCTAATTGTTACTGTTACCATGATTAAATAAAATATGGCACAAACAAACAAAAGACTTGAAAACCAGCTTGTCACTAAAGAAGAGCAGAATCTACAGATTCTATTCCAGAGGTAAATTAATGTTCTCGGGTTAGTTTGTGCTTTGTTGAGTAGGTATACATTTCTCCCTCGGGGGCATTTACCCTCATTAATAGTGTACACTCCAACCGAGGCACAATGCTAATCACACAGGTAAAATATAAACTCATCATATAGAGAGTACAAATAAACAGGACTCAGCAGGATGGGTCTAACACTTGCACAACGAGATATAAGAATATCTGCTTTATATTGGAAATACTTATGATGAAACTACTATGATGTTCAGTACCTTCACATCCTCTTTCTATTTGTCCGTTGCAAAACAGGGCATCCGAGATCAGATCAGGCAGACGTCCATTTAAGTCAACTGATGCAAGGCAACCTTGAAATCCCTCCTTTGCATGCACTAGTTTTGGTAAGGATTTATACATTTCTTTCGCCACTCCTCCAATATACAAATCACCTGTTAAACAGAAGTAAACATTAGTCATAGAAAAGAGAGCTCGAAGGTCTTTTGGTTTGCTTAAATATCTCGTTCTAAATGACATATTTTGTGGGGAGACACCATCACTATGGTGTTCTGAGTGAGAGCTTTGGGATGCTTGAACTTGCTCCAACTTTGGTCCAAAATTGCCTGATTTTGGTGATTTTCCAAGTATGTTGCAAAAGACACATGTGTGACTGGGAAGTTTGGAGAGGGCAGAAGGTATGCTTTCAACAATAATGAAGGGGTGGAAAGGAGCTTTTTTGTAGGAGGCTGACTTCCAGAATTCCCAATTGAATAATTTTAATGCTGTGGGGTTTTTACTTTATTTTTTTTCCAGTACCAGTTATGTTTTAAGGGTTCCTAGAGTCTTTTATAGCCATCTTTTAAAATCAAAATAAAGAAAACAAGCATACATTGCTGGTCTGATGTTACCTTAATGTTAATAGATTTTTAGACTTTCTGATATCTCAATGAAAGATATAACAGGATGCAATATTTGTCTGTTTCAAGTGGCTACAAGTACAATATCACCATATTATACGATTATTATGTATTCTGTGCCATAGGATAAGTAGAATAAGACAGGTCCTTGGTCCCAACAAGCTTATACCCAATACTACTCTCTGTTTTATAATTAGTTAATAAAACTCTTAGGTACTTACATGACCTCATCACCATAGTATCTGAGCATCTCACAGTGTTTAATGTATTTATCCTCATAACACCCCTGTGAGGTAGAGAAGTGCCCATTTTACAGATGAGGAACATAGGCCCAGATCCTCAAAAGTATTTAGGCTCCTAACTACAATTAATTTCAATGGGACTTAGAAGCCTAAATACCTTTGAGGATCTGTCCTAATGTCACACAGGAAGTCTTTGATAGAACATGGAACTGAACTTGGGTCTCCAGAATCCTAGGTTAGTACCTTAACTAACTACTGTACAATACTTCTGTGGCACTCTATACCTCGGGGGAGCGCCCTGTAACCCACACATTCCTCATCTATATATAATTGTGATATTGCATATAAAGCTTGCCATGTGAGGTATCAGAGGAAAGATTATGATCAGCTGAAACCCATTGTTCCATCTAAATATGTATATCATTAATGCATATAAAATTATAAGAATTGTGTTGTATGGTTTTCACTAAAAAACACTGTGGGTTTGGGAAGCACCCACATACCAGCTCTCCAGAGACAACAACAAAGGAATTAACCAATGCCGGGGGGGTGAACAGACATCACCAGCCACTGTCCAGCAGAGTAGTTGCAATTCAATGACTCACTCACAGGAGACACACCGGGGGTATTTCTTCACCTTGGACTCAGCAAAGCCAGACATGCCTGGACTTGTGTTCTCCAAGCACATGGACTAAGAGTGTAAAAAAAGAACACAGTGGCCCCATGCGGTTCTTTTCTCCTCCCCCCACTTAAGCTGCAAGCAACAAGAATGCTCAGAAGATTGAAGAGTCCAACACTAGAGACTGGCCCAGGTTTCAAGAATGAAACCTGTGTATTACGAACTGTAACATCCACTGGAGTGAGAAAACTGCTTGATCTAAATACTAAATGCCTAGTGTCTTACAGGTTTAGGATTTAGATTGTGCACTTATTTTGGGTTTTTTTGGTAACTATCTCTGGCTTTTTGCCTATCACTTATAATCACATAAAATCTATCTTTTGTAATCAATAAACTTGTTTATCTTTACCAGTGAGTTAAAAAAGTATGGACTGGATGAATGGATGATGGATTATAAGGTGGATAGAAAGCTGGCTGGATTGTGGGCTCAATGGGTAGTGATCAATGGCTCAATGTCTAGTTGGCAGCCGGTATCAAGCGGCTTGCCCCAGGTGTCGGTCCTGGGGCTGGTTTTGTTCAACATCTTTATTAATGATCTGGATGATGGGATGAATTGCACCTTCAGCAAATTCGCAGATGACACTAAACTGGGGAGAGAGGTAGATATGTTGGAGGGTAAGAATAGGGTCCAGAGTGACCTAGACAAATTGGAGGATTGCACCAAAAGAAATCTGATGAGGTTCAACAAGGACAAGTGCAGAGTCCTGCACATAGGAAGGAAGAATCTCATGCCTCGCTACAGGCTGGGCACTGACTAGCTAAGCAGCAGTTCTGCAGAAAAGGACCTGGGGATTACAGTGGACAAGAAGCTGGATATGAGTCAGCAGTGTGCCCTCATTGCCAAGAAGCCCAATGGCATATTGGGCTGTATTAGTAGGAGCATTGACAGCAGATCGAGGGAAGTGATTATTCCCCTCTATTCGGCACTAGTGAGGCCACACCTGGAGTATTGCATCCAGTTTTGGTCCCCACACGACAGAAGGGATGTGGACAAATTGGAGAGAGTCCAGTGGAGGGCAACAAAAATGATTAGGGGGCTGGGGCACATGACTTACAAGGAGAGGCTGGGGTTATTTAGTGTGGAGAAGAGAAGAGTGAGGGGGATTTCATAGCAGCCTTCAACTACCTGAAGGGGGATTCCAAAGAGGATGGAGCTCGGCTGTTCTCAGTGGTGGCAGATGACAGAACAAGAAGCAATAGTCTCAAGTTGCAGTGCAGGAGGTCTAGGTTGGATATTAGGAAACACTATTTCACTCGGAGGGTGGTGAAGCACTGGAATGTGTTACCTAGGGAGGTGGTGGAATCTCCATCCTTAGAGGTTTTTTAGGCCCGGTTTGACAAAGCCCTGTCTGGAATGATTTAATTGGTGTTGGTCCTGCTTTGAGCAGGGGATTGGACTAGATAACCTCCTGAGGTCTCTTCCAACCCTAATATTCTATGATTCTATGAGTTTGCCTGAAAAGCTTGGTAAATCTGCTCAGGTTTAGAAAGGCTGGTGTATATCCACTTTCCATTGATGAAGTGGTGAACCAATTAATAAACTTGCATTGCTCAAGAAAGGGTCTTGAGCAGTGCAAGATGGTATATTCCTGATGTACAAGGCTGGGAGCTGGAGGGATTTGGCTGATGCCTTTCTCTGTGTGATTCATGAGTCGCTCTGGGAGCATTCACACTTTAGAATGTACAAGTAGAAGTATGAAGGGGCATACAAATGGTTAGCATATCTTGCATGAAAATACCTTGCAATGCTGGCTACAACAGTGCCATGTGATCACCTGTTCTCAGTTTCAAGTGACATTGTAAATAAAAAGCAGGCAGCATTATCTCCCATAAATGTAAACAAACTTGTTTGTCTTAGCGATAGGCTGAACAAGAATTATGACTGAGTGGACTTGTCGACTCTAAAGTTTTACATTATTTTGTTTTTTAGTGCAGCTATGTATCAAAAAAGTTCTACATTTGTAAGTTGCACTTTCACGATAAACAGATTGCACTATTGTACTTGTATGAGGTGAATTGAAAAATACTATTTTTTTGGTTTTTTTTACAGTGCAAATATTTATAATAAAAATAATAATATAATGTGAACACTGTACACTTTATATTCTGTGTTGTAATTGAAATCAATATATTGGAAAATATAGAAAAACATCCAAAATGTTTATAAAATTAAATTTCTATTCTATTATGGTTTAACAGTGTGATTAAAACTGTGATTAATCACAACTATTTTTTTTAAAATCTAGTTCATTTGTTTTTTGTTAATCGCTTGAGTTAACTGTGATTAACACAACCCCCCACAAAGATAGAGTCAGAGGCCTCAATTACCTCCTGTATCTGGGCTCCACTTGGCTCAGGGGAAGGGGCGACTTGCTGTGCTGGCCTGGTTCCAGCACCAGTTAATCACAGGAAGGACCATATACCAGTGGAGGTTTGTTGTAGTAGACACATTCTACCAGGATCCTCTTCCTGTCCTGCCATTCTCCTTACAGTGGCGTTACAGTAGATGTCTAGCACAGGAACTGCGCCAACAGGTTTAGACCACCAGAGAGTTCCTCTCCACAAGGGAAATTCTCCACTACCCAATTATGGCCAAACTTCTGAACATCACAAAGTGCAAAGATTATACAGGAGATTCTGGCCTTAAGTATATAACCAGGTTTGAAAAGGAGCTAGATAATTTATGACTGTTTCAAAACCAACCAACCAAATAACATAACACCATGTGCTAGTGAAAGGTGTTGCGTTTCAGGGACCTTATAAGAATACCACAGTCTTATACACACTGAAGTACCCCTGTATTACTAATGTAAGATATAGTGGTTTTGACCACAGCTGGAGGACACTGTAGTGCTTCTTTATATGGGAGTCCTTGAGACTTGAAAACCTATATCCTATACAAAAGGTTCTAGTGAATGCTTCAGCAAAGTGCCTTGGCCCTTATATGGAAGGATGACATATAGGGCTGGGAATAGTTCAGTTTCGATTCCCATTTAAATTTTGGTCTCTGCTGAGACTGACAGCAGGGTAGCCAATTAATGCCAGTAATGGTGATTGTTAGATTGTCTATAGGGAATTGGACTGAGACCAACAATTCATTTCCCAAAGACCACCAAATGTCTTTCAGACACTAACAATTTTAGTCACTATGGACCAGCCTGTCAACCTGAATTGGATATGAATCAGTGAGCTAGAGATTAAGTACTTTGTATCATATTACTACTCCTTTGAGTCATCCAGTCCTATTCACATTAGCAATATCTATAGCAACGTATACTAAGAAAAGAATAATTAAATCTCATGCTTCAGAACATAAGCTTGTTGCCTGCTAGGGTTCAGGAAGAAATTCTCTACCCATCTCAAATGGCTAGGTGATTTGAAGAGTCGACACTGCTTTCCTCTGGAGCATTAGCTATTGTCAACTCTTGAAGGTAGGGCATCAGATAGAATAGACTAGTGGTCTGATCTGATATAGCAATTCCTACATTCCCACAAATAGGGCATAATTATTTCCTTAGTAGGACTGAAATTGGTAAATTTTCAGTCCATTGCATTGGAAATAAGGCCAATAATAAAAATGATCCTTCTTTTTCTCATGTGAAATACATTGAAAATTAAACCCTAAGAGTTTTTCTGAAGTACTGATCTGTCAATTGTTGTCTGACATAGATATAATTTCTCTGAATTTATTATGATAGACTTGAAAGTGGGAAGTTTCAGAAAGGTAAAAGAAAGTCAACAAAATACCAGAGCTATAGCACAAAGATTAATTTTATCCTCTTTCATTTCACATTCTTGTCCACTCTACTATAAAACCTACAGAAGTTTACATTGTCCAAGCAGAACCTTCCAGTTTCTTTTGATTCATTAAAAGCTTTAGAGATATTGATTCCATATGATGATATCCCAATAATGCCTAGACCTGTTTCTTAAGCAAGGCAGTCTACTGTTACATGAAATCATGTATTCAAGGGCCAATTATGGTGAATAACTATTACAATGCAAAGTCATAGCAGCAGTATAAGAAGAGAAGCTCAGATTACTCCTGTAAATATGTGTTGGAAGTCATCAGCAAGATGCTCCCTCAGTTAACCGTAAGACCCACAGAAACATGAATATATGTAGCATGATGTGTACTTTTCTGGTGAAATGGTTTATGGTTTAATTACAGCTTCATAGCCATGATTATTCTTCTAAAAAAATTAGGACCACAGTAGTAGCATACAATGTGTTTTGTAAAATATGCCATAGTTAGCATTGTAAAAGATGTCATACTTAGCAAACTGCTTACGTTGCTCATTGGTAACTTCCTGCATAAACAGGAACATTGGAAATATGTTTGTGATGACATGAAAAAAAAATCTGTGGCAACCATAGGCAACTCTTTCCAGGCTCAGTAAATATCCTGACTAAGCTGCAAGAGGAGGACAATTTATCAGCTGAAGCAGCAGGTTTCAAATCACTGAACATTATTTCCTATATGCTTGAGAAACTCTCAGAACAGCAGAAAGCTATGCTCAACTACTTAAAGAAGCACAAGACAAACAAACAAAACAAAACAAATAAAAACCAGCTGCTGGAAAGAATCCAGTCCATTGAACTTGATAGCCAGTGATGAGTTCATAAACCAGGCACTACCACAGATACAATTAATTTGAAGAAAAATGTGACATCTCTGCTTTAGCACTAGAATATGAAAGTCTGCAAGCCCCACAAAAAACAAAATCAAATGCCCGAGGTGGTAATATTAGTTAAACTACATTGATGTGATTTCAAAAAATGATCATGTTAAATTACTTAGCACAAAATACTGAGTGATAATATTACTTCTACACTGTTTTTTTTTTTAATAGCATGCACAGGGCTTCATGGATGAGCCTCAGAAAGCAAGAAGTATAGCTGATTTAGACATTTTGTGTTGACAACATTTATTTTATTTATTTGTCATTAAAAATGGAGGAAGAGATAATTTTTTGTGTTCTGACCAGTTGGAGAGTTTGTTTGGAAAATTTTCTTCAAACATTGTTCTGTTTGAAAAATATAAACTTTTTTTCCCATTAAAAACTATTGAAAATAATAATAATAAAAGAAAACCATGATATTTTGCCCAGCTCTAGTTAGAAGGCTACCTATAGTAAAGCAATCTAAAGATGAGAGACCTAGACAAACAGCTTTTGTTGAGAAGTCAGGCTCAAATTCTTATGCAAACAGGCTTCCTCATTGTATTCCGATTATTGCCTGTATATTGTTGCATTGGTAATAGTGGAGCTGTTTAGGAATTTTCCAGCTACATATTTTTTTCTGTGGAAAATGCAGTTTCTACTAAATCAAAATTTCCCATTGGATGTAAATTTCAAGTTTGGACCAGCTCTACTTTAAACCATATGCTTGCTATATTTGGTAATATTTATATATTTCTGTTCTATTCTCAAAAGTAAAAAAGGATACAAAATATATATTTTTTAAAAATGTTGACTGAACTTTTTCCAAATGTCAAGACATATTTGGTTAGGCTTCTGCTTTAGTTGTGGATGAGGGCTATGGTTCATCTTTATTTTATCTCAACTTGTTTTCCTAGTTCACTTTTCACTACACTAACTAGGCAAAATATTTCTCATCACTGACAAAACTGATGGAAAATAAAAGTAAAATATTTACTAAGGATAGAGCTGGTAAAAAAAAAAAAAAAGACTGTTTTCAGGAATTTTTCGATTTTTAATTCCCTGATTAGTTTTCATTAAAAAAACATGTGGAAAAAAAATCTCCTCTCAAAAAAACAAAAACTGAAGGCTTTTTTGGTCTTTGGGATTTTGCACCCATCCCCGTCTTTTCTGCTGTCAAAAAGGGAAAGAAAACGGGAAATAAAAATTTCCAGAAATGTGCAATTTTTGGTTTTCTATGGAAGAAACATTTTAAAAAGAAATTGCTTTTTTTCTTTAGAAAAAAGGCCATTTGCTGTCAAAAATAGTTGAGATGGGTAATTTTGGACTAGCTCTATGGGTTAGATTTTGACTCAAGATGACATGCTCAGACACGGTCAGAAGGGAAATTTATAACTCCTCTCATGCCCATGTATGGCCACTTGAAGCTTCAGTTTGGGCACAAAAAAATAAGGGGCACTGTATGTTCACTCTCACCCCTGCCCCTCCTTCTTCTCTCCCCAAACACACAAATCTGGAGCAAATGGGTAGGAAAGCTTTTGATACAGTCTCCCACAGTATTCTTGCCAGCAAGTAAAAAAAGTATGGATTGGATGAATGAACTATAAGGTGTATAGAAAGCTGGCTAGATTGTCGGGCTCAACGGGTAGTGATCAACATCGATGTCTAGTTGGCAGCCGGTCGGTCCTGGGGTTGGTTTTGTTCAACATCTTTATTAATGATATGGATGATGGGATGGATTGCACCCTCAGCAAGTTTGCAGATGACACTAAACTGGGGAGAGAGGTAGATATGCTGGAGGGTAGGGATAGGGTTCAGAGTGACCTAGACAAATTGGAGGATTGGGCCAAAAGAAATCTGATGAGGTTCAACAAGGACAACTGCAGAGTCCTGCACTTAAGACAGAAAAATCCCATGCACTGCTACAGGCTGGGGACCCACTGGCTAAGCAGCAGTTCTACAAAAAAGGACCTGGGGATTACAGTGGATGAGTAGCTCTCTATTAGTCAGCAGTGTGCCCTTGTTGCCAAGAAGGCTAACGGCATATTGGGCTGCATTAGTAAGAGCATTGCCAGCAGATTGAGGGAAGTGATTATTCCCCTCTATTCGGCACTGGTGAAGCCACATCTGGAGTATTGCATCTAGTTTTGGGCCCCCCTCTACAGAAAGGATGTGGACAAATTGGAGAGAGTCCAGCAGAGGGCAACAAAAATGATCAGGGGGCTGGGTCACATGACTTACCAGGAGAGGCTGAGGGAACTGGGGTTATTTAGTCTGGAGAAGAGTGAGGGGGGATTTGATAGCAGCCTTCAACTACCTGAAGTGGGGTTCCAAAGAGGATGGAGCTCCGCTGTTCTCAGTGGTGGCAGATGACAGAACAAGAAGCAATGGTCTCAAGTTACAGTGGGGGAGGTCTAGGTTGGATATTAGGAAATACTATTTCACTTGGAGGGTGGTGAAGCACTGGAATGGGTTACCTAGGGAGGTGGTGGAATCTCCATCCTTAGAGGTTTTTAAGGCCCGGCTTGACAAAGCCCTGGCTGGGATGATTTAGTTGGGGATAAACGAACAGGAGTACTTGTGGCACCTTAGAGACTAACAAATTTATTAGAGCATAAGCTTTCGTGGGCTACAACCCACTTCTTCGGATGCATATAGAGTGAAACATATATTGAGGAGATATATATACACACATACAGAGAGCATGAACAGGTGGGAGTTGTCTTACCAACTCTGAGAGGCCAATTAAGTAAGAGAAAAAAACTTTTGAAGTGATAATCAAGATAGCTCAGTACAGACAGTTTGATAAGAAGTGTGAGAATACTTACAAGGGGAGATAGATTCAATGTTTGTAATGGCTCAGCCATTCCCAGTCCTTATTCAATCCTGAGTTGACTGTGTCTAGTTTGCATATCAATTCCAGCTCAGCAGTCTCTCGTTGGAGTCTGTTTTTGAAGTTTTTCTGTTGTAAGATAGCCACCCGCAGGTCTGTCATTGAATGGCTAGACAGGTTAAAGTGTTCTCCCACTGGTTTTTGAGTATTATGATTCCTGATGTCAGATTTGTGTCCATTAATTCTTTTGCGTAGAGACTGTCCGGTTTGGCCAATGTACATGGCAGAGGGGCATTGCTGGCACATGATGGCATATATCACATTGGTAGATGTGCAGGTGAACGAGCCCCTGATGGTATGGCTGATGTGATTAGGCCCTATGATAATGTCACTTGAATAGATATGTGGACAGAGTTGGCATCGGGCTTTGTTACAAGGATAGGTTCCTGGGTCAGTGTTTTTGTTCAGTGATGTGTGGTTGCCGGTGAGTATTTGCTTTAGGTTGGGGGGTTGTCTGTAAGCGAGGACAGCACATCTACCAATGTGATATATGCCATCATGTGCCAGCAATGCCCCTCTGCCATGTACATTGGCCAAACCAGACAGTCTCTACGCAAAAGAATTAATGGACACAAATCTGACATCAGGAATCATAATACTCAAAAACAGTGGGAGAACACTTTAACCTGTCTGGCCATTCAATGACAGACCTGCGGGTGGCTATCTTACAACAGAAAAACTTCAAAAACAGACTCCAACGAGAGACTGCTGAGCTGGAATTGATATGCAAACTAGACACAATCAACTCAGGATTGAATAAGGACTAGGAATGGCTGAGCCATTACAAACATTGAATCTATCTCCCCTTGTAAGTATTCTCACACTTCTTATCAAACTGTCTGTATTGAGCTATCTTGATTATCACTTCAAAAGTTTTTTTCTCTTACTTAATTGGCCTCTCAGAGTTGGTAAGACAACTCCCACCTGTTCATGCTCTCTGTATGTGTGTACATATATCTCCTCAATATATGTTTCACTCTATATGCATCCGAAGAAGTGGGTTGTAGCCCACGAAAGCTTATGCTCTAATAAATTTGTTAGTCTCTAAGGTGCCACAAGTACTCCTGTTCATTTTTACAGACACAGACTAACACGGCTGCTACTCTGAAACCTGTCATTAGTTGGGGATAGTCCTTCTTTGAGCAGGGGGTTGGACTAGATGACCTCCTGAGGTCTCTTTGACCCTAATCTTCTTTGATTCTATGAAGAAGAAGGGAAAATCTTGCTTCTCCCCTCAATGCACTAGGAGTCAGGAGAGCTGACATGTCATTATATATGATCCAGGAGTTGTAATTTGTTGATGTTATGCTCTTGTAGTGGCACAATGATGCCTCACTCTCTACTAAAAGTTGTATTATTTGGATATAATCTAGCCCTAAATGTTTGAAAAAAGCATTTTTGTTGTTGTTTCTTTGTGACTTGTTTCTTCATGACTTGTTCACATTTTCCATTGAAAAAGAGAGAGCCATTTTCATAGCCTCCTCCCCCCCTTTATTTTCCATGAGGGCTTCAGTTCCACATTCACAAGTGACAATTAGATTCTCTACATAATTCAATCCACCAGAAAATGAAAACAAGGCAGAATCTCAGAGTGTTGATAAGGAGAAATCAAGAATATGCAGTAAACACCATTGGGGGTTACAGGATGAGTAAATCAGAGGAGAATTTAGCTCTGTATCTACTGAAAGAGATTAGCGGGATCAGCAGAGCATGCTCCAAACTCTCTTACATCTGCTTTTCTCTTATTTACAATGAATTGTAAACTCTCTACGCAAGACATTCATGCTAAATATCTCTGTCTACATATGATCACACATTATGGGCCTTCCTCCTGCATGCTCCCCATACACATAACTCCCATGGACTTCAATGGGAGTTACATGATCTGAGCACTTGGAGGAACAGGCTGTAAATTTGTGTCTATTTGTCTGCACATTGTCTATGTGAACTACTGCCCTCAATGGAAGGAATGACATATCTGTTCAATGGTAAGAGATCTGGACACCTTCTACTGGCTGCAGCCTACCGAAAGTAAACCCTATTACTACTACAAATGTTAGAGTCCTTCATTGGTTGCCTATAATTAATCAACTTCATTTCCATTTATTTTCTTTCTTTCTTTTTTTAACATCTGGAAAACAAACACATTCACAAAAGAGATACATTATTTATTAAGATACAAAGTTAACCACCATAATTCTCCTGGAGCAAAAGGTTTCTTTCTTTTTTTTCAGAATTTGTTTTCCTCCTAGAGTTATTTTGATTTTTGCACCTGTACTCCTGTACTGTCTTCAAATTCATCTTGACATTTTTAATTTAAAAAAAAAAAAAGAATTCAAACTAACATACTTGGAAAGGACAAATAAGGACAGAGAAGTAGCAAAGTAAGAAAAGAAGGAGGCAAAGGGTAGAAAAAAACAGGGGATTCCTTTTGTGTTATCCAGGCATGCTTGGAGGAAGAGGTCCATAAGCAGGGGTAAATATTCCTCAACCTCATAATTCTCCTTCCATTTCTATTATAAAAGTCAATATTGTAGAGGCATCTCATTCTTGGTTTAGCAGCATGGTCATTTCCACGTCTTTTTTGAATCCTCTGATTCAGCACAATAAATAAGTACCAGTATTTCTAGAGGACATGTATATTACAAGCTGCAGAGGCAAGCAGTAAAGGAAAAAGAGTAAAGGAAGGCATTGCCAGTAGTACAGGTGGTGCTAAGAGTAGTGCTGCTTGGTCAGGGATACCACAAGGATGGCAAAGAAAACCTCCTTTAGGGCCAAATCTAATTCTCACTGAAGTCAATAAAAGTTTTTCCACTGATTTTATTTGTAGTTGACTAGAGCCTTTGGTGCATATACTGAGATGCCATTTTCAATATAGAGAGTTAAGATTTACTGCTTAATAAATCAATCAAGCTTCTGAGCTTATTTTGTAAATTATTTGTATCAAACTGCTATGGAAAAAATGATACATAACCACTACATCACATAAGTGATACAGAAACAAATGTTGCTAATGTTCACCTAGTAAACAACTTACACACAATTCCCCCTTCCCGCCCCTCCTCCCCCACCCATGATCTTTTTAATTTGCTGCACTTGTTCAGCATAGAAACTAAAAGAGTTGCGAAGGCTGAATCAATGAAATTTAAAATAAAACTTTGGGACAGAGTGGCCTACATCCCTTTTTACTGATTTTAGTAAATAATTCTTGCTTTTTGGCACTATCTTCATCACTAACATGCTATCAATGATACATCCATCGCTTCTCCCCTGTGAATCAGTCATCAGCCAAAACCTTCTACATTGCGTGCTCTCGAGGGCAAAGGCTATTTGTTGATTTTTATGAACATCATTGTCTTCCAATTACTTGTAGAGAGAGAATTCCTGTAGTCATTGCCTCATAAAAGTGCCAGTAGCATATAAAATATACTCAGAGTAGACAGAGCAGATATTTGAGGGCAGATAGCTAAGATATTGTATTGCAACTTTACTCACTGCTGGCAATACCTTTTTCTTATTGTGCCAAGGAAAGGCTCATTATTTTGGGTGAATAATATTTTCATTCAGATGTGGTTCCAACTATAGAGAAACAGGCAATGAAGATTTAACAGGAACCACAGCTTGTGTCTTCATCAGACCAAAATAAAGAAATCATTCCTGGAGAGTTTTTGGATGGTGTTGCATAGGACTCAGAGATAGTGATGGATATATTTGTGAATATCTTTCCCTTCATCCTTTTTTGTGCTCCTGATTTTCAACTATATTCCCAGCCATTGTTTTGATTTCCTCCCTCATTATAGAGGAAATTTCTCTTCCTTGTTTCCAATGTCACTCTGTCCAAAATTATTGCCGCAGTCATTGAAGAGAATGTTGTGACACTGCACTATTTTGGCTTTACTCCTCCAGAAAGACACAACTAGGCATGGATTTAGACTGTGGGAATCTGAAGGCATGACACACATACTTCTCTGATTCCTTGATGTGCCATATGAAAATGTCTCTGACTCCTGGATGTGCAATGGTGTTGGGCATGCTTTTCACCCAGTGCACTGCTGTAGTGCATCAAGTGTTTCAAAAATAATCAAGCATATGCCACTTCTTTCCACCAAGCAGTTAAATGAGAAAAGTAGATCAAGGACATTGGGATGCACCACAGGAAAAGTCCAGTCTCCAAAAAATGCAATGCTCCAATGCTCACCAGGCTTTCCACAAAACCCAGTAAAATGTAGATTATTCTTCTGCTACTACATGCCAGATCAACTTAAGTAGTATACATTGTTACAGGGTTACTCATTCACAGCTGTTTGTGGCTTTAATAGTTGCGCAAGCAGGTACCAGGTAGAACTCTTACGGTGAGAACACAGAAGTTGAGTTGGGACTAAATTCCTTTGTTTTTCAAGCAATTATAAGGTGCAATGGGGGAGAAAGAATGAGCGTTAGCACCATGGGCAGCCGTCAGTAGGTTTCCCACATCCTAATATTTCTTTGATAAGTCAAAGACTCTAACTATCCTAAACACAGCTGAGGTGTAAAATGTCCATCTTTAATTGACCATGGGGGACAATTTCACAGGCACAAATAGCAGTTAAGCATCTAACCCCCACTAATTTTCAATGGGAGTTAGGTGATTAATTAGTATTTGCCCCTTCCCTCCCTCACACATGATTTGCCTTGTGTGACAGGCTGGTCAGAGCAAGAAAGGACTTTGCCCTTATAGGTAAAGCTTAAACACCTTTTGATGCAAACTTAATTGTAAAACAGAAGAGTAAATGTAAAGAATGCCCTGACTCTTGTGACAGCCCAAACCAAGGTCTAAAGTGTGTCTCATTTCAGCCAAGATCCAGAGAATAAGAGGAAAACCCTGTTCTCACTTCCCACCTACATCTGTCCGCTCTATCCTTCTTCATAGAGATCTTCCATGCTACGCTCAACCCCATGAGCCTCCACAACACATCCCACGCTAGTGTGCCTGAGGATTGGGATTAATTAACCCCTTCACAGATAGCCTATTCCTGGACAGCCACATATTAAGGGGAGGCAAATGTGGTCCTTCCTCTAGCCACAGTAGCACGGTCAATTCCTACCCTGCCAGCCTCTGGGTGGCATCAATACACTCTGCCACAGTCCATTAGCAAAGGCAATACATTCAAGGGAGATTGATAAAGATCTAAGTTATGTCCACACAGCCTCTACAGCACGTGCATTGTAACATGAGGCTTTTCAAACCTGCCTATGGCAGGGTGCTGTTGTGTTTTTTTCCATCTTCAGACACTATTACCCTGGGACCAAATCTTCTCTTCTAGCATCTGCCTCTGCCATTTCCTAGGCCATTCAGCTGCTCCAGACTTAAAAGGGATGACCGTGTTACACTGCCCCTGCAATACAATGTGACCCTTGTTCACAAACCTGCTTCATGTTAGTTCCATGAGAGGATGAACTCAGTCTGCCACCAGACAAGTTATCGAGAGAAGAGGAAAAGCACACAGTGTGGTGGCTTAGGCCCATTTTTTGTCACCTGTGAGAATCCAAGCTTTAGTATCAGTATCGCATAGGAACATGTATCTTGTATACTCAATGGGACACTTTTGGGAGGAAAATAAGGTCTTCGGGATATTTCCTCTCTTGTAAGTGCAAATTCCATCAGCTCCAAAACCCTTCACCTTAGCAACTGCAAATGGAAAGGACAACTTGTTCACTGCCAGAGTTTTTGGATAGTTTTCACTGAATTATTTGCTCTTTCAAGTGCTTTGGGATACTACCAGTTGTGCACTGTGTCAGGTGCTGCCTTATATCTTCCACACTTTCCATGCCGCTAACAAAACAAGGCAAGGAGGTTATATGTATTTACAGGAATAGAACCGTGTAATTATAGGAGTGAACCTGGGTTAGAATGTCACTCTTTTTTGGGGAAATATATGCCCTCAACCCTATTGCCTGCCTCATTTCCGTCTCATCCGTAATACAAGGTTGGCTGAGATCTGCTGCTTATAGCACAGAGGATGTCTTCCATTGTGCCTTCCATACCCTCCATCATGAGGAAAAATGCTTCCATGTGGTTGTCTACTGGGCTCTCTCTATATTCATTCCTTTTCAGCGTATAGCACAGATTACAGTTCTGCTTATCAGGAGAATTTATCAATGATATTCCTCCCCCTTGACTGACACTACTCATTCTTTTTAATATTCATGGGAGCTTTGCACACTATGACATATACCAAAGGCAAATAGATGAGGTAGGTGCCAGAGAGTTAGCAGTTTTGATGGGCACAATGAGAAGGAGCACAGTGCAGATTCTTTTGCTTCTAATTTGATAGTATGTCATATTCCAGGTTGGAGGTAAAACTCCTCAGACCTGCTGCTCTACTTTTCTCCAACTCCCCTGATCATACTGTACTACCCACTACCTGCTGCCTTGTGGACTTTCCTCACCAGCCTCAGCTGTGCTGCTGTCTTCAGTCTCCTCTCCTGCTGTTGCCATGCCATCCACTACTTCATACCTTTGCTGCACCTACTGTGCTATCTACCACTGTCCCCCTTGTGCTGCTGCTATGTCATTTCTACTCCCTGCTGAATTTTCCCACCCAACTCACTGCCTTAGAGCAAACCTATTTATGTTGGATAAAAACTTCACATTTCACAGAAACTATTCTAAAAGGGGGTGGAGCTAAGTGGTCAGAAACATGAGAAGGAAGATGACTGTAGCAGCTGAGTTTTGAATAAAGTAAAGGGAGTGCTAGGGAGAGGGGTGTCTAAGTCACAATGTCTCTCAGGACTACTCTTGGCATGGTGCAGCTTAGAAACCTTGATCAGGAATGCACCTAAAGCCAGAATCCAGCTCTTAAATAACAGATTCTGATACAAGAAACAGATACAATAAAACCAGTGCCAGCTCCAGCTTTTTTGCCACCCCAAGCGGCGAAAAAAATAAAAAAAGAATAACCCGATCAAGCTGCCGCCAAAGTGCCACCGAGGAGCAAGACAGCGAGTGAAGGACCCGCCGCCAAATTGCCGCCTATCCGGAGCGGGCCAATTGAGCTGCCGCCGAAGTGCCGCCGCCGCCGCTCGGGATGTGCCACCCTGACAACGGACGCACTGCCGCCCCTTTCCATTGGCCACCCCAGGCACCTGCTTCCTTCGCTGGTGCCTGGAGCCGGCCCTGAATAAAACACACCAAAGAGAACTGACAACCCCAGTGATAGTACTTCTCCTGACTTTAATATTTTGTTAGGAAGAGGAAGTGGAAGGCATCAGTATTGACAGAGATTAAGCAGATTTAAAACTAAAGCAATCTGTTTGTCCAATGTACTGTGAGGGAAAGTTGGTGGTGCATGCTAAATGGTAAATAATAAAATCTAATTGCCACATAAATGTGTGTGGTAATCCATCTCCCATAGAATCTACCCTATGCCAATTACTTCACACTGGGGGGAGGTGGTTATGCTGTGGGGGATGGGGGGTGAGGTGTTCAAGCATTCCAAATGCCCTTTATTGTATTCATGCACTCAACACACCTGTAAATTGCATACAACTAAAACCCATACAAAATACCATGAAGCAGTCTTTTCATGCTATACGGTACCCAGATTTCCCTTCCAGTTTCCTGTAGACAGTTCCTCCATAATCACTCACTCACTCTCTGTTTGACAGCAAACACTTAATACTAGCCCATTTTATGCTTTCAAGATGTACACAAAAAAGGATTCCTCTGTATGTAGATCATCCCTGTCCAGTTGAAAGAGGGATTTTCAGGGATCGGTCATCTCTCTAGAACTCTTCCCACTTCCTAGGGCTTCACGTGGTCCCCTACATAGACCATTAAGCAGTTATCAGATGTTAAAAAGCTTTGCCACTCTGAATGTGTACTGGGACTGAATCTGATAGAAGTGAAAGGCTTAGTATCTTATTACTAAACCCCTCACCCATCCAATTGCCTTCCAATAATCTACGAAAACTATTACATGAATCAGCTACTACTGCAATGAGGCTGCTTAGTCAGCACTCCAGGACCCTTTAAGGGAGTTACAAAGTACTACTAGTACTGCATATTTTGAAGAAAAGATTTGGAAGGTTCCCCTCAGAGAATTCAAGGAGTAGGTTCAAAAAAATCTAGCTCAGATAGGCTTGAACAAAGTTCATGGGTTTATTTACAGATGGGAAAAAACTGTCAATTCTTGGGGGAAGGGTTTTAGACCATGACTGCAGACAGACAGACAGACCTCCTCAAAAGGTTCAGATACTGGTAATTAGGATACATTTTGAATAACCTCTTAGGGCTTGTCTATACTTACCGCGCTGGTTCGGCGGCAGGCAATCGAACTTCTGGGTTCAATTTATCGCGTCTTGTCTGGACGCGATAAATCGAACCCAGAAGTGCTCGCCGTCGACTCCGGTAATCCTGCTTGGTGGGAGGAGTACACGGAGTCGACGGGGGAGCCTGCCTGCCGCGTCTGGACCGTGGTAAGTTTGAACTAAGGTACGTCGACTTCAGCTACGTTATTCACGTAGCTGAAGTTGCGTACCTTAGTTCGAATTGGGGGGGTTAGTGTAGACCAGGCCTTAGATGCATTTCAAAGCTTTTGAGGTTCACACATTACTGGTATAAAACTATGGATTTGGGTATTTCAGAAGGCTTCAGAGGACAGCATCCAGACCACTTAAACCAGCTGGGTGCTGAGTAGATGAGTTGGGAGGTGGGGGACAAAGGGCAGGAATTTCCACAGTGTGACAAAGTTCTGTCCTTGACTCCGTGGGTCCTGCGTTTCCTGATGGATTTTGCTAGCCTCAGAGGCTCACTGTGACCCTCCGCATAGCCCTTCTCTCTCTAGAGGCAAGGGTCACAGTCTACTGAGCCGTTTTCATCATAAGCCAGGAAGGGAGGTGAGGAGAAGCAACCCTCCCTCGCACAGTCTCTGTTGTCTCTCAGTATCAGTGATTAATCAGGGAGGGGAGGGGGGAATCCAGGCCCACCCTCTACTCTGGGCTCCAGCCCAGGGACCCTAAAATTAGCAGCTATGGAAGCTGCCTTTTTGGAAATAGGGTGTGTACAATTCCCTGGGCCACTTCCCCACAGCAGCCTCCACTCAATATTTTCTTCACAATTACCTCAGGGCCTCCTTCCTTGAACCTGATATAGATTTGTACTGCTTCGTTCCTCCAACAGCACAGCTCCCTCCTATAGCTCCTGACACCCACCCCTCACTGACAAACTGGGAGGCTTTTAACTAGTTCCAGCCAGCCCTTGATTGGCTTCAGGTGTCCCAATCAATCTAGCTATCTCCACTGCCTTCTAGAAGGATCTTAATTGGCCCCAGGTGTCTTGATTAACCTGGAGCAACTGCCATTTGGTTACCATGGTACCAGGGATTTGTTTAGCCTGGGGCTAACATACCTGTTCCTCACTACTTTACTGTAGCCATCTGGCCTTGTCCCATCACACCAGCTACAGAGCAGCTGCAGAATTGTACTGCAGAGGCTACTGCAGTGTAGCCAACTATAGAGATTTTATTGAGACTATCCTGACTTTTGGTGATTTTCTTAAATCCCTAGCTTCTGGATTCATTTGATTAGATGAGTATCTCAGCTTTGATAAAAACACGTTTCTAGTCATCACAGCTTTAGAAAAAAGCTTGAAAAAGTGACCCCCTAAAGGCTCAAACACTAGAAGATCATAGAATCATAGAATATTAGGGTTGGAAGAGACTTCAGAAGGTCATCTAGTCCAATCCCCTGCTCAAAGCAGGACCAATTCCCAACTAAATCATCCCAGCCAGGGTTTTGTCAAGCCGAGCCTTGAAAACCTCCAAGAAAGGAGATTCCACCACATCCCTAGGTAAAGCATTCCAGTGCTTCACCACCCTCCTAGTGAAATAGCTCCATCCTCTTTGGAACCCCCCTTCAGGTAGTTGAAGGCTTCTATCAAATCCCCCCTCACTCTTCTCTTCTGCAGACTAAATAACCCCAGTTCCCTCAGCCTCTTCTCAAAGGAGGTGGTGGAATCTGTATCCTTAGAGGTTTTTAAGGCCTGGCTTGAGAAAACCCTGGCTGGGAAGGTTTAGTTGGTGTTGGTCCTGCTTTGAGCAGGGGATTGGACTAGATGACCTCCTGAGGACTCTTCCAACCCTAATAGTCTATGATTCAAAGTCATCTGCCCCCACCCCCAAATCATTTTCATTGCCCTCCGCTGGAGTTTCTCCAATTTGTCCACATCCCTTCTGTAGTGGGGGACCAAAACTGGATGCAATACTCCAGGTGTGGCCTCACCAGTGCCGAATAGAGGGGAATAATCACTTCCCTCATTCTGCTGGCAATATTTCTACTAATACAGCCCAATATCAAATCAAAAGAACCATGAAATTAGTATTTTTATAAACTCATGGTTCTTATGCCAATCTTATTATTTTTGTGGGGGCCAACTAATGATTTCTGAATGCTTGGCATTAGTAATACTTCAAGTGTAGACCAATGGCTGGAGTAGCTTTCATTCACCTGCACACTGTGGCAAGGCACCCCTTCTGCCTCACCGGACTTAGCGCTCCCTCCTCTGGCAGGGACAGGGCCTGGGGTAAATCAGCCCCTCCTCCCCCACTCTGGAGCGTATCTGTCTTCCCTCTTTGGGGTTTGTTTCTCAGAGCCTTCCCAGTAGGCCTCAGCACAGGCCTGAGGAGTGCTCCTCTGTCAAACAAAGGGAAAAAGTCTATAACGCACCGAAACAAAAGGGCCCCTCACTGGGTAGGTGTTGTCCTGTTACTGGCCCTGGGGTGTCAGTCCTTCCCCTAAACAGGCACTGGGTTTCGGGTGTCTCCCCTATGGACACCGTCTGAGTAGGTAGTGGCATAGGGTTTCCATGAGCCGGTGGAAGGTTGCGGGAGCCCCGTGTAATCCAAAAGGGAGGAGAGTATATTGGTACAATCTTTCTGGTGTAAAAAAAGCAGTCTTCTCCTTAGCCAGAGGGATTTGCCAATAACCTTTGGTCAGGTCGAGGGTGGGACAGGAATCGTGCTTTTCCCAACTGGTCGATTAGCTCGTCTAGCTGAGGTATGGGATAGGCATCGAACTGGGACAGCTCGTTTAATTTCTGGAAGGCATTGCAGAATCTCATGGTGCCATCTGGCTTAGGTACCAGAATGATTGAACTGGACCACTGACTATGGGACTCCTCAATGACTCCTAGCTCCAGCATCCTCTTAACTTCGGTCCTAATCTCCTTTCTTTTTGCCTCTGGGATCCAGTATGGCTTAATATTCACCTTTACTCCAGGGTCCGTGATGATATGATGATGAGTTTCAGTGGTTCTGCCTGGCTTCGTCGAGAACACAATGTGGTTTCGCTAAATTATATTGGTGACTTCAGGGGTCAATTCAGGGGATATTCTCATTTACCCCTGTGGTTTACTTTCTTGGGTCTCTAGGGTGACCACATAAGCTCCTCTGTCCTGCCGGGGTTTCAACAAGTTGACATGGTAGATCTGCTCTGGCTTCTGGCGATCAGGCTGTCGAACCTTATAGTTGACACCCCCCCCAACGGCTTCTATTATTTCATGTGGCCCCTGCCCCATCTGACCAGGGGCTTGCTTTCAGCTGTGGGCACCAGCACCATTACCCGATCACCTGTCTGGAACTTCCAGACCTTTGCTTGGCGATTGCAATAGGTCTGTTGGGCCTCTTGTGTTTTCTCCATGTGTTCCCGCACTATGGGGGTGACGTGGGCTATCCTGTCCCGCATCTGCATCACATGTTCAATGATGTTTCTCCCCTGGTTAGGCTGTTCTTCCCAGTCCTCCTTGGCAATGTCCAGTATGCCGCAGAGATGGCGACCGTATAGCAGCTCAAAGGGGGAGAACCCCATGGACATCAGGTGAGGTAGGAAGGTATCCCAATTCTTCCCATCCCAGCTCACCACTTTCCTTATCATGTTCTTCAGAGTCCTATTAAAGCGTTTGACGAGGCCATCAGTCTGTGGATGGTAGACTGACGTTCGTAGGGCCCGTATGTGGAGCATCGCACACAGGTCCTTCATCAATTTTGACACGAAGGGGGTTCTTTGATCCGTTAAGATCTCTTTGGGTATCCCTACCCTAGAGAACATTTGAATTAATTCCTTCACTATGGTCTTGGACATTGTGTTATGGAGGGGTATGGCTTTCTGGGTATCGGATGGCATAGTCCAGAAGAACGAGCAAACACTGATGGCCTCGGGCCGACTTCTCCAGTGGGCCTATCAGGTCCATGGCTATCCTCTCAAACAGGACTTCAATAATTGGCAGAGGTACCAGAGGGGTCCTTAAGTGCGGTCGTGGGCCATGTAATTGGCATTCTGGGCAGGAGGTGCAATATCGTCAGACCTCAATATAAACTCCTGGCCAAAAGAACCTTAATCGGATTCAGTCAAGGGTTTTATTTATCCCTAGATGTCCTCCAAACAAATAGCTATGAGCTAGGTCCAACACTGCTCTCTGGTATCTTCAATGCACCAGGAGCTGCTCCACTTCTTGCTCTTGCATTTGGACTACTCTATATAACAGGTCCCGTTTTATCATGAAGCATGGCCCTGAGCCTTTGTGTTTCCCCTCCACTGGTACTCCATTCACCTCAACTACTTCCCTTCTAATATTGTCATACAGCGGATCATTGGCTTGGTCTTGCCTGAAATTTCTAAATGAGGGCCAATATGCTCAAAATCAAGGGGACCTATTTCTGTTTCTTCTCCAGGGTTGGCCTCAGTGGAACTGGGTCCAGCTTATGTCTCGTCAACAACCTGAGTTGCCATCCTGCCAGCTGGACGAGAATGCCTCCCCACGAGTGCAACCTTTTGGTTCCTAGCCAAGATCCTGGTTCCCAACCTTTTGTCCACCCTCCTTTCTCACCTAGTATTCCAGGGCTTCCCAGTTGCAGAGAACAAGTCCTGGGCAAATTCAGAGAAAAATGGGAGAGGGCTACCTACTGGGGCCATAGTATCACTCCTGAGATCACTGCCCTCCTCGGACTCACCCACCGGAAGTAGATTCCCAAAGTCTCGTCCGATGAGGATCAGATATGGGAGTTTAGGGACCACCCCTGCCATGGTACTCCCCTGAACTTCAATTTGTACAAGGATGGTCGGATAGTAGTTGACAATGCCGTGTACACAGGTTATCCCTGTGTGTTTGGCCCGAGACAGCTGGTCCTGTCCCACTAGTTTCCCTGAAACCAGCGTGACAGCACTCCTGGAGTCCACTAATGTAATGGTCTTTATGCCATTCATCTTAACTGGTCACGTGTACCTATGCAGGTTTATCACAACCCCCACAAGGTTGATTAAGTAACGTGGGCCTGCATGACCACCCAGGTTGCATTGCATGGGCTCCTCAGTGTTAGGACATTGGGCCGCGATATGCCCTAGTTCTCCGCAAGCATAACACCTATATCCCACTTGGGATATCCTCCTAATCTTTGGGCTATTGGGTCTTACCCCACGACCCTCTCTCCCCAGTCCCCCAAATCCCTTTGCGGACTCCGGCCGATCTTCAGCATCCTTTCTCCCTAACAAAGTTCTGCCTGACCCTTCGGGAGTCTGGTCCTTCGGGGCGGTGACTGATCTCTTGATTTGGCACATTTCTTCCCTGGTAGTCCGAGAAAGTTCCTTGGCCATTAACTATCTCTCCATGAGGGCAACTACATCATCATAAATAGGAGGGGTCATTTTGGCTAACCCATCCTCGTAGGTCTGGTGGTAATCCTCTTATGAACCTGTCCAGCACTATGATTTCTATAATCTTCTCCACGCTGTGGATCTTGAGGCGCAGCCACTTCCATGTTAGATGGATCAGGTTGAACAGTTGTGACCTCGGCACCTTACCGTCCTAGTACCTCCACTCATGGAACCTCTGGATCTCACCAGAATCTCTGCCTTCAACTGGGGATAATCTGTGGCTGCTTCTGCTGCCAGGTCATAGTAGACCTTCTGGGCTTCCCCCCACAGGAAAGGGGCAAGGATGCTGGCCCACTGGTCTCGGGGCCAGGCCTCACGTAGGGCCGTTCTCTCAAAGGTGAGAAGGTATGCCTCCACATCATCTTCCACCGTCATCTTTTGCAGGTAACTGCTGGCCCTCAGGGATCGCGTCTCATTAAGGCAATGTGTCATAGTGGTCAG
Source organism: Terrapene triunguis (assembly GCF_002925995.2). Lineage (NCBI taxonomy): Eukaryota > Metazoa > Chordata > Testudines > Emydidae > Terrapene > Terrapene triunguis. Next base: position 1,619,643 of record NW_020664473.1, on the reverse strand, counting down.
GGCCTTCAGCTGGCTCATGATCTCCTGCAGGGTGGCTTGATCCTGGGCTTCCTGGCTTATCAGCAGCTGATTCGTCTCCTGTTATAGTTGTACTGACTCCTGTTGGGCGGTCATCTGAGCCCTGGTAGCCTCTTGTTGTGCTGCCATGTCCTACACCAGAGCCCTCACAATGTCATCCATTTTAAGGGGGTGTGATTTACCTTGCCCTGGAATGGTTCTCAGCACCAATGCAATCCCACCCCTGATACCACGTGTGGCAAGGCACCCCTTCCGCGTCGCTGGACTTACTGCTCCCTCCTCTGCCAGGGACAGGGCCTGGGGTAAATCAGCCCCCCACTCGGGAGCATGTCTGTGCTCCTCTGCCAAAGGGAAAAAGTCTATAACACACTGAAACGAAAGGGTAATACCTTTCCCTGGGCCCCTCACTGGGGCAGGTGTTGTCCTGTCACTGGCCCCAGGGTGTTGGTCCTTCCCCTAAACAGGCACTGGGTTTGGGGTGTCTCCCCTATGGGGAGGAGCGCAGTCTCTCACACTGGAGAAGCTTATTTCCCTGCTGCCTCCAGCCTTGCAGCAGTTTGTCTCCCCTCTCTCCCCACAGCAGGTTTCAGGCAGCCCTTAATTGCACTCAGGTGTTCCTAACTGACCTGAAGTAACACAGGTCAATTAGGGACACAAACTCTCAATGGAAAGCAGAAATGGATTATAGCAAATCCTCAGGCCACACTCTTGACTTCCTTGCCTACACATGGAGAATACCACAAAGTGGGATTCTACACTGCACAGGAACTATGCATCTCTTAACTCCTACCCCACTTCCCCTACACATTTCAGTCACACTGGTTCCACTGTCATGGTACATTCTGTAACTAGGAAAGCACTGGCAGGGTTCGTCACTGTATTTGGGGACCTTAGATTTTAGGGGATAGGAGGTGAGTCAGGTTATGAAGAAATATGGAGGATGACATCTCACCCATCATGTTTACAGGTAACAGTATCTGGAATTCTGCCTCTAGAAAAAAAAGCAACTTCTGCATGGAGAGTTCACATCCCTCTGGCAAGATCACTGGAATTAACTTATACATGTTGATTTGGGAAAAGTTCATGGCTAATGCTTGTTCATTTGTACAAGTTTTCATTTTTAAATAAAATGTTGTTCTTTGCTTTTCAACAAAGCATTGGGTCTCAGGCTACTTCTACACTACCTAAGGTGTGATTCCTAAGTCTCAGACCCACTCATGCTAGCTCTCATCGAGGCAGCATTCTAAAAATAGTACTGTAACTGCAGTAGTATGGGCAGTGGTGAGTGGTGGCATGGGCTAACTGCTCTGAGTACATACCCACAGGGTTCAAACTGGTTTGTATGTGGGCAACCAGTCTGTGCTGCCACTCTCCTGTGCTACCACATCTTCACTGCTATTTTTGGCCTGCTAGCTTGATGTGAGATACACAAGTAAATCTACGCAAACCAGTTCCAAGTGTAGATGTAGCCTTCATAAATGGGAAAGACCACTGCTATTGACAGAGACCTTGTGAGAAGGAGAAATACATAATGTGGCAAAATTAATACAGGGCTGATTATAAAACAATAGGAACAAATGTTGTAGAAAATTGAAATCACTTCAGGTTCAATTTCCACTGCTAGAACAATTCACTTTTCCATTAACAAGATGGTTTAGTTCAGCCTTGCAAAATTCTATCCACTCTATCCACTCACCCAGCATGAGTAACATATTTTGACAGCCAAGTAAAATATTATTAGGTTATTTCATTATCACCAGTCATCATAGTAAAAGATGTAGATTTGTGCACACATGGGCTACTAAATCTTCATAGCAAGTTTGAAAGGATGTTTTAATTGCTAAGTAGGGGCATTGGGCCAAATATATACATCTCTGAAATCACTGGAGTTACACCAGTGGTGAATTTGACCAGTTTCCTTTCAGATGTTTCAGACTGTAGGCTGTCCCAGATTGTTAAAGAGGCAGAAGAGAAGGAAAATGAAAGCAGACACATTGCAAAATCATATGAAGACACAGATGACAGAGATCCTGAGCTGAAGCAAGGATGGAGGCATGAAGCACCCAAGCTATCCATGAGATACCCTTGAGGCTGCACAAGTAGCTCAGGCAGATGCAGGTCAATGTCAAACTGATCTGAGCTGGAACAAAATGTTTCAACATTTCTGAATCAAAATTTATTCCAACTTTTCATTCTGAAAAAAAAAAAAGACATTTCAACTTTTTGTCCCGATTTTGGATGAAAGCGAATATTGAAGTATTGGAATTTCTTATGGTGAAGTAATTCTAATTTTTGGCCTAAAAAGTTAACGTCAGGGTCAAGCATAATGCCGAGATTATGCACAGTAGAGGCAAATGGGTGGTTAAAGTTTAGGAGAGAAAGAGGAGACAAAGTTATGTTTGAGGATGTACATCTGCTTTTGAAGCATTTAATAGAAAGAGGCTGAGACAAAACCATGAGTTGGATTTATCAACACAGGCAAAGGCTGGAGACAAAGGAGTTACAAAAGGGAGTGGTGCTGGAACAATTTGTATAGTGGTGGTGCTGAGAGCCATTGAATCAAACTAAACCCTGTATATGATGGAAACCACTTCAAGGCAGCGGGTGCAGCAGCACCCCCAGCACTCCGAGTTCCAGCACCTATGACTAAAGGTGTTGAAAAATGTATAGTTGAATGAGGACAACATTTTCCTTTGGCAGCAGTAAGGGACCTTGCAAATGATGGACCCTCAGATACACCCAGGCAACCCCTCAACTTCACTAAGATTGTTGAATTATTTTAAACACAGCAGGTCGGTCACTCAAACTTGCATGGCTTCTGAGAGCACAATGTCAAGTAGAGGAAACAAAGAGGAGCAAAAGTATATTTAGAGAAGAACTTTGAAACCTTCAAATTGTGAGCTGGACTTTATGAGTGTGTGAACCATATGAGCTATACTGAAAACAGGATAGGGAGTATAACCAAAAAACTCACACCGAAGAAACCTTTGCTGTAACTCTGCAGGTATGCATGCCTGAATTATGATGCTTTTGTTGTTAAGACTCATTTCTCTTCATAGGCTATCTGTTATAATTGTACATACAAACATAGGAACAGATCAGAATAATGAGGCATTAACCCAGTCTGCTCATTTTCTCTTCTAAAAGAAATAACCCATCTATTCGATTCTAAGCACACTAATACCTCTCCATCTCCTGTTTTGTTGTTTACTTGAATATCCAGCAGTTGATGGATATTATGACTATGTCTACACTACGGAATTTAACAAAAAAATTTCAACCAGTGCTTAGCTTCCATTCAGCTGAACTGGTGTCAGAACTGGTGGGGGCCAAGGTATATACAAGCTTCCCATGGGCAAGCACTTTTGTACACGTTAGTGTTCCTGCTAGTGCTAACTCCAATTAAGTTGAACTGGTGGTAGAACCAGTGGAAGTTTGGCTGTGCTTAACATGTACAATCAAGTCAGCAGGACTACTCATCTGGGTCATGTTAAACAGATGCATAAGTGTTTGCAGGATCAGCATGTAATACGATAGAGTAGTGCTATTGTCATTAAAAAGAAATAAAGAATGGTATGGAAGAATAATTCAAAGGAAATAAAAAAAGAAAGAGGAAATACCAGTGAAATGTAACTGGGCTTTCCCATTATAGAATGCCCAGTCTCCCATTTGACTTGTTAAAATTCATCAGCTTTATGAAACAAAACAAACAAAACCCCCACTCACTTTAGATGTCCTATATCATGATTTAATTATGCTGATGAAACAAGACATACTAATTCATTAAAAATAAAAAACCCTCAAAAACATAGTACTGCTGGCGAGAGAAAGATTGAGAACCTGTATTATGATAGAAAGTCTGTTTGATCAAGGTCACTTACTGTATCATGAGGATTATTATTCTTTTATCCAAAGATTTTTTGCTGTGTGGCAAATTACATAAAACTTCCACCAAAAACTCAGTGTCTAATATAATTCACCTCCCTAGTTTAAAATGTTGATACACTTTTATACTCCTTAGTATTTGTGCATTGAAATTCTGCAGCCTCAAAGTTAGCAAATCCATGAGCAATGGATGTGTTTGCATGCAGAGAGAATATTGTAGAATTTCAAATGTGAAGAAAACAAAGGAATGTTGGATTTTATAGTCTATCCTGTCAGGAGCATTTATCTTTCCATGAATACACCAAGCAGCATATTTTGTGACATAATAGTGCCCTCTAGTGTCTTATTAAGTATAGTATCTTTAACTCAACTAATTTTTATAAAGTAACATAACAAAAAATCAACAACACTATATCTGAACACTATTAAGATGCAGCTGGATACAATAAAATAAGTAAAAAATGTTTAACTTCTCTTATCAGCTCATGACAATATGCATATTCCAAGTTGTATCTGTTTAATATACTGTCAAAATCTGTTTTTATAGTCACATATATATTCTCTCTCTCTGTCACACACACACACACACTTGCAGAGCCAGTATAGCTGTGGAAAAAATAAGCTGGATATTTTTCTGTCTCATTCTTCAACAATAACTTTGAAAATCTGATTCTGATTCTGAATTGTAATTGTCCATAATTAGAGCAAAGATATAGAAAGCAGAAAGAACAGTTTGATTTTCAAATGCCCCAATGAAGCTTCAGCGCTAGCAATTAGAAAATCTTGATTAGACTTGTAAACAAAGCATTTTTGATAAGGAAGCCACTGATGGGAAAGTGAAATATCAAACGTGAAATATCATAAAATCCACAGTAATTACCAAGGTCAGCTCATTATCTCTAACTCAGAAGGTGGTTAAAAGAAAATGCAGTGAGCTCAAGATGGAATATTAATATCAACTTTGAATTTCCTGCATTTTGCCAATTAGTATCATAAGCTGAATGTTATGAAATGTAGATTTCTTCATCTTAATTTATTAGTTTTGTGTCTCCTAATATATTTTTTATAGAAAAAGTTATAAAATATAGACTATTCTACCATGAAATCAGAATGAATTTTCTTGGTTATATACAATGTGTAGAAAATTTTTAAAAATACATATTTACACATTCTTTCAAATATGCATTGTATTTATCTTACCCTAATTGATTCCTTAAGAGCCATTCTTGCCAATCGAATTACTATTCAGTTCACTCACTCACACAAAATTTGGTTGACAAGATTATCTTTAAAACAGTTATATATTTAAATGAGATCTGTACCTACACAAATGTACACATATATTTAATGTGGCAGGTATCTGATATTTCAAAATGTTACTTTTATTTGAGAATTAGCACAAAACTGTGCTTTTCATGCAAGATATTATACCAAATTATAAGAATTAGCATGTGACCGAACAGAGCACTCAGGGTAATACAGTATTTACTTCCCTCATTTACAAGCGCTAGTAAACGGGCTTTATGGAAAATATTAAATAACAGGCTTCAGGTCAGAATTTCTCCCAAACCACAAGTAAGGACAGGGCAGTTTTATAATGTCACTACGCTTCTACTCCAGCTCTTGGACTGTGCTCTCTGTGAGTGTTTGTGGCATCTAGGACTGTGGAAAGAATTTTTAGAATTCTACAGTGAGGATGTGATTCTCAATTTAATTGTATAGAATTTTAGAGTAATTTCTATAGACTTATTTAATTCCTATAGACCTTTACTGCTTTCATCTTTATTAATTTCAGCTATTGGATTTTTTTTCCACAGGGTCCTAAAGCCTTGTGTTCTTTCCACTCTCTTGTCTTTCTGCCAAGTGTAAAGTTGAAATTTTTTCTCTACATTTTTGGTCTTACATAACCATGCAAAATTACTGAATTGAGAGTGTAAGAATAATGAGAAGAAACTGATTTCACATGGACATATTAATTATTATCAGTTATAGTAATCTTTATATGGCACCATAAACTTAAATTACTCTTGACAAATATAACTATCCATCTGCAAAGTATCCCACCACACATTACACAAGAATTATTGTACTTACTTTTGAGGTCTAAGTTTCTGGCTCCTGCTGTGCTTTGTGTTGTGATTTTAGTGTCAATCTTCACAGTATGAAGATTATTGGTATCCCTCGATATCATCACATTGTGCCACTGATTGTCATTCAGAGGTTTATTAGAACTTCCTTTGATGAGATTTGCACCATTTCCCAAATCAAACACATAATGTAAATACCTGGATAAAGAACATTTTTTTTTAAAAAGTTAGTTTTTCTTGCATACCTGAGAAGGTACAAATTAAGGCACCCTATATTTTGTTTCCTTTCCCCCCCCCCCCCAGTGTCACTAGCAAGCAAGGAGAATAATCCTGAGTATAAGGGGCTGGATTCTCAAGTGGGGTAAATGAACTTAGCTCCAGTGAAATCAACACTGACTTATGCTAGCTGAAGATCTAGCCCCAGGTTTTTAACTACTGCTGAAGCAGCAGGGTGCATTAGCATTATTTTTTGTCTATGTCCTATACAAACTATATTATTATTTGCTTTTCATATTTAACTAAGTTTCAGCCTGAAAAGAAAAAAAGATTCACAGGATGTTTACCAACCAGATTCTAAAAAATTAGGGAAGTCAAGATTTTCAACCTAAACCTCATGATTTTAACATGTCTAAAGACTGTAAAAGAACCCAAACTATTTTGCTTATGGCACAGTTAGCTGTGTACATACCCTTTAACTAATTCAACTACAATGAAATCATTTCCATCTCCACTGTTATAGAGTATCAGTCCATCCAGTGATGTTGTTTTGAACTGGAAAAAAAGGTGCATAGATGTGTAGGCTTGTAGTGTGGCCAGTGCAACATAGCTTGCTTTTGTTTTAAAGGTGACAGGATCTGCTATGATATTCCTGAAACCAAATCTGGCATTTAGCTCACAATAATCAATGTCTCCATTTTTACATAGGTCAATGTATGCCATGCCGTTAAATGTGAGACTCTGCAGATGTCCAATGAAATTAGAGGGAACAGAGGACAGGTAGCGGCGTTCTGTTATTATTCCTGTCTCTATGTTATGGAATTCCAGTCTCGTGTGATCACCAGCCATTTGACCTTAAAACAACAATAATAAACAATGTTAGTGTCTGAAATGGATGCATGTGAAGTGGTTGCAAATCCATAATAATTTTAAAACATGCAGGACTGTTACATTTTAAAAACACACAGGCTCCAAACATAAAATTATCTAAACTGATCCAAAGCCTATTAAAGTCACTGGAAGATTTTCTGTTGCCTTCAATAGGATCAGGCCTCAATGTGCACCACAAACATGTGCACAATAAGGCCAGGTCTACACTACAAACGTACCTTGGTATAACTATGATGCTGAGGGGTGTGAAAAATCCACACCTCTGAGGACACAGTTATATTGATCTAAACTCCAGTGTAGACAGTGCTGTGTCAACAGGAGGGTTTCTCCTCTCAACATAGCTATCACCTCTAGCAGAGGTGGATTAACTATGTCAACGGGAAAAACTGTACCCTTTCAAGCCTTAATATTGTTTGTTAATGAGATCATAGATTCTGGTTGCCTTCAGCCACCTATGCAGATTTCTTTTATCAGGAGCAAGTTTAATCTGTGTGGCATGTAGTGTATGGGACTGCAGCTGAAGCTAAATGAGATAAGAGCTAAAACCAGTCTAAAATTTTTGGGTCACATCTGAAAAACAGTTTTTGTCACCCCTTCCCCGGGAGGCCTGGATCAACACTAACATCACATTCCCTGTCAGTACCCGGCCTGAGCCAGCTAAGATCCAAACTGCGGACCAAATTCAGTGATGAATCTGGGTCACATACCACCTGAGGCACACTGTGCATATGCAAAGAAGAAGCCGATTCCCTTCCCCTCCTCCCTCAAAAGTAACTCACTATTTTCACACAACTATCTAAAGGTATTTTGGAGCATGTTAGCAACATTCACAGATTTATATGGTGACATCCTGCCCCCACTGAAGTGAACAGGAGTTTTGCCATTGTCTTCAGTGGGTCAAGGATTTCGCCCAGAGATTTTAAAAAGCCACAAGAGATTATGATGATTATCTGCCAGGATGGGCAGGGATGGTGTCCCTAGCCTCTGTTTGCCAGAAGCTGGGAATGAACCACTTGATGATTACCTGTTCTGTTCATTCCCTCTGGGGCACCTGGCATTGGCCACTGTTGGAAGACAGGATACTGGGCTAGATGGACCTTTGGTCTGTCCCCGTATGGCTGTTCTTATGATCTAGTCTGACTTCTTGAATAATAGAGCCTATATAGACCCTCACCCAGTAATTCCTGCATCAAACTCAATAACTTGTTGTTGAACTAGACCCTGTCATTTAGGAAATATATCCAGTCCTGATTTAAAGATTTCAAGTGATGGAGAATCTACTATATCCCTTGATGAGTTGTTCCAATGGTTAATTATCCACTTTGTATTTGTATAGTTTCAACTTCCAGCCACTGCATCTTCTTATGCCTTTGCCTGCTGGATTAAAGAGCCCTCTTCCATTGGAAACCTTTTCCTTGTGTAGATACTTACAGACCCTAAACAAATCACCTATTAACCTTTATTTCAGTAAGCTAAGTTGACCAGGCTCCTTACATCTTACACTGTAGGGCATGTTTTCCAGCCTTCTTGTGGCTTTTTGAACCCTTTGCAATTTTTCCAATATATTTTTCTAAATGTGGACACCAGAATTGGATGCAGTATTCTAGTAATGGTCTCACTAATAATCCCTAATGATTGTTTGGATCATATCACAAAATGAACCAATTCATGTGCCATAAAAAGGTGTACTGGGGAATGGAAGGGTGTGGGTGAGAGGAGGTGAGGTATTCTTAGTACCCTCAGAATCCTGTTGAGGAAGCAGAGTCCAGCTTACTTGTTCTTTCCAATCTAGTCATTGGGTTACATTGGTTTATATCAGTTTATTGGTAGGCTATTTTCACAAGGAAATGAGCTAGACAATTACTTTTTTGGTTTAATCAAGGCTCAGAGTCTTCTGTACAATTGCAGTTGTTCTCCAGATCAGTGGTAGCAGTGGGGCATATACACCAATTGTGCAAAGCCAGAAGTCTGGCTCTAATAACATACCTCCCTTGAATGTATTCCTCATGTTTTGTCAAAGAGCCTGAAAAGCAGGGTTTCAGTGGGTTTAGACAATTAGTGCAGGTAACGTCTTGCAGTTAGCCTCTTATCTGCATCCTTTCAGGTGTGCACATATGCATGGCCCAAGCCAGATTTACAGCCTACACATTTTTACATATGTCAGCTTTATGATGCACCTTGGGTGATTACTTTAAAATCTATATTTAATCAAAATGTATACTAGAGAGCTCTCAAAAGAAATTGTTAAAACAAGACAAAATCCATTTCCTTGTGCACATTACTTACTTCCTCCACTTCACTCAGGCTGGACAGTGAAATTGAATTGTTCAGATACACTTTTGTGCTTATAGTCAGTTTCACCCTCTGGCTTATGTACTTAGCACAGTGGTGCAGCGTTTGGGTTCCTAGTATTACAGGAGTTGGTTTACATTTAAACAAAATAACTAAAAACCTCTTTGTAGATAATTTAAACACAATTCATAAAAAACATTTCAATCCTTATTTCAGTTTGTATAATCTTTTCTTACAAAGCCTTTATTCTGGGCCGATGTTACTTGACACTTTCCCTTTTAGTTTTAGTGCCTATGTCAGAAAACACACATGCACACACTGCACCACAGGCCTGCAATATATATTACCTGGCCCATACACAGACTTGTAAGGCCTTTCAAAGTTTTCCAGCCTGCCTTTGCTGCACTCAAGCACACAGGATGAAATGTACTTCACTTGCAAAATAACTAGGCTCAGCTCTGACCCTGCACTACTTAAGTGGATGTTTTGCATTGATTTCAATGGGTACAGGAGCCAACAGTCAAAGGATGCTGCTACACATGTGAAGTTTACACAGCCAGAGACACAGGGTGAAATCCATCTATGTGTTGGAGTCAATACATGTAAAAGTGAATTCCTCAAGCCCTCTTGATTTGCCTTGGCCCACCTTCCTCATCACTCTGTATGCTAGTCCAGACCCTCCTCTTGAGGAACACAAACAACTGAAAACCCATATTGACCAAATACAGAGCTACTACTGGCTCGACAACTACAAATAAAGGTCATCTGGTGCCTTATGAAAACTATGAAAAACATTCTGTCTTGCTGCTGGCAGTGAGGTTCATTATTTATTTCTATTCAAATAAATTTGGTAGGAAACTGAAAATTTGTTTATTTAGGGTCAAATTCAGCTTTTGGAAGAGTGTGTATCAGTTCTCACTGCAAGTAACACAAGTTGTATTCATAGTCATCAACTACATTTTCCCCCTAAAAGTTCCTTTTACTAAACTGCTGCTGCTTATTTTTCACTTGTGCTATTCCTAACTTGGAATTTCTTTGTGAGGAAAAAAGCCGCCCCCCAACAAAATTTCCCATGAAATGAAATGTACACAAAATTTTTTGGGGGTTAATAAAAAATATTTAATTCCAATTTTTAAAATAGTTTGTTTCATTTTTATGTTTTATATTATAATATGTTAAGATTAGGGGTATAATATAATTAATATAATATAAAAATTGGTGACTGGTATTCCAAATGGCCATTTGGAATTGGCATTCTAATTGGTAATTGTCAGGTGGTAGTTGGGTTAGAATTAGTTATTGGTATTGTAATTGATATAATACAAAAATAAAAATAAAATATCTAAACAAAAATAGTTATTAAATGAAAAATCAAAACTCTTAGTACTGATTTTTTCAAAAACAAAATGTTGTCAAAATTGACATGTTCCAACAGAATGTTTAGATTTCAAATTGACATTTTCCAATAGAAAGATGTTCCATTGGAAATTTTTCTACCAGCTCTATTCCTCACCCAAAGTCTTAGGGTTCAGTTCTGCTGTCAGTTACACTGCTGTAAGTCCAAAAGTATGAATGTATCTATATCCACCAATCGGACGAGACAGTTAAGTTGGGATGTGGCCTTCCCACCATTCATAATTCCACTCTGCTTTGCTCTGCAGTGACAAACCCTTCTGCCCATTCTCAATTAATCAAGGGTCTGTCTTTTTTTTTGAGCACAAGAATAAAATACATTCCAGAAATCTGGGCTCATCACTCACTCCTCTCCCTGAATGTGTTAATTGTACAAGAGAGTCTAATACAACTATAGATCTAAAATAACTCCCCACATCTTTTGTAACCCCTACAGTGGCCTCCAACAGGGAACAACCCCGTAGCTCCTGCCTGGTGAGCTAGGCATTTTGTGAACTTGTCAATGAAAAGATTTGGCAAGCAGCATGCATTGTCTTTTCTGGCATAGGTGCCCCTAAAGGCCACATATCTTTCAGCATTATAAATAAGTCTCAGCATACGTTTATTCATATGCTAAAATATGTATCCTTCCCTACTCATTCAACTTTTACTTTATATATTTATAGACAAAATACTGTAACTGTGGCTCTCTAGAAACTAAGTATTTTTTAAAAGCACCTAACTGACTTAGGAACCTACCGGTAAGTCACTTAGATGCGCTTGAAAATTTTGCTTTTTAGGGCTGCCACTATGCTGCATAGCTAGTCAATCAGAATTGTAGCTGCAGGGATAGAGCTCTCATTCTCATGCTCTGAAAGCCCTGACCCCAAGCGCTTGAGCTCAAGGCAAAGCAATTTAGGAGCTCTGACAGCAGTTCAGCAGTCCTATTCCATCCAGTAGATGAAATGTAACACATTAGCCAATTCCTACAATGTCTTTCCTCAATGTATGGTCTTATGTATCATAAAAGCAGTTTTCAAAAATCATTGGACCAGATGCTTCAAATAAAGCCTTTCTAGTAGGGTTACCATTCGTCCGGATTCCCCCGGACATGTCCGGATTTTAGAGCTAAAAATAGCGTCCGGGGGGAATTTCTAAATGTCCGGACTTCCCCCCGGGCTCCGACAGCCAGAGACAGCCCCTCC
>NW_020664473.1:1509583-1607257 GCF_002925995.2 Terrapene triunguis | reverse complement strand
GGGGAGAGGGATTGGAGCAGTCAGGGGACAGGGAGCAGAAGGGTTTAGATGGGTCGGGAGTTCTGGGGGGGGCTGTCAGGGGGTGGGGAGTGGTTGGATGGGGCGTGGGAGTCCCGGGGGTCTGTCTGGGGGTGGGGGTGTGGATAAGGGTTGGGGCAGTCAGGGGACAGGTAGGGGGTAGAGTCCTAGGGGGCAAATTAGGATGGGGGGAGGGTCTCAGGAGGGGGCAATCAGGGAACAAGGAGCAGGGAGGCTTAGGTAGGGGGTGGAGTCCTGGGGGGCAGTTAGGGGCAGGGGTCCCAGGAGGGGGCAGTCAGGGAACAAGGAGCAGGGGGAGGGTTGGGGTTCTGAGCGGGGTGGGGAGTGGAAGGGGCGGGGCTAGGGCAGGACGGGGGCGGGGCTAGGGCAGAACGGGGGCGGGGCTCCTCCCGTCCTCTTTTTTCCGTGCTGAAATATGGTAACCCTATTTCTAGAAGTTATGCTTTAGCCAACCACAAGTTACTGGGCTCAATCCTGGAGTAGCTGGATGGAAGTTAGTGGCCTGTGATATACAGAAGGTCAGACTAGATGATCTAATGGTCCCTTCTGGCCTTAAACTCTATGAATCCTTCCTTCAATGTGGCATAGGAATGGGATGAAAACAATGGAGACACTATTGGGAGAGAGTGGAACTTTTTTTCAAAGAGGAAAGCCAGGGCTCATGAGGAGCTTGAGCCCACATGTAACCTTTAGAATGCTTCCACATGAAAAACCCCTGCCCACTGGGAAATCTGAAGACATGTCCTAAAGATTTTAGAGCTCGGGAACAGCAGCAACTCTGCACGGCAAAACACCTGAGTTTAGGATGTTCAGAGCAGTGCTAATTTGTATTCTGCACCTTTGACTCCCTATTGGAAAAGGGTGACAGTATGCCATTGTAGTAGGTGACCCTTTGGCAGCATGTGCTGGAGTGATCTGTGCTGCAGGAAAGAGAAGAGGCCATGCCACAGCATGGCAGTGCAGGTTCTACATGCAGAAAGCCTAACGCTCATTGAAGTGGGGACAGAGATCCCACAGACTATCAGGCTCAGTGTAAATGGCAGCCCCAACATCTTTCAAGTGTTCTTCAATGCCTTCCCACCGACTGCACAAGGAGACAATGTTAGGAGGATTTCTTCCCTTCACAAAGGGAGACACACTTGTCCCATTATTTTGAAAGAGAAAATTAAATGTTTTCAGATTTTACAACTGTCAGTCAACTTTCAATTGGCAGGATTGAGCCTAATTTCCCTTCAGGGCAATATCTGATGTAGCTCAGTGTAACAGAAATCAGGGTCTGCCTTAAATTTTAAAATAAAATGTTATATCAGCAGCACAGATTTAAATAAATAGTTTTCCATTTAAAATACCAGAATGTGAGGCATTTTGGAGAAATGATAGCCCTGGAAATCTAATCTGTCAAGCAACCGTAGGGCTGGAGCCAAAGCCCACTAAAGTCAATGAAAAGATGCTTATTGACTTTCATGGATCTTTGACCATAACCCTGATATCTAATCGTAATTGGATTTATCCATATTAAATCAGTGTCACAGAAATTTCAAGACCAGAACTTCACAGCCTTAATGGCACATGAACATAGGTTTATTTAGTCATTTTTTCCCCCATTTAATTGTAATCACTTTAACAGAATTTAAGAAACACTATAATTCTAGTATCCTAAAAATCTTTACTGTTGCCTTCAATTAAATGCTGACCTTTTGCTGAAGCCATTCTGAACAGCTGGCAAGAGATTTCAGAGAAAAACAGACCTTCCTGGTAGTTTTGTAATCTAGATGATGTTTAAATTAAAACTTGGCAATTAGGAGAATAGAAAAAAAATATGGGAGTTTTTAGATGTCACTTTTTATTCAGTTCAGAACAGCTTCTTCTACTAAAAAAAAAAAAAAAAAAAGGTCACACAATAAACTCTATGGTCTTAGCTGCCAGATTAAAGAAATGCACAATCATAGTAAAACTCCAGTGCCATTTTTATTCATTTCAAACCAATTAATCCACCCTTTTTTAAGCAACCTCCTTTCTTAGGAGATCATCACAAAATGAATTACATATACTGAGTAAAATTCTGCTCCACCTTCAGTAGACCACCTCTGGTATTGTTTAATTCTAGAGAATGTACTTTTATACTAATGTTCTTTAACAGTATTTTTAGGATGAAAGGTCAAATAAAAGTCCTCTCTAATATCACCTAATGTACCCGGTATTGTTTGTGCTAAAGTGTTTGCAGCACCTTCTAACTTTCACATTTCTTGATGACTATATATTACCATTTTGACACAAAAGATAATATTATGGCCTAATATGTATTTATTTAAGCCGGGTAATGCAAGATTTATTAAAAGTTAGGGGGGAAAATTGTGCCCAACAATTGGAAACATCTGTGAAATTCATTCCAGTGCAAAGGGCCTGGCATTTAATTGCAGTTTAAATTGGATATGATTGGTGCAGAGGGCATTTTGATTATCTTCTATCATTGGATAAATCCCTCAGAACTCCCCTCAGGGCCCTATCAAACATCCACTGAGGTCAGCAGAAAAATTCCAATTGACTTCAGTGTGAGTTGATCTAGCCCTAAAGTGAAGCTAGTGTGAATTGTGATGATTTTCTGGTTGTATCTTGTGATGGTCATTAATTGTTGCACAGCATGCATTTTGGATCCTATCCAATGTCTATTAAAATCAGGAGAAACACTCCCATTAACTTTAATGGGCTTTGAATAAGAGCCTTTATTTCTACAATTTTTGTTATGTTTTGTCTTATTTCCCCCAGTAAGATGAAATATAACTGCACACTACCTGTCATAGCTTGTTGGTCATCCACCATTAACTTTAAACTTTTTCCTCGACGAACCACACGTACCGTGTGCCACTCATTATCATTGAGGTTATAGCCAGCAAAAAGGGTTTCTGGACCTTTGCCTGTAGGATATGCCAAACAGTCATTATGGAATATTTAAATCAGTCAACATGTGAACCTCACAGAGAGAAAGGAGAGAGAGAGAGAGAGAGAGAGAGACTGGCTGGACCAATGTTAAAATTCATTGAAAGTTATAACAAGCAAGAAAACTGGCAAGCAAAGTATATACAAATCTCAAAATATAGTACCAATACATTAGGACACTTTTAGCATTCTTTAATGCTAAAGCAAATATAGTGAACCAGGCTGTCATAAATAGGCACAGTCAATACATGTGGTTTGGTTGTATATTTTGAAGCTCATACATAATGGTAGAGATGTGGGTCTCAATCCTGTACTCAGGTAAATAGACCTTCATGTCAATGGGATTACTGGTGTAAGAAAGAATATTAATCTAAACTGGGTTTACAATAAACATAACCAGCCCATTGGGGAAAGGTGCAGACCAGATCTGTGATTGAAATATTTTTAATCGCATCACTTCCTCTATTTGATTGTAGGTACCATAGCAGTAAGTGAGGCTTGTTTGGATCTTTGGGAAGGTCAGTGTTATTACCCTTACTTTCACTAAATGATTCACTAGCATCCCCTAACAAATGTCTTCACTGTTGTCATTCAACACTTCAACATCCAAAGCGCACCTTTCTTTTTCACACTGGGACACCCATCTTGTAAACTGCTATTTTTGTAAGCAACATTATAGACTGACTTTCATTGAAAAGTTGTAAGAATTATTCAGTTTAAAAAAATCTATGTGCTTTATATATAGACGTGGCATTTGATCTGGGATAACACAGTTGCAACCACTAAAAACCATAAATAATGAATATTAAGGAAAATGCCTCCAAGAATGAAATGACTATGGAAATTGCACAGTAGAATATTATGGTCAGTAAATGGGGAACTTGGATGGGGCAGGGTGAACAAGATCATAGAGTCTGTGGATCTCTTCTGAATTTTCAAATGACCCTGACATAGCAAGAGCAATATTACTATAATAATAAGCATACTTAATTAAAGCAATATTGAGTGACTGAATGCCACAAAAGCAAGGGCAAGTTGGAGAAAGGTTCCTCTCTATCTATGACCCCTAAAATTATCTATATCCATAATCTAACACCATTTTATATTGATGCATACATGGCTAGCATACCAGGGCAGTGTCCTAGCTGTTAAGGAAGGAGTTAGAAAACCACTTATAATGGAAGATCAGGCTAAATAAAGAGGGAGCTCTTTTCTCTAGCCCTGATAGCTGTGCACTCTACAAAAAAGATGTGCTGTGCACTCTACAAAAAGGATATAAATATTTAAATATAAAATGAGTCACTCCAGAAATTATTAATTTCCTGATTAATTATATGACATAAATAACCACTCCCCCCTTCATATAATCCCATCATATTTTATGATTTATATAAATTTTAGGGGCCATTAGATTTCATCCCACAGGAATGCAAAAAGCCCCACAAAGTTTTGTTCTTAGCCACCAGTTTGGAATCACCCTGCTGAGTAGCATGTCATTTGTGGCTGGATAGAAAGCATAAAAAGCTTAGAAACCATGTTAAAAGACTTCGGAGAGTGCTGTCTATCCTCAGAGGCATTTTAACTTCAAGCTTCAGTCATGACCACAGGGATTCCACATAGTCCAAAATCATGGCCACAGGCAAGAACTGCATCTAGTTTTGAAGTTTAAAAAAAGATCACTTCAATTTAAATATGTCTTCTCATAACTGCAGGTGTTCAAAGAAGCAGTTTAGTAACGAGTACATTTAGTGTGTGTGAGCACTGGTTTCCATACAGAAATGTGGGATTTGCAGGTGCATACAAATTTTGTTTGGTTCAGCTATTTGGTTTCCTAATGCTTTAAAGCTTTCAAAGCAGCTCTGGAATTCACTTTCAACCCATTTTTGAAAGAGTCCCTGCTGCTTTGTCTGAGGCTTTAAAAGCTGCACTTTGTTTTCATATTCTTTTCTTAACACAGGCATTTTTTTTCAAATGAAAAGCCATCACCAAACATGGCTGTGGTGATCCTATGCTCGTTGCAATGTGGTTGGCTACAATTTGCAGGCACCCCGGTGTGGCTGCTCAGGCTCCTTGCACACCATCTCCCCTCGCCCACCTATGTGGAGTGTAAGTAGGAAAAAAAGTAAACACTTATTGTAATCAGTAAAGTAGAGAGGGTATTATTCTGACTACACATCGGGAGGGGGGATAGATCTTCACCTTGTATCACGGTTTCTGAAGGCTGATAACTGGTGCTCACTATAGAGGTTATTCTCTATTATTGCTATTACTTGACATTTCCCCATTAGACATATTGGACCAAATTCACCCTGTGTGTTTGCTTACATTTTCTAAAGCTCATCCTGTGATGTGAGGAAAACCTTGGTTTGTAACTGTATGAATCCATTACAGGAATTGTCCTGTGAGAGCACTGGTGCTTCTTCAGCTGTTTAACACAGATTGCTACTACATCTGAATATTGTATCTTCTGCACTTGATGTTTCTATACTCTATTGTTTCCAGATCTGTACAATTGTAAAGCTCAATAAAAGTTAAAAATAACTGGGCAATTGTTATTCTAATACATTACTAACTCATGTAACTTTTACTTTGAATAAATAACAAAAACAGACGAATAGCCAAATTCCATAATTTTGTCATCAATAGTGTGTAACTGAAAACAATGGCTTTGTATTTCATGGAAGCTATATTTGCACATCTGAAGGCAGAATGAATGTGCATGTTCATATATTAGATACAGATATAACACACAATGAATTTTGCTGCCTCACTACACTCTGGCTATTAATTTCCTCTGCTGGGACTGCTTCTGACATTCCAAAAATCTGAGCAGCTTCAAACCACCTTTTTAAGAAAACAACCTGCCAGAGAAATCTGCCCTCCCCTCCCCCATCTCCCTATCTTTCTAATGTGGCATTTCTCCTGCAAAATTATAATGGCCTGGAGTCCCTGGACAGTCAAATATTCAGTCCTCAACCAAGTAACAAGTTCTCTTTAGAAGTGTGACTCTGTAATTTGTATGGCTGCCTGTTTATTGTTTCTCGTTGATTTCCTGTTCAAGCGTGTTCAGTTTGTAAGTATAAAGATGGTTCTTTTAACTCACAGTTAAGTTTTTGGGATCAAAAAGTCAATAGCGTTCTTTCTGACTCACTCAGCACTAATGATAAAAAAAATCTGCAGCTGAGGCTTATTTAATGCTGTGAATGAGGAATGATCAAAAGGGGAATGTAGCGCATGATCTCAGAATTGCATAGAGCTTGCACCAGCAGAAAAAAATAGTAAATATGTATTTGAATCTGTAAAGTAGGAAGGGTATTATTCTGACTACACCTGGGGAGGGGGAGAGATCCTCAGCTGATATAAATGGTCATAACTCCATTCAATGAAACTATGAAAATTTATATCAGTTGAGGATCTGCCCCTTTGAGAAGTGGTTGAGTGAGATTGCATCATTTTTTAATGTGCACTTTTCTAAGCAAAACCTCACCTTAAAAATCGGATATCTAATAGTGAATCAGGACTAAGAATATAAACTTTATATCCAGCATTACAATTAAACATACTCATAGAAGGTTTGAGATATCAGAATTTAAAACCATGACATTGTTATGTATTTTTTTTAAAAAAACATTTTACATAATTCATAGAGATATTTTGAATGTATTTATATATTTTTATTCTCTCCCTCCAAGACCTGTACTGTTTGACTCATAGGGCTGAGGGAATTTGCTGTACAGGTGGAGGAGTAAAAAAATTATTATTATTCTAGGTTGTTTTTTTCTTAGTCTCTAAAATATTTTTCAAACAATTAATCTAATACATGTAGCATATGTGAAATCCATGATGTTGCAGAGTGGTGTATACCAGCACTTATTTGGATGACATGCATAGCTCATTCATAGCTCTGCCTCTTGTGAAAGTAATGCAGCCACTCCATCCTTTATATCTAGACAGAGAGTGAGCAGTCTATAGATTTTTTTTACACAAACTATGAAGTGTATTGTAGCAGCGAGAGTCTGTGTTTTTAAAAAAATTAATTTACCTGCCCAGTAGTGATTAGATGAAAACAACATTCAAATACTCTACTTTCCTGTGTACTAATATAAAACCTTTTGCATTAAAGTCTTATCTCTGGACTACATCATTGAAAACAAAAATGTCTTCAACCACAACATTCAGATTTTACAAGATGTAAATTAAATTATCAATGTTGTTGCAGTATAAATCTGTAAAGGCCCTTTCCTACACCCCTTACTCACCTGAGCTGCCCTAATACTGACTTCAAAAAGAGGGACAAATCCTGACTCAGGGAAACCCCTCACTGACATTAATGGAATATTGACTTCAGTAAGTGCTGAATAAAATGAGCCCAAACTTCAGTATTTCATTCTGAATTATTAAAGCCAGATGGTGGCTGTCCAATGAGTGCAAGCTAAACCTTAATTAACAAATTATCCTCTCTTGAGAAGGGACCACCTCCCTGCAGTATTTTCAGCTGTGACAAGAACCAACATAATGAAGGTCACTGATACTTCCTCCTCCCTCCTCGTTCCTTTAAGCTGTTACAACATCTGAAGTTCACCCACATGGTCCAGGTTTGGTGCTGTGGGAGGAGGTTGAGACTGAGCAGACTGGGGACAGGACAGAGGCAGGGATGAGTGCACATAATCACTTCTCTGTTCCTGTGGACATTACTTGAGAAATAAAATACAGCCTGTGGTGATATTATCTATTCTTCATAATTCTACTTGGGGTTTTGGGCCAGCCATGGCAGGGGGCAGTCCTGGCAGAGATTTCCTCCCACAGGAGGGATGAGCTACATCACTGCTATCAGTGGAATTGTTTTTCTGATGGTTGCCATATTTTCAGACCCACCACCATTTTCCACAGCTAAGTGGCTTCATTTATGACAGGGGTGCACAAACAGAAAAGTAACCCAAAAAAACAGTGTTAATTTAACTTTAGAACTGAGGCCAGAGGGAGGCAACACTAATGGAATTTCCCTGCCAATTTATCAAAGTGATCTGTCTGTCTCACAGACCCCTTTTTGTGCTGGATCCAAAGAGGACAAAAATCTGTTACAGCTCCAGCTAGGGAGTCTTGCCTCTTTAACTCATGTGGTAGCAGCTTGTGCTTTTAGCTCTGGTTCTAGGGTCCAAATTATATTATTTTTAACTTGTTCAAATTTCTGTTGATTTATATTTTAATTAGTATTTCTATGGATGGCACCCCTCATCAGATTACAAAAGGCCCAAGAGCATAGTTTTCAAAACTTTCCATGGACTGACGCTATTCTGCTACCACTCTATCCTCATCTTCTACTAGTCCCACAGTACTCACTTTTCTGTTCTTCTCCTGGGGTTCCTTTCTGCGCTCTCTCTAGATTCTGCTCAGTTTATTTGTCCTGCATAATGTACCCAGAATTCCTACCTCTGAGCCACTAATACTGCAAGTCAATAATATATTAAAGCTTTCCTTTTCAGGGACAAAGATAGACAATAACCTGCACAGATGTATGTTGAAGAAGCTCCTGTAGAGCTGGCAAAATTTTTCACATCAATACTTTTTTCACCAAAAAAATGCAGATTTGGGTCAATCAAAACAATTAGCAAATTCTGGTAGATGTTGTTGAACTGTTTCAACAACAAAAAAAGAAGAAAAAATCAGAACTATCGATATGGTCCATTTTGGCATTATCAAAACAAAACATTTTGACTTTTCATTTTGGAAAGACATTTTGGAATTGCAATCAATTTTATTTAAAAAAATCAAAACATTTAAATAAACCCTGAAAATGAAACAAAACTCTTAATCTGACCTGCTTCCCCCCATTCCTTTGGTTTTCTGGGGGAAAAAATCTGAAATGTGTCATTTTGGGTCAACTCAGAATGATTTTTTCCCTCTCCCAATTTTTCAGCTCAGCCAGTGAACTGAAAAATTGGTTATTCACACAACTCTAAACTCCTGTTCCCTTAGCTGGAATCTAATCTGAACTATGCTATAGTTGGCTTTGTTTCATACTTTTGCAGTTTTAAGTAACTGCTAGATTTCAGGGTACTAATACTGAATAAAAAGGGCCAAATTAACAAATATAGGGGCATGGTGGCTTGCACAAATTTGCTCCTGTACTCATTGTGTATATAGAATATGCATTTACATGTATAAAACAGGTAATTGTTTCCATTTTAATCTCTTTGCACAGGAAAATGCAGGTATTTTGCATACAAAGTACATGTGCGCAAATTTTGCAATTGCAATTTTCCATTAAAAAAACACATTTGAAAGCTAAGTTCAAAACTGTCTAAGTTGAGTGCCTAAAGTTACCTCCCTATTAAGCAGGGCCGGCTCTAGGCACCAGCAAAGCAAGCAGGTGCTTGGGGCGGCACATTTGCAGGGGCGGCAAGGATCCATCATGGGAGCTGAGAACCAACAGAGGGCCCTGGGAGCTGTAGTTCCTTGGTTAGCTCCTTGCCTATAGAGCCAGCCCTGGAGCAGGGAAAGAACTATGTTTTCCAGCATTCCCGTGGCAGTGATCAACAGGAAAGGGAGGGGGAGGGAGTGAGGTAGCCGAGACCTCATGCTGCAGCTTGTTGTGAATGGAGAGCTGGCTGCTAGAACGGGGTGGCACTGTGAACAGGGGAACAAGTATGCCCAAGGAGTAGAAGGCTTTGTCCCAGATATCGCCTTCAGAAGACATCCCCAGACTGGATTAGGGATAGTGGTGTGACCTCACTTTGCAGCCCCCAAAGAAAGAATTGGGTGGACTAAATGGACAATGCACCTCTCTATCTGAAGCCTAGCAAGGGAGGTACGTGGATCCCACTAGAATTTAAAATGAAAAGTAAGGGAGGGGAGGCTCTACTAGAGGACCTGGGCAGCTTTAGATACAGTACCAGGCACGCAGGAGGATTTCCACCTCTGAGCCATGGAAGCAGAAATTGACTTTTCCTTTCCAGATTTAGCTAATATTCAGAAAGAGAATCTAGCACCTGCCTTCCATATTTGAACACCCTCAAAATTCAGGAGTGCTCAAGCTCAATTTGGGCAGCTGTTACGTCATTTCTCCCAAATCAAATATACTGATCCACTGTAACTTGCTGTAGAAAAAGTAGGATAAAATTGAGCAAGAAATGCTTCCCAGTGGTTATTAGAACTGGAATTGCTATTTTCAACAGCCATTGTCATTTTTTTTTTAGTCTTATTTGTTTAAAAGGAAGACAGTGATATTGCATTGGCAAATTCCCCATAGAAACAAAGAGTGGAACAAAAGAATAATAAAGGCACCTCAACTTTTCCTAATTTATGTAGGACAGTCTTATAATATGCAACCAGATATCCCTCAATCACACAAGCAAAAAATTGTTCCACTTTACTGCAGTTCTGTAACCATATGGGAATCAATCCTGTCTGTGTTCTGTGCACATCCAAAATTCCTGCTGAATGACCCGCCCTGGGAGCAAGTTACCAGTGACCCAGGGCTGGAGTGGCAGGAGGGTGCAGTTGGAGGGGGGGGAGAGCCCAGTGCTGGAGCGGCAGGGGGGTGCGGGTGGGGGCAGAGCTGGGGCAGCAGCGGGTGCGGGTGGGGAGCCCAGGGTTGGGGTGGGGGGCAGCCACAAATTTTTTTGCTTGGGGCGGCAAAAAACCTAGAGCCGGCCCTGCTATTAAGGCACCTAAACATGGGGACTGTAATCCTCTAGTAACTTCATCATGACCTATAGATGCTCAGAGCCTCTGATAAGTCATTCATTTAGATGCCTAAATTGGGATTTGATTGTCTAACATTAGACCGTGTTTGAAAATTCTGACCTTAGCCCACAGGCCACAGTGTTTCACTTCTTAGAGGTCTGGACACAGCTTCACAATCACTCCCACAATTATTGGCTTGTTTTCTTCCCAGATCTCAATCCTGCTACACAAGCCAAGGTAAAGGGTGTTTAAATAAACTATTTGAAGGAAAGAGAATAATTTGTTAAAACAAATTGATTCACTTAGCCTCAAACAACTAGCTTTTAGTTTCGCACCAAAACAAACTCCTAAAAATGAAAGTCTAGTTTTCTAAGGATAAGAGGAAAAACTGCTTGTAGCGAGGCGGTGGGATACCCCACTGCCCCGCTGAGGGCCGAACCTCCCCTAACACCAACGTGGGCGAAGCCACCGGGTCCGGCGCCCGCCCCTCAGAGGTCACGGCGCTGACCCAGAAGTATAAAAGCCCGCCTGCAGAGCTCAGTGGAGAACAAGCCGGCGGAGAGAGCAGACATCTGTGGCCGAGCTCCCGCTTGGGAGACAGCAGCAGGCCGCAACCGGCCTGCTGACTCACCAGGCCAGCCGAGCCTACCCATCGCCCATTACCCCGAGGAGGACTGGCCGAGCCTGCCCCTTTCCAGCTACCCCGAGGAGGAGCCGAGCCTGTCCCTTTCCCGCTATCCCGAGGAGGAGCCGAACCTACCTTTCGCTACCTACTCGGAGGAACCGATGCTGGTGGAGACCACCGAGGATACTAGTATGGCCCAGGTACCCTACGAGGGGGAGTGTGGAAGTAGCCTGGGGGCAGCCGACCCCAGTCTGGCTGCAGCACGGCCAGAACCTATGTCAGTGTGTTGCGGCCAGGATCCCCACTGACAGCAGTGAGTTTCCGCTGCTGCTAGGGCCCCGGGCTGGGATGCAGTGGAGTGGGAGGGCCTGCATCCCCCCTGCCACCCACTCCTTGGGTGGCAGACTCCCCCTTTTCCCTGGCCTAGAGAGGCTGGGACCTCTTACCCCTTGACTCAGACCCTGCTTAAGGCCTGGCTTCTTGACTATTTGATTGCTGCCCCGCCCTGACCTAGGGCCTGGGCTGCTACAAACCCATTGACTTTGCCCTGCTTAAGGGGCTGGGTTCCTGAACTATTGGCTCAGCCCCTGCTTGAGGGCCTGAGCTCCAGACGGCGTGGTTGCTGCCCCGCCCTGATTGAGGGCCTGGGGCTTTTCCTGAACTATTGGCTCAGCCCCTGCTTAAGGGCCTGAGCCCCTAACCGTGTGTTTGCTGTCCCACACTACCGCTGGACCAGGACTGACGGCGGACCAGAGTGAGGCGGTGGGTTACCCCACAGCCCCGCTGAGGGCCGAACGTCGGCCGAGACTTCTACACTGCTGTTTCCTGCTAAAATTAAATCACCCACAACGAAACACATACCAAATGCCAAACCAGACTTGTTAGGAATATTCAATAACATATGCATAGATGGAACCTGAAATCTTATTTATGTGGAAAGTGAAATGGATACTCGTGCGGCTACCATGCCAGCTGACTTGGGCTCGCGAGGCTTGGGCTAATGGACTGTTTAACTGCGGTGTAGATGTTTGGGCTCAGGATGCAGCTCAAGCTCTGGGACCCTCCCAGAGCCCAGGCTTCAGCCTGAGCCTGAATGTTTACTCTGCGGTTAAAAAGCCCCTTAGCCCGAGCCCCATGAGCCCAAGTCAGCTGGCATGGGCCAGCTACTGGTGTCTAGCTGCAGTGTAGACATGCCCATAGATGATAGGCGTGGAGAAGCCTGAACTCTCATTGCCCATGGTGTAACTGTTTGGTGCAGAAAGGACTTCAATCTTCAGAGCTGCCAATTCAGAACCGTGGATAATAATAAAGAGGTTAAATTTAGTGTTTTTTCTGGTGTACCCATTAAAATTCACTCATTAATCATGTAAACTTTCATTACTGGACAACTACAATTTAACAAGATACCAAATTAACAAGTGTTTTTGGCAATTTAAGTCCAGTATTTTAGGTTTGGGGTGCTTCTGTTGTTTTTTAAAACAAGGAAAGACCTCCTGGAGTAACTCCCAGGTTAGACGGTAAAGGAGATTAGAGCTGTTAACCTACTATGTTGTGCTAACATCGTTCAACAGCCTTAATCATTCCAATTGCATAGCAATCTCCTGCTTCTTTCACAGGCTCTCATTATTCTGAGATTGGTGTACAGCCTCCTCCCTCTTTCTAGTAATCAGTCCATCTCTCTCAAATACACACACATATACATCTGGAGAAGAGTCCAACAGGGATATCTATTACAATTCAGAGTGGACATTCTATTGGTTTCCTTTAAATGTACTTTCTACTGATTTGGTATCTTGTTAAATTGTAGTTGTCCAGTAAGGAAAGTTTACATGATTAGTGAGTGAATTTTAAAGGGTACACCAGAAAAAATCCACATTTTCATATACAAATAGGGTAATTGTGCACTTGTCTATGCATATGCATGTATAATTATCTGATCTGAGAGCACAAAATCAGATTTTGCAGGAGCAATGGATCCACACACATTTGTGGGGCACTCAATGGAAATTATAGCTATATTTTATTTATACATATGTGTGTGTGTGTGCTATTTTTTTATTGTTTTATAAAGTGATTCACAAAAATACCTGTCCAATCCTGACCTCTCTCCCTTTTTCTTCCAATCCTGTATCAGTCTCTTTCACTCTCCACAACATATCCTCTAGGATTTCTCATTGCCAATTTAAACTTAACATGGCCAGAATAGAATGCCTCATCATTCTTCGTCACAGCACAGGACAACTGCACCTCTATTCTCCTTCAATGGTCCAGCAAGGGCACCCACCCTAAGCTCCCGACTCCACAGTCATCAGCTCTCTTGGATGGAGACCCACATCTCTCTCCCTCGTGACTGGGGTATTTCCAGATTGCATAGCTCTCTCCTATACTGTGACCTCCGCAGCAAACTCAGGCTGTGTCAGCCAGCCTGCTTTACTTTTCTCCTCAGAGACCGCAAACAGCATAATTGCCACTGTAAAACTACCACACAGCTCCTTCCAAGCAAGCACTTTTTTAAGGTAAAAGCATTACAGAGAAAACATTAAAAACAGTAAAAGACCCCCACACATGCTAACAAACAGCTTTTCAAACCCTACACAGAAGTTTTCCTTTGGTTGTAAGTTCACAATAGCTGTTAGCTCAAAATAAGCACACAGACTGGGCCAAGTTCTTCCAACCCTTCCCAGGAAAGTTTGGGGCCTCCCTTGGATAAAAGAGTCTGCCTATTTGTTGGATCATTAAGAAGGCTCTGAGTCAGTTTAAACTCAGGCTATGCATCCAAAAAATCCTTTCTTGATCTGTTGGTCCCTAGACAATCCAGTTTGAACTAGTATCAGGGAGGCTCTCTCAAAGTGGTGATAGCTCTCTAGAGGTGTTATTACTTGAGTGAGTTTGCCTAACCACCTCCCCACTGCTGTTCTTAGTTCCTAGAGGGCTGTGGTCCTTCCCCATAGAATTACATACAATCCCTGGCCCACAATGATACATAAATTAAACCTTATGAATTAAGTTTAATTCAATAAAGTTTGTTCAGGATATTGCAGGTAATTGCCACACCTCCTCTCCACTTCTCCCATTCTCTGTCACTGTTGAACCCTCCATCGTCCTCCCAGTCACACAGACCTGCAACCTAGGGGTTATCTTTGACTTCCTGTCTGACTAACAGCCAACCTTGATGCTTGGATAGGATTTTCATTTCTCTCTCTTTTCTCTTTTTCTTTCCTTTGTATTTATTTCTTAATTTCTATGTCTGCTTTCTTTCTTTCTTTTTTTTTTTGGTCTGTTGTCTCTCACCTCTCTGAGCATGCTGTCTCTTTTCCATTTATCACTCTCTTATATTCTTGTTCTCTCTCCTTTCCTCTGCTGTGTCACCCAGTCCAAACACCTGTGCTGCTTGACACACCCCTTCTCCTAGCCAACACTGTCTTCCTTCCTTTTGCCTCTCCCATTGGTAAATCAGTGCCCCACTGTGGATAGAGGTAATGCCCCATTACTATGTTGTGAGGAAATATACATTAATGTTTGTTTGGCATTCAGATACTACAGTGATAGGGTCATATAAGTATTTAATCAAATAGACAGTATACACCATATAACATTTCCTGCTTACATGGCCAAGGGACTAAATCTGTTCAGGTCATTTCACTCCAGTGCTTCAGCAAACCAACTGAAGCAGTGATCTTTCCAGGTAGGCACAGCCTATACCTCTTTTACATGCAGCCCTGAAAATGATCCCGCCGTGCATGTCAGCACAGAACTACCTGGCTGGAAGGAAATCTGGGGCTCCTTTGTTTCTCTGCTAAGATTGCCAAGAAGGGTGCTGGTGGTATAGGGTTGCCAACTCTGAAGCTATTCCAGGAGATTTCCCCCTCCCCCCCCCCAATATGCCAAATGTAATGTCATTTTCTTAAAATATCCTATTAATATCTCCCGGATTGCTTTCAATAATCACCGGGAGATCAGTGCCGATTCCGGGAGACTCCAGGCCAACCTGGAGGGTTGACAACCCTATGATGGTAATGGTTGTGTTGTGTCATGGTAGCACATTGACCAGAACATGAACTGAAATTATCCACACATTTCACTGAGGTCACCCACTAGATTCCAGAGGAGGGAGGGATAGCTCAGTGGTTTGAGCATTGGCCTGCTAAACCCAGGGTTGTGAGCTCAATCCTTGAGGGGGCCATTTAGGGATCTGGGACAAAAGTCTGTCTGGGGATTGATCTTGCTTTGAGCAGGGGGTTGGACTAGATGACCCCCTTCCAACCCTGATATTCTCTGTAACAATCCTTTAAGATGCTAAGGGATCCTGATTCAACTAGGGTCCCTAAGCTCTATTCTAAAACCAACAAATAAATAAATATAGTACATTGTAAATAATAATAATAATATAGGTACAATAATAATATTGTAAAATAATAATAAAAAATAATAATAGGTACAATAGACACTTATTACCCAAGCTGGATTTTAACCATCAGCCTCTTTCTGTGATTGGGAACTCCTCTGGACCTTGAGTGCTTCGTGATCTGGAAAGCTCTGAGCACATGGTCAGTGCTCAAGAGTAAATAAAATACATAAATAACACCACAAACAATACAATAAAATAAAAAATAAAATAGGCTTTTTTTATTACATTATCAATCCCCAAAGCCATGTCAGGGATATCTCAACTGTATTTTAACCTCTTATGTAGAATTAGCTTCTTATTTTTATTTTATTTTGTAATAAGAAAGTGGCCTTCAAATAGCCCTAGGGACAGTTACATTACCCTCCTTTAGAAACTGTGTAATGAGAACAACTGTTGAAAGCCCAATAACAGTCAAATTAATCTCTGGAAGTATTTTTTAATAGAAAGAGGGCAGTTTCTGTTTCATGCATTCGCCAAGGAACATAAATATCAGAATGTGTGTGCTGAAGGCATTAAAGGTTTTTTGAATCTGCCCTACAATCCTAAAGCAAAGTCCAATGAAGTCAACAATCCCTAAGTATCAAATTCTTGGTTTTACAGCTCATTGTTGTATGTTTTCAAACAAGTTATTAGAAATTCTGTCAAACTTAATAACTCAAAGGAAGACTGGCCTTGCAGTTAAAGCACTGGAACAGACTCAGAAGATTTGGGCTTGGTTCCCTACTCTGCTACAGACTTCTTGTTGACCTTGGGCAAATCATTGTATGTGAGTGCTTTAGTTCCTGACTTGCCAAATTAGAGTAATAATTCCATTCTCCCACCATTTGTCTACTTGGGTTGTAACAACCTCAGGAGAAGGAATATTTCTTACTATGACTTTGTAGAGTGTTTACTCCAATGGGGGTCCAATCTTGGTTGGAGCCTAAGGTAATGCAAAAAAAATTTTTTTTTCATAACAAAAAATTGTATTTGCCTATGTTTCTGGGCATCTCTGTGTGGTCTATATCACACATCTGTGCAATTTAATCACTGCTCAAGTCTCAAGTATCTTTTTTAGTATGGAATTTGGAAAGTGATTAAACTTTGCCCTTCCTGTTTCCCTTCAGAGATCACTCTGTTCAAAGGAAGTTGCATTGCTTTCCTTCCATAGCAGAGTTCACTGGAAATTGGAATTTTTATTTCTTGGGAGATTTTGATATTTCAACCTTTGCTTTTGTCTTGAATCTAGATAAAAAAGTGAAAATATTGATATTTTTAATGGAATGAAAAATTCCAAATAAATTTTGTTTTGGATATGTCAAAACATTTCGTTTGGACATTCCCCAATCAAAAGAAGGTGTTTTGATATTCCTAAATCAAATGCTTTGTTTCTACATAAAACTGCATCCACCTGAGCTGCTATTGTTCCTAATGGAAGCTGTAGTTCAGGGATCTCATAGCCCAATCTCTCTTATGGGCTTCTCTCCCAAGCTCCAGCTCCCATGATGCATTCCACTAGATCAGCTAGAGGGAAAACCACAATGCATCATGAGAAGTGTGACCAGCCAGGGAGCCCAACCCAAAGGGAAGAATAGGGGCCTGAGGCATCTGAATTTCAACTTCCATGAATCACTGCAGCAGCTCAGGTGGTCAGAGATTAATGTCAAACTGACATGAAACAAAACATTTGTATTTTGTTTGATGAATGTAAATATTTGAATTCAAGTTGACCCAACCTAAAATTATATGTTTCATTTTGATTTTCCTGATGGAAAAATAAATAAAATAATCAGCAATCTAGATATTTTTCCTATGGAACATTTTGATTTTGCTAATCTCATAATCTGGCAAAAAAAATAATAATAATGGAACACTCGCAGCCAGCTCTACTTTATAGTAAGTCAGCAAGTCTAATTCCCATTTCGATTGTATGGATCTTTTACATAACAAAAATGGAAATAATTTTTATGATATAGGAAAATGTGATTGAAAACTATAAAAACTTGCCCATCAAATTCAGTTCAAATGTAGTCCCAGAAACTACTTAGAATTTTTTTTTTTTTTAAATTCAGGATGACAATGTCCCTTTTCTGTCCTGAGGTTTTATACTGTAATGTAATCATTCAGAATCACTATTTTCTTTGTAATACATAGGTTGTTCTGGTAAGATTGATCTAATGATAGTAGCCCAGGTCCTGAAAACCGATGACCAATGCCCATTGATTTCAATGGGGGTTTTCACGGGCTTGCAGGACCAGAGACTATATAAATAAAAACAGACATCCCACCATGAGGAGTTTCATTTCATTCATTTATTCCTCAAGAGGGCATAACATTTCTCTCTATAAAGAAGAGCCAAAGTTTTTAACCTCATTCATGTTGATTTTATATGCACTGACAGTTCAAAATGTCATATTTGTAAACGAGATAAGGTAAAACTAGCAGCTTTCCAACCAGTTGGCAGAAAGGAGGGGCAGACTGCCTGGAGGAGTACATTAAGATTTGTACAAAGTTTGAAAGAGCTCTGTAGATTTTACTGAAGTTAATATTTTAAAGCTCTTTGCAACAATTTTCAATCATTTCTACGTTTTTTAAAATATATTCATATATAAATAAAAAATACATATTCCAAATATTTGGAAGAGAAAATTTTATCCTCATAAATCCATACCCATGTAACTATGAATGTAAGTAAAGATATTCTGGATGAAATTCTGGCCCCCACTGAAGTCATTAAGAGTTTTGCCATTGACTTTAATAAGATCAAGACGTTACCTCTTGTTTCCATGAGATGCCCACATGAGGCAAGGCCTCAGTTCAAGTCCCTGCTTCCTTTTATTGGCTTCGATATTTTCAAACCAAATACATTCTCAGAGTTTTCCCAATGCTGCTGGAATAAACCAAAATACCGAAGCAAATACACAGAACCACATACAGTGCTTCAATTTGATTTGTAGAACCTGCCTGAAGACTCCTCTAACTCTCGGGGAAATGGAGATTGGTTCTCCTAGCAGCTTCCTTCTCCTACATACTACATAAGCCCTGTGCTAATACAGCTGCCTGCAATAGATCAGGTTCCAAAAGGACCAAACTATCCCCTCCCAACTCAAGGGAGTTGAGAAAATAACTCTCTTGTATCCTAGCTTCTTCTGATCGCTTTTGTTCCAGTCTGGTGGTTAGGCACTAGTCTGAGATTTGGGAGAACCTCATTCAAATCCTTGCTTGTTCACAGACTTCCTGAGTGATCCTGGGCAAGTCATTTAGCCTCTTTGTGCCCCGGATCTCCATCTGTAAAATGGGGATAATAATACTCCATGGATGTTGAAAGCATAAATACATTAAATATCATGAGGTGCTTAGCGTTACAAGCAACCGGGGTTATAGAAAATACCTAAGGCAGACATGTGCCACTTCCCTTATTAGAGAAAAGTGGAGTGGAGGTGTATCATGATGATGGCAGCATCTTCGAGGGATATGAAGGATCCACGCTGCAGGTCACTCCACCCACTATTTTGTTCTGTTCTATTTTGTGAGAACCACACTAGTTAAAGAAGTCAAAAGCTATATTGACTTCTACTGCAAAGGCTGATAAAGCCTCTATCTTGGTAAAGAAGGTTGCAAATAACTTTGGAAGAGGATCAGAGTGTAAATTACTGTGGTTAGATTATCATTGGGAACCATGACGAAAGATGCTAATATAATATTTTGACAAAATATTAAGCCTTCGTGGCTTTGATATTGAGTGTGCCCATTTATGTCAAACCAAGATCATTCTAATTCAGAAGAACATTGCTAGATGTAAGGAACTACAATTAAAAATAATAATAGTACTGTTTATGCATAATTTCTTTTTCCTTAAACACCATTATATTTATACTTAAGTAAAAATGAATACGAATAAAAGGACCTACAAAACATTTTAAAATACTTCATTTTACCATCCTATCTTGCACATTATGCTTAAGCAGATTGAGAAAACTGATGTTAGTATAGAAAGGAAAACTTTTGGACTGTGATTTTATTTTAAGAAAATACTTCCCTCCCCTCTCCTGCCAAAGTACTACAGGTGTCTTTATACCAAAGTACTACTGATCTAATATATGCAACCAACTAAATCTCCTTTAAATTCATGCTCAGAATTGGACTTTAATGTTTGTTTTGTTTTTAAGTGAAGACAGTGAATTACAAAATTTCCCTAGTTGCAAGGTATAGAGATAATAATGTTTAGAGATTTGCAATGGTTCATTACTACTTACATGCTTTTAGAATATTTTTATTCACACTATGGATTGATGTACGTTTAATTTAATAAGACTACTTATTCTCGAAGGCTTCCACATACAGAGGAGTCAGCGGAGATCCTTTAACTTGTACATGTGAGAGCATTTTGAATACTTATGAGTAAATGAAGGGGTCTGATTGTTTCCTTGAAAATCCAAAGCTCCCATTGACTTCAACAAGTGTAGGATCAAGCCCTAATTCTCTGACTTGCATGCAGGCGGATGAAGCCTGCATTTCTTTGGGTTTGGGCCTTGAAGTTATCGCAAAATATTCACATGATTTCTCATTTACTTGTTCCAGCTATTTTTTTTTAAAAAGGTCCTCTTCATTTACCTTGTACAATTATGCTATTTCAGTCTTACCCTCAGTTTGATCCTTCTGCAGTGTCATTATCACTTCATCTGTATCTGTCCTTAGCTTATGAGCTGGTTTATAACAGCGTCACACTTTGCAGAATAACTGGTCAAGTGTCACCATTTTATGTGTATGACTTAAGGGATTCCTGGTCTCCACCTTGCATTAGCAGGGAATGAAAGGTACCCAACCACAATAAGACAGCTGGACACATCTGAATTGATTGTTCACTTTCAGATCTGGAAGGGCCAGGTCAGTATTTCCCACTGTGGCTGCACTGGAACTAAGTGTAAATATGACTTTCTTTTTAATAGTATTCTTGTAAAGAAAGAATAACTAAGCTTTTCCAGATTATTAATACAGTAGATTTAATACATGCTTTTCAAGTTTATGTGGCTCACATCTGAGGAAATCAGGGGATAATGGATGTCACACCTATCAG
Organism: Terrapene triunguis; assembly: GCF_002925995.2. Classification (NCBI taxonomy): domain Eukaryota; kingdom Metazoa; phylum Chordata; order Testudines; family Emydidae; genus Terrapene; species Terrapene triunguis. The sequence continues at coordinate 1,586,506 of NW_020664473.1, read as the reverse complement.
TGTCTTATGTAGGCAGCTGATTTGTATATCGATTGATCTGGGAATTTTTCTACTGTATCCAGCTAGCCTCCTTCAAACATAGATTATGCCGTATGATTCTTGGATTTAAGAAGAGTGCAGCAAACTACTGATCCTTTGAACTAAAGATTTTAAAAGGGTGATAGGTATTCAGCTGTTACACACATCTCTTCCATAATAAACTGTAGATGTATTTAATTTTGGCTTTTTATGAAAACTAAATTTGCTGAACATCTTCAAAGTTATCTTCAAAAATTTTCTGTCCAAAGAACTGTAATCAGTGTGTACTTGCTTCTTAAATTAGATCTTTTCACTGTGAATTTATTCTGAGTCAGGCATTTCAAGCTACTTTTCAATTTGTTTATGACTTGCCACTTTTAGCAGGTACATGTTAATAATGGTCAAATGAAGCCACTATTAACTGAAGCATTCCTCAAGACACTGTCATTGGTTCTACTCTTTCAACATTCATATGCATCCTCTCAGGAATTTCATTCTGCGATTAGGACTGGACTATCATTTCCATTCAGACAATACACAACTCTATCTGTTGATTCCAAGAAGACTGTTGCTTTGTGTATTTCATGTCTGTATAAAATAAAAACATGGAATGGCAGAATGAATTTTTAAATTGAATGATGGGTAGTTAGATGAAATTGGTGAACTGAGTGAATATCCAGAATACTCTTTACTGTTAATTATCTCTTATAATGATTGCAGATAGTACCACTGGACAATATAAGGAATCTCAGTATTTTTAGTTTTGAAAAGGCAGATCAGCTTCCTTCCTAAAAATTCCCATTCTCACCTTTTCAGGAGCACCTCCCTGCCTATACTTGTGTCAGTTTCTAAAGTCAAACATCCACATTTTTGCCTCTGCCAGTTAGCACGGTTGCCATTCATAGCTGACTAGCTTATCAACAGGCTTTTAAAACAATATTTAGCATATGCAAAATTTAGTGGCTGGAGGTTTATGAAAAAATATCTCAGTCCTTGGACACTTTTGATGTACAGTGCCTTCATTTTTCCCTCCAAAGAGACAGCATATTCATGTTAAAGTTAGTGTGATCTTGCAAAAAACACTGCATGGACAATTTGAAGTTTATTGGTGATCTGTAGACATGGATCCTGACACAAGTAAGAAAGGATCCTGGCACAAGAAAGAAAGGAGAGCAGCAGAATATGGACCCTGGACTTCAGAAAAGCAGACTTTGACTCCGTTAGGAAACTGATGGGCAGGATCCCCTGGGAGAATAACATGAGGGGGAAAGGAGTCCAGGAGAGCTGGCTGTATTTTAAAGAATGCTTATTGAGGTTGCAGGAACAAACCATCCCGATGTGTAGAAAGAATAGTAAATATGGCAGGCGACTAGCTTGGCTTAACAGTGAAATCCTTGCTGATTTTAAACACAAAAAAGAAGCTTACAAGAAGTGTAAGCTTGGACAAATAACTAGGGAAGAGTATAAAAATATTGCTCAGGCATGCAGGAATGAAATCAGGAAGGCAAAATCACACTTGGAGTTGCAACTAGCAAGAGATGTTAAGAGTAACAAGAAGGGTTCCTTCAGGTATGTGAGCAACAAGAAGAAAATCAAGGAAAGTGTGGGCCTCTTATTGAATGAGGGAGGCAACCTAGTGACAGAGGATGTGGAAAAAGCTAATGTACTCAATGCTTTTTTTGCCTCTGTTTTCATGAACAAGGTCAGCTCCCAGACTGCTGCACTGGGCAGCACAACATGGGGAGGAGGTGACAAGGCCTCTGTGGAGAAAGAAATGGTTCAGGACTATTTAGAAAAGCTGGCAAGCACAAGTCCATGGGGCCGGATGCACTGCATCTGAGGGTGCTAAAGGAGTTGGCCAATGTGATTGCAGAGCCATGGCCATTATCTTTGAAAATTCATGGCCATCGGGGGAGGTCCCAGATGACTGTAAAAAGGCTAATGTAGTTCCCATCTTTAAAAAAGAGAAGAAGGAGGATCTGGGGAACAACAGGCCAGCCAGCCTCACCTCAGTCCCTGGAAAAATCATGGAACAGGTCCTCAAGGAATCAATTCTGAAGCATTTAGAGGAGAGGAAAGTGATCAGGAACAGTCAGCATGGATTCACCAAGGGCAAGTTATGCCTGACTAACCTAATTGCCTTCTATGACAAGATAACTGGCTCTGTGGATGAGGGGAAAGCAGTGGACGTGTTATTCCTTGACTTTAGCAAACTTTTGATACGGTCTCCCACAGTATTCTTGCTGGCAAGTTAAAGTAGTATGGGCTGGATAAATGGACTATAAGGTGGATAGAAAGCTGGCTAGATCGTTGGGCTCAACAGGTAGTGATCAAGGTATCAAGCAGAGTGCCCCAAGGGTCGGTCCTCGGGCCAGTTTTGTTCAATATCTTCATTAATGATCTAGAGGATGGTGTGGACTGCACCCTCAGCAAGTTTGCGAATGACACTAAACTGGGAGGTGTGGTAGATACGCTGGAGGGTAGGGATAGGATCCAGAGGGACCCAGACAAATTAGAGGATTGGGCCAAAAGAAATCTAATGAGGTTCAACAAGGACAACTGCAGAGTCCTGTACTTAGGCTGGAAGAATCCCATGCACTGCTACAGACTAGGGACCGAATGGTTAGGCAGCAGTTCTGCAGAAAAAGACCTAGGGGTTACAGTGGATGAGAAGCTTGATATGAGTCAGCAGTGTGCCCTTGTTGCCAAGAAGGCCAACGGCATATTGGGCTGTATTAGTAGGAGCATTGCCAGCAGATCGAGGGATGTGATCATTCCCCTCTATTCGACATTGGTGAGGCCTCATCTGGAGTACTGTGTCCAGTTTTGGGCCCCACGCTACAAGAAAGATGTGGAAAAATTGGAAAGAGTCCAGCGGAGGGCAACAAAAATGATTAGGGGGATGGAGCACATGATTTATGAGGAGAGGCTGAGGGAACTGGGATTGTTTAGTCTGCAGAAGAGAAGAATGAGGGGGGATTTGATAGCTGCTTTCAACTACCTGAAAGGGGGTTCCATAGAGGATGGATCTAGACTGTTCTCAGTCGTAGCAGATGACAGAACAAGGAGTAATGGTCTCAAGTTGAAGTGGGGGAGGTTTAGGTTGGATATTAGGAAAAACTTTTCCCCTAGGAGGGTGGTGAAGCACTGGATTGGATTACCTAGGGAGGTGGTGGAATCTCCTTCCTTAGAGGTTTTTAAGGTCAGGCTCGACAAAGCCCTGGCTGGGATGATTTAGTTGGGGATTGGTCCTGCTTTGAGCAGAGGGTTGGACTAGATGACCTCCTTAGGTCCCTTCTAATCCTGATATTCTATGATTCAACCAGGTAACTAGCATATACATTCATAGCTGTATTTTTATAATTTTGGTAAGACAAATTCTTTGGTCTGTAGTACCCATACTCTGTCCCTCATCTATATCATCCATTGTCTCCACAGATCAAATACATAAACATTTTATGGCATCTCGTTTAATCTGGAATAGTTGATTTACCTATTTTGTCTCTCCTTTCCAAACAGATTTTGCTATTATCGTGACATGTTTTTTTAGGTGCATATACAAAAAGCAACTGTATAAATAAAAGTGATTGAATGATACTGAATGTCACTTTATATATATATATATATATATATATATATATATGTTTCATTGCCAGAGGTACAATTCATAAAAAAATAAAGTCTTAATAAGAAGGAAACAAAATTGAGCTAAATACACCCTGCCCCCTTAATTTTTTAATAACTTTTTTGGATTCCATGTCCTGTTCTTCATCTTGTATCTTGTTCCTTCAGTACTGCCTAGACCAAATACCACTGGTGGAGAAAGCATTTATCCCTCTGCACACTTATCATAGTGATTGGACCTTGGAACGCCAAGTGTTAGCAAACCTCTTTATGTCTCAAGTCAAACGTGTAATACTTCTTTGAAGTAACTTGCCTGATGGACAGAAGACTAGAAATCAGCTGCAAGGGATAATACGTTAGCCTCTCAACATGTCAAGCAAAAAGAACTGTGCTTGAATGGAAATTTTAACAACTACCTGAATATGATTTATTAAGGTAATTGTCAAGAAGGCATAATTAGGAAACAGTTATGATGTTCCGTTAATACGTAGCTGAGCATTTAGAATTGTTATAATAGATGCTTCGTGCATTTTAATAGTCACCAATGAAAAATGGACTAGATATAGAAAAGCTTTTTCAATGTAAGAAATTGTCAGTGACACAAATTGATAAAACATTTTTAATACTATTAGATCTTCTGAAAGTACACTGCAAAAGAGTTGCCATCCTTATTTTCATAGTATTCACGGAAAATAATATTTTAGCATATCCAAGAGCTGAAAACTGAAGAAATGGTGATTGGTTTCATAAGAAGTAAAGCAGTGATAGCATAACCCACCTTTTTGAGGTGGGAAAACAATCACATATATGGAACTAATACATACTTATGGAATATCTTCCACAGGCACAACACTTTTAAGGTCAAATTCTGCCATCAGTCATACTTATAGTCTGAGATTTTGAAAGCTGCCTAGTTCTATGCCTTCTGTTATACAGAAGGTCAGACTAGATGATCACAGCCTTCTGGCTTTGGAATCAATAAGATTACTTTAATGGGACCCAGCCATCCAAATGCCACAGGCGGCTTTGAAAAAATCACAGATATAATATCCTATTAATTTCACTGGGGTTGCATTTATGCAAACAAGAACAGAGCCTGGCCCTTAATTTTGACTGCTGCTTATTGAAAACTATTACCAAGGTCCTATATATGGGCCTGATTCTGCAAGAATTCAATACATGGCACTTCCATTATGTCAAATTCTCATCACACACTGTTGGCCACAGGAGCAAAATATTTCATTACAATGGATTTACCCCTGGCTTACACCAGTGTAAGAAAATTCAGACTCAGGCCCAATTAATTCAAGCAGAGTTTGCATGAAGTATCTTTATGTTTTCTTTCTTTCTTCAAGTCAGCATGAAGATTTGAGATGGGCAGCGAAGTTTTTCAGGCAGCTGGGTAAACCAGTCAGACTTGTATATAAAGAATTATGGGTTTAGGGGCCTGATCCAACTCCCATGAAGTCAAATGGAGTCTTTTCCAATGTAAAAGCATGTTATTCACAAAAAATTGCAATAAATGAGAGCGAGCGAGAGGAGAAGGAAGAGTTGGCAAAATGTCTTAATGTATTTGCAGATCTCCTACAATGCTCACCAGTTGTGTTTGCCAGCTTTAACATGCAAATTCCACTAAAACCAGATCTCTCATTATTTTCTCCTCTCTTTTATTATATCTAAGTGAGCAGAAAGTTCACCTTTCAAAGAGCAAGTTAGCACAACATACCACAGTATTTAATTTAAAAAAATAAACATGCCAATTATAACTTATGCACAAATCTATGTTGGGACAGATGTATTACTGCAAACCTGTCATGTACTTCTTAGAACAGCAATGTACATCTGCGGTAAGATGGCTATTCATTTGGGGATAGGATTCAGGAAAGCATTCCTAGTCGAAAAAATATTGAACATATGTTTAACTTAAAGCACATATTTAAATGCTTTTCTGAATCATGGTAAAAACATTAGTAACTCTTTTGCCAGATTTATTTTCTTTAAAAAAAAAAAGTTAAACAGTTTTTGATTTCTGTCATCCAAAAATCTTCTTGTAACTTCAGCCCATTTGGAAAAAAAATATTGCAATATTTAAAAAAAACAAATAGTTTTTTAAACACATTTGCATCAAGTATTTCCCACAAATATACTAGCAAATTGGTTTACGAAGAGCAATATAAATGGAAACAGAGAATTTAAAGCAAATATTGGAGAATTTTGCTAAAGGTGAATTCTGAATACATATATATGATTTGTTGCTGTTCTCTGATTTGATGTGTGTTATTCTTAGAAACAATACCATGTGACCAATGTATCTAAAACTAAGCTCAGTTTTGAATTCCAAAAGTTCACAGTGATTTCTTTGTGAAAAAGGTACAAATCAAAAATTGTTCTCGGGAAGCATTTGTCAAATAGTTTTGAAAAAGAAATCCGAGAATATCACAAACTGCTCATGACAATCAGCAAACACAGAAAAAGAAGCTAAATTAATAAAATAGGTGGTTTGTTATTAATTATTTGACCACTCTAATAATAAATCAGAAATAAGTGTTGTGGTTAGTATTGTTGTGGGTTTTTTTTTTAATTCATTGAAACATTTGCTTTTGACATCTCTGTTACCATCCGGGTGTACAGCCCATATTTTTATAGACTCTGACGACAAGGTTTTACAATGACTCTTCACTGGCAGGGAGATGATGGGTTTATGGCTTCTTCATTTCATCTGAAGTTTTGTTTTGAATTGTAGGTGTTAAATGGTGGGGGAAGGTCAGAAGATGAGGTTGATGAAGTAAGGGAGGAGGAAATGTGCCACTATAATTACAGCCCACTTTATTAACCTAAAAGAGCCATAATACGGGAAGTGAAGAGCACTGAACATTGCTGGTTCCCAATGGACTACATTTACAATACAGACACCTGAAATAAAAATTTAACCACTTGGCCACCTTGTAGTTGTGCGATGGATATAGATACAAAAGTACCATCCACATGGCATGTTGGATGTAGACAGTACACATCAGAATCACCAATCACACAATTCTAATATTATAGACTGTTATACTATTGGAGAACTAATATCCAATCCCATAATTAAATACCATATTGGAATTCCTAGGTGCAAGGGTTAGAGCTAAGACTGACTTCATGCATTTCCTGACTTTTGCATGATTATCTACACAATTTTAACATTTCTGTAGTTTTTTATTCAATGTATTCTTCTCTGGAAAGTAATAGTATTTAATGTAGTCAATGGTTGTGATGTTGAGGAGAGTATTATTCTTCAGTTCCCAAAAATTATGATAGATCAGCTTTGTAACATGAAAAAAAAGTGATGACCACCAAACAGTGCTGAAACCTGACCTAGTCATCTGACTTTTCAAAATGCTGACTGAGGAAGAAAGAAAGAACAAAATGAGGGAAAAATTAAGATTCACTGTACATTAAAATCTTGCTTATCCATGTTTCCACTGATTATAAAAAAGTGTCATCTGAAAAAAAAAATACACTAGTTCCTAGCTACTTTTTTTAAACTATCATCCATTTGACACTATAAATACAGATATGAGCTATGCAAAATTGTTAATTGTAGAAAATGTAAGCATGGATGTTTTCATGGAAGAGACTTACCCTTCTAGAGCAGACACAGAGTCAGCTGGTGTGTACTGCCATCAATGATCACTCCACAAACTGTGCACATTATGGATCAGATTCTGATACCTTACTCTACAAGCAATCCCACTGAAGTAAAGGTATCACAACATAACTAATATGCCATAAGAATCTGGCCTCATGAAACAATGTTGCAAGGCTTTGTGGGGTTCACTAGCTGACAACAAAATATCAAAATGGGAGTCCACTAATGCTCCTAAATTAATGTAGAGGCAGTTACTGAGGAGACAAATATTTCTGTACTAATGTTAAAAACATGCATTTGGCTAACACCTGGTGGTTTGGACATTTAATAATTAGGATGGCTACTTTCCTCTGTGTGCTTTAAAAGATATTTAAAGAGCTATATATTTAAACCCTCACTGTTCCATGATTTATTCTCAACTTCATCACAACGAGGTTTATTGCTGTAACTCACTCTAAGTAGTGTTTTCAATAGGAATCGGTCACTGCTTGTTGCTAGTGCAGAATGCAGCATCTTGGGCTGAAAAGCCACAGGCATAATATTATTATATAATTGGTTATTCATAAGAGACCTCAATTGGGATCACAACTCCATTTGGCGAGGCACTGTTCAAACACACAATAAGGGACAATCCCTGCTCCAATCCAAGGCTTACAATCTAAATAGATGAAAAAACAGACCAAAGGTAGCAGGTAAAGGTATACAACATGTAAGCCAAGCTATCAGGATAACTAGAGGACTTTATGCTCATTCCAAGGTGGTAGGTGGGAAATGAGATTAAAAAGTGCAGCAGACAAGGGATAAGAATGATGAAATAAGGAAGGAGGAAAGGGAGGAGAAAAGATGTTAGGTGTCTGGATTGGTGCACCATAGTGACTGCTGGCACTCCAGTGGGGAGCGGGAGCAGGAGTAGGCTGGGAGGTAGCAGATTGATTTCAAGAGCCTTGGACCAGTTGTGTTTAAAGCTGTAACTCGGAAGGCAATTGGCTACATGTGATTCCACTTCATTGAGTGTCACCCACCATAGGTTAACTCACCTTTTAAGGTTTCCATTCTGATACTTTGGGTCAGCATGTGATCAACCTTTTCTTGCACATGTTGTATCAACCATTAATGTGAAGAACTCATCCTCAGAGGTCCCAACGGAGAAAAGAAAATAATAAGTGGTTCCTTTCCAGGCTCCACCCACAAACCAAATTCTACCCAATTGAAATGCCATTATATGCCACCACTCACAGTAGATTGTGCAAATTCCATCATGAGTATTCTGCTGGGGAATACTGGACTACTTGGGGCCTGGCTCACAATTGATGGTGCTAAGACATACCCATAGTCTCTGCTGGGCTCCTCAGGCTTGGCTTCCTCTTCATGGGCTCAGAGGCCCTCTTTTCGGGCTCCTCAGACTTGGCTCAACATCACCGAGGATCAGATGCTCCCCTGGGCTCTGCAGGACTGGTTCTTCTTCTATAGGACTCAGATGCTCCCCTGGGCTTCACTCTTTCTCTCTGTCTTGTTGGCTTTACAGGCCAGACCAAGTATGAGGGGTTGAAAATGGTAGTGACAGTCTCAATTGACTGTGCACATCTTGATAGCATAATTGTTCCTTGCTAATAGGCTTTTATCAGCAGCCAGGGTGGATAAAAATCAATGATTGTTTTAAAAAAATCAAAAAATCAGATTTTTTTAAAATTTAAATCAGACTTTTTTTGTAAAATGCTTTTTGAGGAAAAAAACCTATCTAAAGATAGTTTTAATTAAGATACATTATAGCTCAAAGATATCTCATCAAGAAATAGGGATTATAAATTCTAATTCTATAGTATGAGACAATATATTCATGTAATATTTAAGTTTTGTAAATGAGTTCCAATATTTCATGGATTAAGGACACAATTTTATGGGGTTCCAGGGGCTTCTTTATAGATTATTTAGGTTAATCTTTCTATCTACCCAATGGGATTCAGTGCTCAGTCTAGAAGATACCATCAGAGATGCTTAGTTTTAGAGTTCTCAAACTGGATTTATGTCTCCAGAGATAACATGCTTGTTAACAGCAAAAATGTTTTTTTTTAAATAAATAAATAAATAAATAATAAATAATATATAGAGGTGAGAAATCACAGACCTCAACCCTATTGTCTCTCTGCAAATTTGTGTACACAGAGTCCAGCCCTTACCTCTCCCTAAAAGTGCAAAGTTTCAAAAAGTTCAATGAATAGAAGATTGTTCGGGGCGAATAGGTCTGTATAAGGAGAAGAAGTCTGGAGATAAATGTGAGAAGGGAGGGACAGGCAGTAGAAAGAAAAGTGAAACTGTTTGAGCAGCATATTCCAGAAGTCTTGAGGTCTTTCTGAGTGTTGCCTTCATTGATTTGAGATCTACCATACCATTCTTTCACTAGAAGGGAAAACCTATAATGGCAGCAGACGATAAAAGAGACCCAGTTTGGGAATAAGAACCCTTCAAGAAATATATGTTTGTTGATGATGTTTTAAAGAAAGTCACACCAGTGAAATGGTGGAAATCACTTAAGCACTTGGATTCAGAGACTGTTGGAGTGATAATATCACTTTTAACAGCGGTAGCTTCTTCTGCTGGTGTAGAAAGAATATTTTCTTCCTTTGGACTAATTCATTCCAAATTATGAAATCATTTGGGACCTGAAAAAGCAGGAAAGCTTGTTTTTCTTTTCCAGATTATGAACAAACAGGAAAATGAAGGTGAAGATGATTGAGTTATCTGCAGAAGTCAATATTTTAAGTTTCTCAAGTTGACCTGGCTGACATAGTCAATTTTGTTTTAAATATTTCATTTAACCATTTTAGTTAAAAACAACTTGAACAAAAACAAACCTGATTTTAAAAAACTTGAATGTTTAAATTCAAAAATTCATACGCTTGTTTTGTTAAAATATTATATGTTTGCTGTTGAAGAAAAAAATCCAGAATACATAAGATTGTTGTTTTAGTTAAATAAAACAATTTAAATGTCTGGTGATGTTCTCCTCCTAATACAGCATGGCAAGAAAATCCTTCAAATATTAATGATTAACCTGTTGAACTGGATATAGTTCACCTCCTAATGACTTCATAAATATCTGCTTCAATTACCTTTGGTAAATGAAATAACCAAACAATCATTTGTTTTTTGATATAGCTGTAAAACTAATCTGAAAAGTTTTCAAAATAAATCACTTTAAAAATGTATAGTGTGTACCTTCTAAAAATGAACCTACATCTATCTATGAGTTGTGAAGAATATGTATTAAAGTTATAACAACCAACAAGAATGCACTTTTATGTAGAAATCCATGATTAAATCGAGTCTTCCTGACTAGTGATTTAAATCAATTTGATTTAAATCAAATCCACCCTGTCAGCAGCAAAATAGTTAACAATGTTGACATTTATCTTTAGGCAAAATTATATTCATTTAATGTTTTTCAGGATATCTTGTGGGAAATATGGCCTGGAGACTTAATTGTCTCTTTAAAAGAATGATGAGCTTCTGGAGAAGATGGTGGCTTTATTTATTTATTTATTTATTTATTGGTAAAGGAATGGCTTAGTGAGACCCTGAAAGCCAGCCCAGTTAGAGCCCTGCTCATCCTCCTTAGACAATTCCACAGACATTTGTAAGTTCTTTTTGCTGTCAGCACCTGGGAAAGGCTGCCTCAACTATTTATGATTTTTTACAATATTTTACTGATTTTTAAAAAATATATATGTCAGTGCTATTTTCATGGCATTGTATTTTGAATTCTCTCTGAAGAGCTTCAAGACCCTAAATGATGGTGAGATTCCATGGGGGTGAGGCAGATTCTAAAAATAAATTGCACATTCTTCACAGTAACAAAATTTCTTTAGAAAAAAACCCCAAACCCAAAGGACAAGATTAAACCTGGATAATAGGGGGAAAATAACTTTTTTAAAGTAAGCCTTATTTTCCCTGCACATATTGACATGGAGAACTGGCTCTCCTTTTCCCTCCTTCTACTCATTACAAACCCAATTATGACCCTTGCCTTGCACCTGCATAGGGAAATAAGGGAGTATAAAGTGACTGCTTAACTCCCTGTGCTCACTGTCTCTATCCCAGGCAGTAGTAGTGGCAGCAGGTTGTAGCAGGGGAGCAGAGTCGAGAAGCTACCTCTTCCTCTTCTTGTACAGGTGGTCAGGCCTTGGTTGTGCCTCCCCACCACAAGCATACCAGACAGGGTTGCTGAGCTGGTGCAGCAGGGGATGCAATCTGCATGTCATAGTACAGGCACCCCCACCACCCTTGGAGAAAGTGGGGAATTGAGTATCAGATTATGTGTTTCCATGTCTACACCTGCATCAGTGCACTAGAAATTTAAGACTTGTGACAAAGCTCAAATTAAGCTCTATGAGTCTGGAATATCCAAGCTGCTCTCTTATTTCATTTTGCGTTTGTACATCAGTTTCCTTTTTCCACCTTCCCATGATGTTCTCTTTCAACTGCTGGTGGATGATGGTGAAGGAGACAGCTGGGGGATCTAATGCCCGCTCTCTCTTCTATATAGCAGTGGATGCTGGTTTCATGAGGCTCCATGGGTGGATAGTGCTGTTTCATGATAATGTTTCTGCAACAGAAAGAACTCCACATATGCCATGCTGATTTTTGCTGCACTGGCTGTAATGTAATGCTCCTTTACATGCTTTTTAATACAGATCAAAAACATCTGATACAACTCGATGCTGCTGTATTGACTGTGCCAATTTACACTAGCCAAGGACCCAGCCCATTGTGTTTTATTGTTTTTCCATTGTCGAGGATGGAAAAAGAACAGATAGATTATATTCTAGTCAGTCTTGTCAGCAGATAATAAAAGGCTAGTACATGGATATTGATTAGCCATTTTCATCATGAAAGTAGATTTTGCAACATCTACAAGAGCACAGATGGAAGCCTCTTAATGATGCAACTAAATGCATTACAACAAGCAGTAGATTTCAAATGGCTGTATGGTTTTTATTTAAATTTCCCCACTGCTTGAACCCTGTAATGCAGGCTGAAAATGGATTGCTTTTGAATATCATTGTTTGATCAATCACCCATTTAATTACCCTGCTGTTTATTGATAATCTTGTATGATTCCTTGGTTTTCCTAGGATTTGCAGGATGCCTTACCAGTGAACATGCCACAAGAACAGGGGTTCATGCAGCATTTCCAGTCAATGCTGTGTACTACTTACACATGAGTAGTGCTGTGATAAATGAAGGGGGGGGGAGGTAGCTCCCTTTTATGGACATCCAGCCAGCCAGTAGCTATACATTCCCTTTTCGTAACTATTCTCTAATTGCCCTGCCTGTAAAGGGTTAAAAAGTCTCACTGCTATGCATAGGTAAAAGGAAGTGAGTGGGCACTTGGCCAAAAGAGCCACTGGGAAGGCTAGAACTTTTTAAAATTGAAACAAAGACTCCCCTCTTGTCTGTCTGTGTTTGTTCTTCCGGGGAGAGGTGGACAGGGCAGCAGCTATGCTGTAAAAACCATCATGCAGATCATTAATGAAGATGTTGAACAAAACCCGCCACAGGACCGACCCCTGGGGCACTCCACTTGATATTGGCTGCCAGCTAGACATCGAGCCATTGATCACTACCCGTTGAGGCCGACAATCTAGCCAGCTTTCTATCCACCTTATAGTCCATCCATCCAGTCCATACTTCTTTAACTTGCTGGCAAGAATACTGTGGGGACACCATATCAAAAGGTTTGCTAAAGTCTAGATATATCACGATCACCGGTTTCCCTATATCCACAGAGCCAGTTATCTAGTCATAGAAGGCAATCGGGTTGATCAGGCATGACTTGCCTTTGGTGAATCCATATTGACTGTTCCTGATCACCTTCCTCTCCTTCAAGTGCTTCAAAATGTACCTTCAGTACCTGCTGCATGATTTTTCCGGGGACTGAGGTGAGGCTGACCGGTCTGTAGTTCCCCGGGTTCTCCTACTTCCCTTTCTTAAAGATGGGCATTACATTAGCCTTTTTCCAGTCGTCCGGGAGTTCCCCCGATCGCCACGAGTTTTCAAAGATAATGGCCAATGGCTCTGCAATCACATCAGCCAACTCCCTCAGCACCCTTGGATGCATTGCATCCAGCCCCATGGACTTGAGCATGTCCAGCTTTTCTAAATAGTCCTTAAGCTGTTCTTTCACCTCTGAGGGCTGCTCACCTCCTCCCTATACTGTGTTGCCCAGTGCAGAAGTCTGGGAGCTGACCTTGTTTGTGAAGACCAAGGCAAAAAAAAGCATTGAATACTTCAGCTTTTTCCACATCATCTGTCTCTAGGTTGCCTCCCTCATTCAGTAAGGGTCCCACACTTTCCCTGACCTTCTTGTTGCTAACATACCTGAAGAAACTCTTCTTGTTACCCTTCACATCCCTTGCTAACTGCAACTCCAATTGTGCTTTGGCCTTCCTGATTACATCCCTGCATGCTTTAGCAATATTTTTATACTCCTCCCTTGTAATCTGTCCAAGTTTCCACGTCTTGTAAGCTTCCTTTTTGTGTTTAAGCTCACTGAAGATTTCACTGTTAAGCCAAGCGGGTTGCCTGACACATTGGCTGTTCTTTCTGCACATCAGGATAGTTTATTCCTGCACCCTCAATAAGGCTCCTTTAAAATACAGCCAGCTCTCCTGGACTCCTTTCCACCTCATATTAGCCTCCCAGGGGATCCTGCTCATCAGTTCCCTGAGGGAGTCAAAGTCTGCTTTTCTGAAGTCCAGGGTCTGTATTCTGCTGTTCTCCTTTCTTTTGTCAGGATCTTGAACTCGACCATCTCATGGTCACTGCTGTCCAGGTTGCCACCCACTTCTACTTCCCCTACCAATTCTTACTTGTTTGCGAGCAGCAGGTCAAGAGGCGCATGGCTCCCCCAGCACTTGCACAAGGAAGTTGTCCCCAACACTCTCCAAAAGCTTCCTGGATTGTTTGTGCACTGTTGTATTGCTCTCCCAGCAGATGTCAGGGTGATTGAAGTCCCCCATGAGGATCCGGGCCTGTGATCTGGAAACTTGTGTTAGTTGTTCGAAGAAAACCTCGTCTACCTCATCCTCCTGGTCTGGTGTTTTACAGCAGATGTCCAGCACAACACCATCCTCGTTGCTCTCACCTCTAAACTTAACCCAAAGACTCTCAACAGGCTTTTCTCAGTCTGAGGACAAGAAGGAGTAATAATGGCATAATAATCACTGCATTGGAATCCTTGCCATTGACCACATCACTGCTTATTTCAAGCCCATAGGCACTCTAATTAGATTACCTGCTCTACTTTAGTAGGTTCTTTCTTGATCCAACACTGAGATGGCATTTATGTCCACCACTCATTTTACTTAATTTTTATGACACCTGAGCTTGTCCAAAGTTGACACAAAGTGAAACAAATTATATATTATGGATTAATAATTCCAGATTTCTTCAAAGTTATTAAATCTCCTCTGGGAGGGATTGTGTGAAATTCTATAGGAAATCAAGGAAATCTGCATTACAATCTATTGTTTCCTTCAGAGAAAAATTGCATTTGCCAACAGCAAATAAGGTCATTGCATTTGTGCCAAATAGCTACTTGTTTTAGATCAAAAGACATGCCCAGTCCTTGACCACATTTGGCAACAGACAAATGGACATACTTTCTCCTTGAACTGGAACCGTGGGAAACGCTATTCTTATGAAGAAGCCACTTTGTCCTACAAGCAGACACATTTGTTTTACATTAATTTAAAATACAATTTTAAAATGTGTTAAGATTTTAAGTCTGAATACATTTTAGAATGTAATACTTACCTAAAGAACATACTGCTTCATAATATGATTTCTGTTTAACTTCTTTACAAATGAAGCATTACTTCTGTTCTCATGCAGCTTGTTTAGTGCAGGATCTATCTGCATTGCATATTCTTGCATATTATATAGAAGTAAATGTAGCTTCCTATTTTTCTTCATGGACTAGAAAAATATTATGGGTAATTATTCTAATGAATTATGGAGAGTTTAGTACTATTGGCGGCTATGTTTAAATAGTTTTTATTTGGCTTTTAATATTTGTGTAGGACCAATTCTGGACACCAAAACCAGGAAGAAAAAATAAAGCAACTAAAATCTACAGTACTTACTATAGATAATTGTGTTGACACCATTCAGGAGCTCCCCTGACTCAAAATAAAATCACAGTCCTTTATCCCCTTTTGGAATATATCCTCTTAATCCAAATAATATCAGAAAGGATAAAATTTAGTCCATTAATCTGGCAAATATTTCCCTCTGTTTCATTAACATGCATAGCATAGATAAAAAATGTTCAATTTAAGGGTTCTTACATGATTAGAGTGTAAAAAATCATCATACAAATGTAGTTTTTGTCAGACACATTAATGTCCTTAACTTAATACTACCCATATATTACATATCCATAAAACAAGGGTTTAGCAAAACTAATTGTGCAGGAAGCAACAAGTAAATATGGTTAATTGCTTGGGAGGATTATGGAATATGAATTGTTGTAGTAAGGACAATTATGTTCAGAGAGTCTCACCATAGATTAGAGATGAAAGGCCAAGGAACAATGGGAAAAAGACTGTAGAACAGGTTGTGGAAAATCATGAATTCTTGTTCAATACCCCTTGGCTATTGTCAATAAAAGAACCCAGCTTGATTAATTCAGTAGGATAGTTATGTACTATGAACTAGCTAAGGCTATAACAAACCTTGCACTATTTCCCCCTCTATTTAAACCTTTAGTGTCCTTAATTTTTTACTTAATTTTGAGGTTTAAGTGGGTGTGAAAGAGAAAATGTTCAATTTACAGTAGAGAAAATATGATGACTTTGTACACCCTTGTAATAAATATAGCATTTCAGTACTGAGTTATCAAATGCTTGTAAACTGTACACAATCTTTTCATCTAGTTTGCATAATTTTATAATGGAGGAATAACATTTTAAAAATTTTGAATAGGCACTTACTGGAATTACAGTTAATCCTGATACAGTCTAGATGGGGAAGAATAGATGAAAAATGAAAATTTATCCTTCAAGGTAATAGCTGCAGACATCCAATAAAATCACAGTCCACCCTTCCGGGGACAGACACATGCAAATATGGCCACTCCAAATGATTAGTCTTTACATATTGCTGTAACCCAGATATAGTGCAATAAAACTTTATACGCAGAAACGGCAGTATAGAGTCAAAAATGGCCAATTTCAAACAAAGCTACATGGTGACAAATCTAAGTGAAAAATCATGTTTAACTGTCAAAAATGCTTGATTGAGGCAGGCCACAACTTTCTCCCCATCTGTGAAAGAACAGATAATTTTTCTCAGTGTAATTAAAAAGTGCTCCGTCACAATGGGGCATAGAGCAGGCCAAGCCACCATCATTCATCTTGGACCACAGTTATATATTACACCTCAAAGGTGAACTTTTTTTCTTTCTATTAAACTGTGTAGTAAAATATAAAGCATTAACTATGTTTGTAAATAGTCTTTCACACTGTAGTATATATTTTACTTTATATAAATGTATACAATCAATTCACAGCAGAACAATTACTGTATTTAAAGTCTCATATTAATATCTAAGAACATTTTATTTGGAAAATCCAGGAGTTCGAGAATACCATCTCTTTTCAGCTTAGTTCTCGCCTAAGAATTCGCTATTGTTATTTGTGTGGAATAAATATTATAGCTAACACAGATATTGTTTTTTTTTGGTTTACTTTCCTTTTATACCTATATAGATATCTACTGTATATGAAAACATATTGGATTGCTCTGGAGAATCATTTTGTTGGATTATGACCCCGGATTTTAAAAATATGCAACACTGTTTTGTACATACAATAATTTATCTTCAGCACCTTTGAGGAGCATAAATAATATAAAACCTAGATTTTGTTTCCATATAGCTGAGTTTGTCATGTGTCGTCAACCGCATCAGAAAAGTGGTTGCAAACAGCCAGGGACCAGCACCTACACACCTCTTACTACAGAAAGCTTTCCTGAAGGAGGCTCCACATTGCCATTTTGTGATTCAAAACATTTTATCAGCTTGCAGTAACCCTAGGCTGTCACAAGAGGGAACTATAAGAGAACAGTCAAAGAGGACCACTTGGTTGTCTTAACTTTTATTTCCCTTCTCTCCCCTTCAACCTCTCCCCTCCTCTCACCCCTACCTCCCGTAAATATCAGAATAGTAATTCAATGACCTACTTTTCTACATAATGGGTGTTAGCTCATCATCGGGTTATCTACACACTTTAATATTATATCTCTGAAATCACCATATAAACAGCTAATTTAGATAGTTATTCATCAATCTTGAAAGCAACTATGTAAAATAAATCACTTCACAGAACCTATATGAGTTTTTATTCACTGTGTTTGTTCTCTTTCATACTCTCTTCTCTCTACCTAAAAAAAACCCAAAAAAAACATAAGGCAAAATGAAAAAGGCATGTGGAGTTTGATACTTATTACAGAAAATAGTAACCTAACATTTTGTCAATTATATGCCAAACCAGGATAGCATTTTATTAATTTGTTTTCTGTAGAAGGGCTTGTGTTTTTTGTGTTCACATGGCTGTTTGCTGAGGGCCGCAGACTTCGGGCATTGAAGGGTTGTGTTATCTTTTGACACAAAAATACTACTACAGAATTGTTCATAAAAGAAAAGATGGATTTCACTACATATGTGACTGCTAAAAAGAAGAAACCAATAATGCCCATCAGTTGACATAATGTACAATATTTCATGTGTGAAAATTAGAAGTTTTTTGATTATGCATGTATATGTTATGTTAATTGGTGGAGCTAAAATTACACTGACCTACATATAATAGCTGGAACAGTTTCTCTCTGTACACTCAACTTCTGTAGCTGCTAATTATGAAGAATCTGTGGAAGACCAATTCTCAGAAATCAAGCAGGTTAAAATTATTTCATCTAGAAATGTCACTGATGAACTGGCCTTCTCTTTTTAGAACACACAATAGTACAAAATATATTATGATGGGTTATGTTAAATCGTGTAAAGAATAAAAAATGCAAAACCAAAAGAATAAAAATCAGTAACTTTAAAAAATGGACGTGTGTGTGTATATATATGCATGTTACATATATATATATATATATAATTTAATTTTAAGGTCAAACAGGCTGTTCAATAAATGCTTGCAAGCAAAATAATAAGAATAAGAATGCTGAAGATGTTAATTTCTGGAGGGGGGAGGGGGAGGGGGAAGGGTTTGTTACCTAGGTTGACCGTTAGTTTAACTCGTCCTGCATCCAGCTCTAAACGAAGTGTATCTGCAGATTCCCTAGAAGTAGTTGCCATTAAAATGCCATAAGCTCGCTGAGACCTGAACCGTAAGGACACATCTTCTGCCTCTGTATGCATCACAACAGGGAGCTGTATCTTCATAAACATACTTCCGTCATAGCTTAAAACTGTTGCCTCTGGAAATGGACAAGAAAACTGCTAATTACAAAATAAATAGTTATACTATATTTATTGAAACTGTTAATAGAAAAGCCAACACATATATATAGCCAAAAGATCGAACACCATCATGTTGAAAATTGGAATAACAATCATTGTTGGCATACATAAGCAAAGTTGATTTGAAATCCGAAATCTCAGGTTTTGGGAACAAGCCATGCAACTTTTAGACTTATTTTAATTAACTCAATTGGTAGACTTTTTAAGGCCCAATGCGATAAAAACTTATGCATGTGCAGGACTTTATGCACATGTGCATAAAATCACATATGCAAGAGCTTGCAAGATTGAGGCCTAATTGTGTAAACTTAGGTCAAAGCTATCCAAGTCAATATTACACTCCTATCTTGAAAACTCACCTCTGAGTCATCTACTTTGATCATTACCGGAGGGTTTTTTCTGTTTAAACCAGTAAGGTTCTTATTACCCAGAATATGGTTATTGCCAAGTTATCAAAAAGAACCCTTAAGGCAGTGGTTTTCAAACTTTTTTTCTGGCGACCCAGTTGAAGAAAATTGTTGATGTGGATGCTGGAGATGAGGGGTTTGGGTTTGGTGGGGGCTCAGGCCTGGGGCAAGGGGTTGGGATGTCCAAGCTGAAAAGTCCCAGTCTTATTAATCTCCCCTCATATGAAAGCTGTTCCATACCCCAGGTAATTCCGTTGCCCTTTTCTCTACTTTTTCCAGTTCCAATATATCTTTTTTGAGATGGAGTTATCACATCTGCATGCTGTATTCAAGATGAGGGCATGCCATGGATTTATACTGAAGCAATATGATATTTTCTGTCTTATTATCTATCCCTTTCCTAATGATTCCCAACATTCTGTTCGCTTTTTTGACTACCGCTGCACACTGAGTGGATGTTTTTTTGCAGAACTATCCACAATAATTCCAAGATCTCTTTCTTGAGTGAAAACAGCTAATTTAGACCCCATCATTTTATATGTATAGTTGGGATTATGCTTTCCAATGTGCATTTCTTTGCATTTATCAACATTGAATTTCATTGTCCCTTTTTGTTGCCCAGTCACCCAGTTTTGGGAGATCTTTTTTTAACTCTTTGCAGTCTGCTTTGGACTTAACTATCTTGAGTAGTTTTGTATTATCTGCAAATTTTGCCACCTCATTGTTTACCCCTTTTCCCAAATCATTTATGAATATGTTGAACAGTACTGGACCCAGTATAGACCTGTGGGGGACACCACTATTTACCTCTCTCCAGTCTGAAAACTATTTATTCCTACCCTTTATTTCCTATCTTTTAATCAGATACACATCCACGCGAGGACCTTCCCTCTTATCCCATGACAACTTAATTGGCTTAAGAGCCTTCGGTGAGAGACCTTGTCAAAGGCTTTCTAAACATCTAAGTACATTATATCCACTCAATCACCCTCAGGGCCGGCTTTAGGCCGATTCAGCCGATTCGGCTGAATTGGGCCCTGCGCTAAGAGGGCCCTGCGCTGCAGCTCTCCACCCCGCCCTCAGCTCACGTCCCCCTCCTCCCCTCCCCTGAATGCTCCGCCCCCTGCTCCTCCCCCTCCCCTGCTTCCCGCGAATCAGAGGTTTGCGGGAATTCTGAAAAGAAGCAAGGACGGGCAGGCAGTACCAGGTAAGCTGGGGTGGCGGGGGGCGCGAGAAGGGTTCCGGGGAGGCGCGGCCCAGTCCAGCCCCGGTTCCGGCAGAGCACACCGGCCCCAGCGGCTCTGGCCCGGCTTGGCTCCAGCCCGGCCCCTGGGGCGCGGCGTGGCTCGGGTCCGGCCTGGCTCGGGTCCCACGGTGCGGCTCGGGTCCGGCGTGGCTCCGGCCCAGCGCAGCCCAGCGCGCCCCCCGCGGCGCGGCTCCGGCCCCCGCGGCGCAGCTCCGGGCCGGACCCAAGCATGGCAACCCCGGCTGGAGCGCGGCTCGATTCCTGGAGGGCAGGGCTTGCTGCAAGCCCTGCCCCCAGGAATCGGGCCCCGCTCTTGCTAAAGCCGGCCCTGATCACCCTTGTCCACATACTTGTTGACCCCCTCAAAGAATTCTAGTAGATTGGTGAGGCATGATTTCCCTTTACAAAAACCATGTTGACTCTTTCCCAACAAATCATATTCATCTATGTTTCTGATAATTCTGTTCTTTACTATAGTTTCAACCAGTTTGCTCAGTACTGAATTTAGGCTTACGGGCCTGTAATTGCCGGTATTGCCTGTGGAGCCTTTTAAAAAAATTGGTGTTACATTAACTATCCCCCAGTCATCTGGTACAGAATCTGATTTAAATGATATGTTACATACCATAGTTAGTCATTCTGCAATTTCACGTGAGTTCCTTCAGAACTCTTGGGTGAATACTATCTGATCCCAGTGACGTGACATTACTTTTTAATTTATCAATTTGTTCCAAAGCCTCCTCTAATGACACCTCAATCTGGGATAGTTCCTCAGATTTGTCACCTAAAAAGAATGGCTCAGGATTGGGAATCCCCCTCATATACACAGTCATGAAGACTGATGCAAAGAATTCAATTAGTTTCTCTACAATGGCCTTATTGTCCTTGAGTGCTCCTTTAGCATCTCAATCATGCAGTGGCTTCCTGCTTCTGATGTACTCTACAAAAAAAAATTTGCTATTACCTTTTGAATCTTTGGCTAGCTGGTCTTCAAATTCTTTTTTGGCCTTCCTAATTATATTTTTACACTTCACTTGCCAGTGTTTATGCTCCTTTCTATTTTCCTCACTGGGATTTAACTTCCACTTTTTAAAGGATGCCCTTTTGCCTCTCACTGCTTCCTTTACTTTGTTGTTTAGCCATGGTGGCACATTTTTGGTCCTTTTACTATGTTTTTTTTTTAATTTGGGGTATACATTTAACTTGAGCCTTTATTATGGAGTCTTTGAAAAGTGTCCATGCAGCTTGCAGGGTTTTCACTTATGGCGCTGTACCTTTTAATTTCTGCTTAACTAACTTCCTTATTTCTGTGTAGTTCCCCTGTCTTAAATTAAATGCTGTCATGGTGGGCTGCTGTGGTGTTGTCCCCCACCCCCTCACAGTGATGTTAAATTTAATTATACAGGTCTGTCGCATCTTACGCTGGGGTTACGTTCCGCAGTCAGCGCGTAAAGCGAAAATCGCGTATAGTCAAAATTACATTGAGTGTAATGGCGGGTGGAATCGCCCGCACTACAGGTACAGTATTAAAACTGTTATTTTTCTCTTTTTTTTTTTTTGCCGACCGTGCAAGCTGAAATGTTAAATGCGTGTAAGATGCGACAGACATGTATTATGGTCACTATTACCAAGTGGTTCAGGTATATTCACCTCTTGAACCAGCTTCTATGCGCCATTTAGGACTAAATCAAGAATTGCGTCTCCTCTTGTGGGTTCCAGGACTAGTTGCTCCAAGAAGCAGTTATTTAAGGTGTCAAGAAACTTTATCTCTACATCCCGTCCTGAGGTGACATGTACCCTGTCAATATGGGGATAGTTGAAATCCCCATTTATTATTGAGTTTTTTATTTTAAGAGCCTCTCTAATCTCCCTGAGCATTTCACAGTCACTATCACCATCCTGGTCAGTAGTATAGGCCTACTGATATATTGTTATTATTAGAGCATGGAATTACTACCCATAGAGATTCTATAATACAGTTTGGTTCATTTAAAATTTTTACTTCATTTGACTCTACACTTTCTTTCACATATAGTGCCAGTCCCCCACCAGTACCACCTGCTCTGTCCTTCTGATATATTTTGTACCCCGGTATTACTGTGTCCCATTGATTATCCTCATTCCACCAAGTTTCTGTGATGCCTATTATAACAATATCCTCATTTAATATGAGGCACTCTAATTCACCCATCTTATTATTTAGACTTCTAGCATTCGTATATAAGCACTTTAAAAAATTGTCACTTTTTAGCTATCCGCCATTACATGATGTAATTGAATGGGACTCTTTTTCATTTCATAGAATCATAGAATCATACAATATCAGGATTGGAAGGGACCTCAGGAGGTCATCTAGACCAACCCCCTGCTCAAAGCAGGACCAATTCCCAACTAAATCATCCCAGCCAGGGCTTTGTCAAGCCTGACCTTAAAAACCTCTAAGGAAGGAGATTCCACCACCTCCCTAGGTAACCCATTCCAGTGCTTCACCACCCTCCTAGTGAAAAAGTTTTTTCCTAATATCCAACCTAAACCTCCCCAACTGCAACTTGAGACCATTACTCCTTGTTCTGTCATCAGGTACCACTGAGAACAGTCTAGATCCATCCTCTTTGGAACCCCCTTTCAGGTAGTTGAAAGCAGCTATCAAATTCCCCCTCATTCTTCTCTTCTGCAGACTAAACAAGCCCAGTTCCCTCAGCCTCTCCTCATAAGTCATGTGCTCCAGCCCACTAATCATTTTTGTTGCCCTCCGCTGGACTCTTTCCAGTTTTTCCACATCCTTCTTGTAGTGTGGGGCCTCACCAATGTCGAATAGAGGGGAATGATCACGTCCCTCGATCTGCTGGCAATGCCCCTACTTATACATTTGACTGTGTTTCATCAGATCCTACCCATATTTTATCATCTTCCATCCTCTCCGCCTTACTAGGACATAGAGAATTTCCATTAATAGATTTTCCCCTAAGGGATGTCTCTGTCTGAACCACATGCTCTTCCACACCTATCGGCTTTCCCCCAGACCTTAGTTTAAAAATTGCTCTACGACTTTTATAATTTTAAGTGCCAGCAATCTGGTTCCATTCTGGTTTAGATGGAGCCTATCCTTCCTGTATAGGCTGCCCCTTTCCCAAAAGGTTCCCCAGGTCCTTAATCCCTCCGCCCTACATTGTCTTTGATGGGATCCCAAATCATAGGTCAGGAGATGACTAAACGAAGGAAATTATTACCCAGCCGATTGTATGTGCTGAAGTATTTTACAAGGAAATAGAGAAAACTACTGTGGCTTGTTTATATGCCCCTAGTTTAGAAGAGGTCTTTAATATTTTCCCATTTTATACTCGATCATAAGCCGGTTCATTTATAAGCCGACCCCCACCGCCCCCAAGATGGATAAGTAAAAATGGAAAATTTTTATGACCCTTTCCTAAGCCAACCCTATAATTCAGGGGTCAGCAAACTTTGGCTCCCGGGATACGAGGATAAGTCGCTGGCGCGCCGAGATGTTTTGTTTACCTCGAGCGTCCGCAGGCACAGAGGTAAACCTAAGTAAACAAAGTGTCCTGACGTGCCAGCTGCTTACCCTAATGGGCCGGAACAGCAACTGGTGGGGAAATTTTTGGGGGGGAGAAGCTGGGGGTCAGGGGAGTAGCCCCTGTGACCACCCCCCACATGACCCCACTCCTAGCACGGGACCCCCACACTCTCCCCATCCCATCCCTTCCCACCTTATCTGGGGAGGATGTCTCTGGCCTGAATGGAGCTGCTCCGGCAGGCTGGGCAGCACGGTCACAGCCTGCTTCAGCGGGCCAGACCGGGCGGCGCGGCCGCAGCATGTTCCAGCGGGCTGGGCCGGGCGGTGCGGCCACAGCCTGCTCTGGCGCCCGGGCAGCGCGGCCACAGCCTGCTCGGGGGGGCGGGGCTGAGTGGCACAGCTGCAGCCTGCCAGCCCCAGAGCTGCAGCTGCTTCGGAAATCTGGGGGAAGAGCAGCATGGCCAGAAGCGGAGAGTCTCTGGCCCCGCCTCTTCCCTTCTGTCTGTGCTACCTCTCCTTGCTCCCTCTGTTGGGGGGAGGGGCTGTGTCCCACCTCTCCCTCTCTATACCCGTTCATAAGTCGACCCCCTTCTCTGGTGCTTCCCTTTTTTACTAAAAAAATTCGGCTTATGAACGAGTATATACGCAGAAGAGACTGACTAGAAAGTGCTGGATGTTGAGGACTGCATGGAAAGTGGCTGATGGCATTGGTCCTCTGATAACTTCTTTAGCAATAGAAAGCAGTAAGTGAGAGAACCTCACACTGTCACAAAGATGTCAGTTCTTTGCCGGATGGCAACTAAAATGGATTGCTGGCTTAGAGTGGTGAGAGCAGACTGCACTGTATAGATTGTGGGAGCAGCCAGAAGTGTCAAGCAAAGTTTGCCCTTGTTTGCCACATTGATTAATTTAAAGGAAGGAGACAATCCAAATCCACGGGCAAGATGACCATGAAAAGACTTCTCACATGCAAGTTCCAGTTTAGGATTCAAAATGTGCACCTTTTGTCTGCCAGCAGACTTTTCCAATCTATTTCAATGGTCAGAATGTCCTGTTACCAGAGGATTTCATTATCTAGCTGGAGAGGATAGATGGTTCTGTGACTAAGGCCCTAGACTGTGAATCAGGAGAGCTTTGGTCTATTGCTGGCTCTACCACAGGATTTATTGAGCAAATAAAGCTACTTATTCTTTCTATGCTTTAGTTTCTTCATCTGTAAAATGGGGATAATTATTCCTTATATCACCAGTGTTATGAACCTAAATCCATTAGTATTTGCAAGGAACTTGGATGCTACAGTGAGCACCATATAAAATACCATAAGAAAAACCAAATGGTGGTAAGGTTGTTGGTTTACTTAAGATAAATTTTAAAACTTTTCAAGGGCCCCCCTTTGCAATCACTAGAGAAAGAAACTGTCTCTACATTTTCCAGACAACATTATCCAGTGTAAAGGCAGGTCACTGCAACAAAGTTTGAAGGCATATAAACCCTCCAAAGTCAGACTGGAGTTGTGTGGCAGGTGGGTTACATTATTTTAAATCCATTTCCAAGCACTAAACCCTCACCAGTAAAATTATTTGTGGAAATCACCCAGACACTGGAAGAACAGACTACTAATATTATCATCAAGGCTTTAGAAATTGCAAGTCTGGGGGATTTTATCAGGTCTGTATTTGCAGGAAAAAAAACAGCCTTGGGAAGGAGGAGAAGGGGGTTTCTGCCCTTCTTAAATCAAAAATCCTTCAGAATAGACAGATAAAGGACTTATTGCTCATGGTTCTGGTGAGAAATTTCATTGTCAAAGCAGACCTCAGTGAGATATTATTTGAGCATCCCAGTTAATTCCAATTTTTTGAAGTTCCTCTGGCTCAGTTGGAAGGGGCAGTTTTACAAATGACAAGACATGGTATCTAGTATGTGTAGAGAACTCCAAGGACCTTTATATGGTCAAAAAGGTTTTGGTACAGTTACTGAAAATCTGGAATAAGATTTTGTAATTGGCATGTTAGTTAAGAGGAGTTTAGAGAGATTTTAAATATTCAATAAATGTAGCTATACTAAAAGCAGTGGGGGTCTGACAAACTGAACAAAATCTTTTCTTATCCCCATATCATAATAGATATTTTAGGGCTGATTGTAGATTCCCTAAAATAATCCCTGGCGATTGGGTAGCAAGAAGAGGAAAGCATGACAGACGTGGCCTAGTTGTGTAATTGGTGTGTCTTTATAGTTTACCCTGAGATACTCTGGGATACTCTCTATTTGGGGGATTACTGAGATGTTAGCTGGGGTCAGAAAGATAAAAAGGAGTGTGAACAGGTATTGATTTGTTCAGTAATGGCCTTCCAGGATTTACTGTCATGATGAGCAGTCCTCAGTCCTTTTTCGCATAACCACACCAGTTATTTTGGAAACAGATGTTCCAAAAACTGTCTGAGAAGCCTGAGTTGAGACCAAATGACAAAAAGCCTTTGGACAACAACTCAGAAATCCATTCAAGATCTAAATTGTTGGGCAAACTGGCATGGGTATCACAATCAAGTGCTGACGGACTACAGCACAGAAATGCCCTAAACAAATGACAAAATTGGGGAGAGGAAGGAGCATTTGATCAGTGTGGTGACAATAAGAATTACGCCAGTGCAAGTATTGGAAATCAATATCATCATACATTCCAGAAATGGAAAATATGACAGTGGTACGTTGGGATCTATTTCCAGCTCTGCCACTGGCCTGCAGGTGACCTGGGACAAGTCACTTCACTTCTCTGTGCTTCCGTTTCTCCACCTGTAAAATGAAGCTAATGATACTGACCTCTTCTGTAAAATGCTTTGAGATCTACTGATGAAAAAGTGCTGTATCAAAGCTAGCTGTTATTTATTCAAGAGAAGAGAGTCTGTGGGAAGAGTCACTGTTAACAAGAAATATTTTTCTATGGCTGTAACATGCAGAGCACTACAGTACCCGCTGCCTCAGTCATCACAAAAAGAGATTCTTCTCCAGGTTCCTGAATAAGAGAGCTGCAGGGAAGGGGGTCTCTTTTAAATTTGGTGGCAGATCCAGGAGTATCTATATCATTCCCACCCACCCACCCCTTCTCAAATCTTCAGGCAGTATTAGCAAAGAGGTACCAGAAGAGAAAATTAATTTGTTCTTCTTGATTTTTCTTCACTGTCCAACAGGGCCATGATTTCTGGTGATTCTATGGTGTCTACAGAATTGTTAATAATCCTGATGAAGTTAGAGTGAGTAATGTTTCAGAGTCTGATTCAAGGTTATTGTGCAGTAAAAGATTCTCTGATGATAACTTCTTTACTGTTACTATTGACATTTTGCACAATGGATAGATGGAACCCAGCAGCAGGTCATAAAATTAAATTTACAGGCATTTTGTTTTGTAGGACATTGCAAAATGTAAAAATATCCTTTTGGAAATTAACAATCAGAGATTTTCCAACTCCTATGGTATAACAGGTGAAAAGTGGTTCTGTTTTTCTTCCTATTAGTAATATTAGGGAAACTAAATATTATGGGAAGCAGTCATGGGAAGAATGGTGAACCCTAAAGATTATTCTTTGGCAGAAACTGAAAGTTTATTAATCTCAAATTATTTTATTGATATTTTTCAGAAACTGAGCCCTTATCATCACATTTTCCCACACACAGTAAATGGTCTTCTAACTCTGAGTCTAGGGGGGCCAAAGTTGACCTCTTTGCCAGTGTTCTGTTTATCTCTCAGAGTGGCAGCTTGCAGGTTGTGGCAGCTTGTGGGATGGCTTAAGCCCAAAGGGCCACAAATGATTGCTATCAAGCAGATGTAAATCTCAGACTTTTGATAATACTCACCTTACTAGCCAGAGTGGGGTTTGAATCTTGCTGAGCAGGGTATGAAATTTCTTTCCCATGTCCCGCATTACTGGGTGTGGTGCGAGCCTGAGTGGAGGAGGTTGATTTTTTCCTCTACTCCCATCTCCTTTTTTTAAGGCTCCTGGTGCATGTTGGAGTGTCCTACCCCTAGTTCTACTTCCCTCTGCCCTGACTGGCTAGTAAGCTACAGCTGGGTTGTGCATGGCCTTTGCACCACTACAGGGAGTTCTATTTTCTCTCATCCCAGGATGGCACCTTTCTTCTGCATCCTTGCTGTCATGCCTTCCTGCCTAATCATATTCTTATGTTAAAATAAGTTTATACAGGGTATTCCAGAAAGCTTTGGTCAATCTTTTTTTAGGTTAGGAAAGCATTTTCCTCCATAATGTAAGAGTGGCTCATGGAGCATGAGGTTTTGCAAGCTCTCTCTCTCTCTCTCTCTCTCTCTCTCTCTCTCTCTCTCTAATTTCCTCTCAGCAACCAGGAGATTCTGGTTTCCTTCCTTGCAACTTTTACAAGCATCCACTATGGATTGTTGATTTAGCAAGATGATAGCCTGAATAAATGGAGGAAGCTTGGGGAAGAGTGGTTATGCAGGGCTGGGTATGAGTCTCAAAGGACTACTGTGGGTTAAGGCTCTCGTCATCTGTGCCCATAACCCTCACATGAGTAAGGGGCTGTGTGCATGATGGTGACATAGATCGTTTTTTTTCCTGTTCAGCTGCTCCAAAGGGGTTCATTAGATTAAATGCTACTAGAGCAGAAGTTTAAGCTCAAAATGGCTGTGATAAATGTTGAATAATATGCTACTTGTTAAGAGGAGGCACAGCCTCTAGGGTAGGGAATAACAGTTTTACTATCATTACAGTGCTGGAAGCACAACAGGGAAAGAGCCTTTATTAAACAATACTGTAAGCCATTGATTCTAGCTGGTTTTTCTTTTTCTTTTTCATGGCAGCATCAAATCCCAGGTACAGGGAAGAATTATCCAACAGAAGTGAGATGTTAATCCTTGCTTGGTAAAAACTGATGAAATGAAACATTTCTTGGGTGAATTTATGAACTGATAACTTTGCTTAAAGAAATATTTCCCTTCCATGCTCAAAAAATGTAAGTCTTATCTTTATAAACATACCTGTTGAAATTCTCAGGGCCTGATTCTGTTTTTATTTGAAATAGTGTCAATGGAGTCAAACAGATGTAAAACTGGTGTGAGAGGATAATCAGGCTATTAATGTTGATGTAGGCTGGGATTTTCTAATTTGCCTAAGGGAATAGAGATCCCAATTCCTATGGACTTTCCTGTGAGTCTTCTCCTTGCCCCCTTTTGAAAAACCCTGCCACATTTTTTTGTTATTCTCTCATTTGTTTTTTCAAAAAGGAGAAAAACTCTGAGGAGAACCCCTCAAAGGGCCAAAGGGATGTTGTTATTCTTCAGTGTATACCTTGAGCAATTTGGACATAAGGTTCCAACCCAAAGGGCTAGCATTAAGGACTAATATTTACAATAAAAATGTTTTCCATTTAAAATTGAAGACTTAAATCTGTCAAGTGAACAGAAAATGGGCTCACACCTCTCTCTTCTATTTTCTTCCCTTCCTGTCTTGTTCCTCTCAATGCATCTGCTTCCTCCTATTATTGAGGAATGCTTAGCCCTCCATTGCACAGTAAGTGACTTATTACTTTCCTCTGAAACTATATGTACTACATTATTTACTCCGCTATTTCCTACTCCCTCCCACTTTTCCTCCACCCCCCGAATCATTCTCCATGCCACCTCCCTTTACACAATAGTAGCCATTTCTTTTTTAAATTTTAGACTTGCATCACTGATGTGGAATTATTTATTTATTTATTACTTCTATTCCAGTGACAACTAAAAGCTCCAGTCATGGACCAGACCCCACTGTGCTAAGTGCTGTACAAACAGAACAAAAAGGTGGTCCCTGCACTGAAGAGCTTACAGTTCTGGAATCAGCATTTAATTACCATTATTCATGTCAGAAAGAAGCTACTGGCATTGTAGTGATGCTAAGTGAAAGGGAGGAAAGCAAGGGGAGGAAAGAAGAAAAAATGTAGGGTGCAGTGAGGGGTGAGAGGGAATGGGACAAGAGCTTTAAAAATAAGTATCAGAGAATAAAGAAAATAAATTATTCAATGTGAAGAGTGGGACGTTTGGCTTTGCTTATACAGGAGCAATGAAGCTCATGTGAAGAGGAGGTGAAGGATGTGGATAGGATGAGAAGTTTGACTGGAAATAAGATTGTGTTTTTAAGGCAGTAGCAGATCAGGACATTGGAATATGAAGACTGAAGTATACGGTATTGAAAAACAAAGGATCAGTTGTGGGCCAGTTTCAGTTATCCCATTCCTCATGTCGTAATTAGCTGTGATATAGTCCAGACACAACAGTATTTTAAATTGTTATAAACTCTTGTACAGGGATTATGTTTTGTATTTCTGCCTATATCATGATTAATTTAAATATCCATGGCAAGTTAAAATGATAGCCTATGAAAAATGTGGAGGAGTCGAGTAAGGATATCTGAAAGGATTTCAAACACCTTTTTTGAGACAGTTTAAAAAGATTTATACTCAATGAAACATTGAAGATGTTATCCTGAAAAACCCAGTCTGTTTCATCAGGCTGCTTCAATTTTTTTAAAACTATTTTACTAACTAGTTCTGCTCCATAATTTATGTATGGAAGGTGTAATAATGGCTTCCTCACAAGTCACTTTATCATGGTCTTTGAACCTGTCTCAGATAGAGTTTCACAATGTGGAGGTGGAAGAAGTGTTTTCCAACACTGACATTTTGAGGGCGAGATGATGCATCCCCGCTGCATCCCTTCCCTTCCAGCTGGGTGAATTTTTTATATGAAACTTTTTCACACACAAAATGCAGATTTGGGTAGTCCAAAACACTTTGTGAATTCTGTAAGAATTTAAGCAGGTTACATTTTGGTGACATTGCATGACCAGTGATAGTGCACTGGACTGGAACTCAGGGGACATGGGTTGTATATCTTTACCATTGACCTGTTGTGTGGCCAAGTCAATTTACCTCTATTTACCCTTTACTTTTCCCCCCTGTTTTCTATTTAGACTGTAAGCTTTGTGCGGCAGGGACTATGTGTTTATAGAATGCCTAGGACAATGAAATCTGATTTTGGCTAAGCTCTATAGGTTACACTGTAACTCAATAACATTACATTTTAATACCACAACAGAAAAAGTCATTAATAACTTATATATCTTTCCTTAATAGCAACTATATTCTTAAATCAGAGAATTTATGCTTAAGTACAAAAGAACAGAATTTGCCCCTTAATAGTGCTCATTCCAGACCTGTAACTATTAGAGATCCAGATCATGAATAAACTGCGACTAGTTCCAATGACTTCAATGTGTGTTTGCAAGTGTATTCATTATTTTATTTTTATTTTTCTACTTTTTTAAAATTTCTCCCAAAAATCTAAAACTTCACATAACCAGATAAAATAGTTTCATGTTTTGCAATAAGAAGTGACTTAGTTAGATTTAAAAAATACTACAGTCAACAGGAGACTTTGTGCCATGACCCAATACATCAAAATGTGAAGGAAAGATCCGTGATGTTGGATGTTAATACCCTTCTCTTCAAAAAGCAGCTTGGATGAAATAAAGCAAATAGTGGCAGACTTGAGGGGTCTCTGGGAGTACTTTCTAATAATTCTCAATCTATAAATAATTACTGGATAAAATATGGATGAAAACTGAAATTGATACACTACAGTTAGGATAAATGTTTAACATGGGTAAGATTCCGCCACCTTCATTCATGACAAGTAGTACTTTACTCCAGTAGGATTATTTGAGGGGGGATGTCCTCACTACACAACAAGAGTAGGGTGGGAGAATCTAGCCCCACAGGATTTAGCAGGGTGCAAAGGATGAAATTTGTAGTAAATAAATAGGTAGGAGATGAGGTTATTATAACAATAGGAAACACATGATTTTTCATATCGTCCTGCATTTGTTAGGAGTTTTTCTATTTTATTAAAAAATGTACAGAGACAATTCAAACAGGGGAAAAAATACACTCAAATGTATTTCCCCTGTGGAAAGTTCATTTAAGTTAACTCCTTGCAAATTGTATGCCTGTCCTTTCTTCAATAAATTTGCTCTTATCCATTGTTCCTTGTTGTCCAGTCAAAAGTATGCACCTGTGAAAGGCTTTGCCAAGAGGCAGTCACATATTGTGATCCATGATGAAAATCAGAGACACAGCCAAATTATATTGCTATGACATCTGTCCCTCCATCTGCTTTAGTTTCCATAAACAACTAAATCAATCCATAGATTATACTGATGTTTTTACTTTATGTATAACCAAGAATTTGTTACAGTGGGAAAATAAGCACATACAACCCAATTTCTGCACACACACACACAAAACTATTAACTTTAAATAGGCTGGAATGAGCATAAAATGGCTTTTGTGTCCTATGGATTTTCCTTAGTTACTAATCTGATCAGATTATAGAATCATATATTCATAGAATCATAGAAATATGGGCCTGGAAGGAACCTTGTGAAATCCAGCACCTGACACTGAAGCAGGACCGAGTATATCTAGACCATCCCAAACATATGTTTGTCTAAGCTTTTCTTAACCGCCAAAGACAGGGATTTCACAATCTCACTTGGAAGCCTATTCAGTGCTTAACTATCCTTATAATTAGAAAGTATTTCCTAATATATAACCTATATCCCTCTTGCTGCAGATTAAGTCGATTACTTCTTGTCCCACCTATAGTGGATGTGGAGAGCAATTGATCACAGTCCTCTTTGTAACAGCCATGAACATATTTGAAGACTTACCAGGTATCCATCCACCTTCCTTTCTCAAGACGAAAAATTTCCAGTTTTTTACCTGTCCAAATAGGTTAGGGTTTTTGAAACTTTTTAATCATTTTTGTTGGTGAGAGTACATAGGATAGCAATTTGTTCTCATCTTTCCTAAAGTGTGGCACCCAGAACTGGACATAGCACTCCAGCCAAGGTCTCACCAGTGATGAGCAGAGTGGGACAATTACCTCCTGTGTCTTACAAACAATATGCCAATTAATGCACCCCAGAATGCTATTTGCCTCTTTCACGACTCAATTGTATTGTTGGCTCTAATTAAATTTGTGATCCACTTTAATCCCCACATCCTTTTCTTCACTACTACCACCTAGCCAGTTATACATATTGTTGTATTTGTGCATTTGTGCATTTCTCCTTCCTAAGTGCAGTACTTGGAACTTGTTTTTACTGAATTTCATCTTGTTGATTTCAGACCAAGTCTCCAATTTGTCAAGGTCATTTTGAATTCTAATCCTGTCCTCCAAAGTGTTTGCAACTCCTCCCTTCTTGGTGTCATCCACAAATTTTATAAGCATACCCTCCACCCCAGTATCCAAGTCATGAATGAAAATATTGAATAGCACCGGACCCAGAACAGACCCGGGCAGGAGCCCAATAGATACATCCTCCCAATTTGACAAAAAGTCATTGATAATTATTCTTTGAGTACAGTCTTTCAACCAGTTATGCACCCACTTTACAGTGATTTCATCTAAACCAAATTTCCCTACTTTGCTTATGAGAGTCATGTGGCACAGTATCAAAAGACTTAAGAAAAATCAAGTTATCACATCTACAGCTTTCCCCTATCTAATTAGCCACTAACCCTGTCAAAGAAGGAAATTAGGTTGGTTTGGCATGATTTGTTCTTGACAAATCCATGTTGGCTATTACTTATTACCTTACTAGCCTCTAGGTGCTTACAAACTGTTTAATAATTTGTTCCAGTATTTTTCCAGATATCAAAGTTAGGCTGACTGGTCTATATCCCCCTCCCCCCCCATTTTAAAGATAGGCACTCTGTTTGTCCTTCTCCAGTCCTCTGGGGCCTCACGTGTCCTCCATGAGTTCTCAAAGATAACTGCTAACAGTTCTGAGATTGCTTCAGCTAGTTCCTTAAGTACCCTAGGATGAATTTAATCAGGCCCTGCTGACCTGAATACATTTAATTTATCTGATGCCTGCTCTACATGTAAAACTTAGGGTGACCTAGCTACATCACTCACAGCTGTGAAAAATTTTATGCCCTATGTGATGTAGTTAGGTCAATCTAATCTCCACTGTAGATGCAGCTAGGTCGATGGATGAATTCTTCCACCGACCTAGCTACTGTTTCAAGGGGTGGATTTACTATAGTGATGGAAAATTCCCTTCTGTGGCTGTAGTAGGTCTACAGTATAGCACTACAGCAGCATAGCAGATGTGCTGCTGTAGCGCTTGTAGTGTAGACCTACCATAAATATGAATGTATAATATTTTTGTATGGTACAGTATTGATACATATAATAAGGATAAATTATTTCTTTGATTATTACGGCAAAGAAAGCTTCATGGCACATAAATGTTAGTGTCATAAAATGTAAATATATGCCATGTTTGCTGTAGATATCCTAATCTCCTAACACATAATTACAGAGCCCAGTTGTTTAACCTCAAATATTTTATTCTAACATGGTTTCCCACTTTGTAAGGCTCTATTGTTTGTGGAGGTGAACATGTTCTTATTTTACTTCAATTACTTACAACAATTATAATTGTGTTATTTATATCACTAAATACAATAATGTATCAGTTATTCCACACCGGTAGTAGTTATAACAATTTGTGTGGTAAAATGCCAACACACTGCTTTCAGAATCTCAAAAGCTGTAATCGTATTAATGCATGACCATTCGGGATACAAATATTACTGGAAGGAGAACTGCTTTCAGTGCAGTTTCCTCTGGATAGGGAGACCCGAGGGTAGGAAATGATCCTGCACTGACTGCACAAAGATTTCTGCTGGACAAGAGCCAGATACGATTGTGAGGAAGCTAATAAGAATACCATATTACCATCACTCCCAGTAGGTGAAGTTATGTGTGCTAGGAAATTAAGTCCTGAATTGGACAATAGCTGAAAATATACTAGGGGGAAAAATAACTGGAGATGAAAAGGATTCTGTGCGAGTTCTTGTGACCCGTTAAATATGTTTATGACAAATCCCTATGATGAAGTTTGCTATTAAATTCTCATTTGCAGATTTGCATATGTTTGTTGTCCCTGTCTCTAATGACTGAAATATGTAAATGTTTCCTAGCTTCTCCTGATCTGGAAAGATGTAAGTACTATTTTTACTTCTCCATATGTAATAGCGGAATTTTGCCACAGGGTGGTACACCATGCATATTTAACTGAAGGTTTTTGTAATTCATCTGACAGTTTGGTTATGCCTTCTGCCAACTTCACTCCACCAGTAATAGAACAATCTGGAGACATCAACATAACTGGCCTCTAGCCAAAGGGGCTTGCATTTTTAAAAATCTGGGACCTACACCTCTATCTCAATATAACACGATCCGATATAACACAAATTCGGATATAATGCAGTAAAGCAGCGCTCCGGGGGGGCGGGGCTGCGCACTCTGGTGGATCAAAGAAAGTTCAATATAACGCGGTTTCACCTATAACACGGTAAGATGTTTTGGCTCCCGAGGACAGCGTTATATCGAGGTAGAGGTGTACTTGTAAATGCCAATAACCTGACTTCATTTACCACAAAAGTGATGGGATTTCCTCAAGATTATATCTAGACCTTTTTAAAAAAACATTCATCAGTTTTATTTTTAAACAGTAAAATCTTTAAGTGACCACTTTACCTAGCAAAATGAATTAAACTATACAGAAAAAACTTTAACTGCCAGTCAATAAACTTGCAGATTAGGTTTCGGCTAGCAGGGAAGACTATATTATGTGTCAATTGTAATATAAGATTTCACAAAATAAGAGTTCTGGCATTTGAACACTTTTTGTTCCAACTGGAATAAAAATACTAAAAAAGATTTTTGTTCTGATAAACTGTTAGTTTCCCCACTTATCCTTACAAATAAGGATGTCAAATTTCATTTCTCTCTTTTCTTGAAATATATTAATAAAAGGTCTGGGTCTTTGCTTGTATTGTAATAAAATCACAGAAGAGAGAATATTAGAATATAAAAGTAAAGATTTCTTATAAAAAGAGAAACAGAAAAGCAGATTTAATATTCAGTTACTAAAATACAAGTACTGTAGCTGACAATTGTAACAAATCATGGTTAATGTATTGCAGCTAAGATTTACGCAATGTGTGTGCAAAGCACTGAAAGTGTCTTTACACATTCTGTTTGGTGTCAATTTAAAAATAAAAGCTCTATCTGTTTGATACAAAATATTAAAATGAGCTACTCAATGTTCCTTTTCTATTATAAAACGGTGTATTGCACACAGAAAAAATTGCCCATTATTATAAGTTGTATATACATGACTCAACAAAACAGCATCAAATTCTTCTTAGTGTTATTATTGAAATATGCTACTTTTAAATATCACTGAAATGCCACTGTGTTTGCAGATTATTAAAGTGTTAATTAAACTAATTAAAATAAAATAGAAATGATATCAGAAATAACCTATACTTGTAATACCCATATTTCTTTTCCTCCCCAATTTTTTAAAATTAAACTTGTATAGCTACTATCTGATTTTACACTCCTCTTCACAGCTAAAGGTTATATTCATTAATTTTAAATATAAATTATTTTACTACTTATGATGAACAGTAATTTTATTCCCCTATGGACTAGAAATTTTTTTAAACTACAAAGAGTGAATCTAAATTCTAGGGGCCTGATATTTTCTCATTTACATTCAAGAGGTGAAATCCTGGAATCACTGAAGTCAGTGGAAGTTTTGCCAAGGACTTCAATGAAGCCGGAATTTCACTCATGGAATTCAAGAATGTACAGTAGTTAGTGGGGTTATACCAGTGTACGTGCGGGGAGACTCCGTCCTCAATTCAGAGTCAGATTGTGGTGAATTCAGGTTTCATAGAGTCACATTTCAGTAAATTAATAATAAGAGAAAGTACTTTCTCATGTTGTCACAAAGCTCTTCACAGCTCAGCTTGTAAAATGACAAAAGAGGGGATTTTCAAAGTCACAAATAGCAGATAGGCACCTGACTCTTACTCATCATGAGTGGGAATTAGGCACCTACCTGCCATTTGTGCCTTTGAAAATCTCCCCCAAACTCTTTCATATGGCCACATGGCCACTTGATTCAATTTAGTTTTCTGCCAATATAAAACCAGTGTGAAGAAGAGCAACAGACAATGAGGGTTATTTTTTAAAAAGGTTAACACAGTACTTGCCATTTTTAATCATTGTTAATTTCTACATTGTAGAGTCATGCACAATCTTTTGAAACCTACCTCTCTCACATGATCTGCCAAGGTAGCCTGTACCAGAACAATCACAGATATATCTGTTCCACCCATCCCTGCATACACCATTGTTTTTACAGGGGTTGCTCAGGCATGGTTTTGCAGTTTCTCTTGAACATGAGGGTTTCACTCCAGCAGTGCTTTGAATTTCAGCCATTTGTCGAATATCCTTGCTTTGGCCATCAATAAACAAGTCTCTGATGCAGCCAACATATCCGTAATTGAGAAGTGCTGTCCACACCTCTGTTGGAAAGACCAGCCCTGCTTTATTTTCTGGCAAGCCCCCAAGATACAAGTCATCATCTAGGTCTAGGATTTCGCTTTCTCCTGGTGCAGTGTAAGGTGTACGTAATGTGTTCACAGAAATGGTACCTGATAAGAAACAACAACATGCAAGATTTTTAAGATATTAAAGTGAATTCTGGCAGCATTTCTTTATTCCCTGAGTCCCAAAATGCAGTATTTGCTTATTGCCAAATATCTCATGCACGAAAGCCCTAGATGAATGTTGTATTTACACATTTTAAAATAATAAAATGACACAGTATTTTGT
Source organism: Terrapene triunguis (assembly GCF_002925995.2). Taxonomy (NCBI): domain Eukaryota; kingdom Metazoa; phylum Chordata; order Testudines; family Emydidae; genus Terrapene; species Terrapene triunguis. Next base: position 1,548,741 of record NW_020664473.1, on the reverse strand, counting down.
ATTAAAATATCCCTTAAACACTATCAGGAAATATGTGGTATACAAACATTTCCACAAAATACTGCATGAACTTAAATGTATGAAAACCAAAATCCACGTAAGGGATTTCAGATAGATAAAATGTATTATTCAGTGCAAAAAAATCAAATGTATTTCAGGGTGATCTTCAGAAATACCCTGTTGGTGCAACAGCAACTCTTTGCACTGCCCTCTAAGTGGCTCACGATCCCGTGCTAGGGATTCTGCCTCTGAGGAGATAATGTGCGCAGTCTTTGGGTTGGATCCAAAGCCCATCCAGGTCATTGAAAAGACTCTGATTAGTTTCAATGGACTTCGGATCAGACCCTTTGTCTGGGAGGGGAGGGGAAGTACTCTCATCGGCTGCCAGGCAGCCAATCATTAAAGAGATAGTGATGTACACCCAGAGGGAAAAAATCAATGCCTCTGACATTTGCATCTAAATGTGTGCTTGTTACAGAGAGGGGAAAGAGGGAAGCACGAGAGAAATCATGAAATCAGAAATATTTATTTATTTTTGCTTTCAGTTAAAAAACAAAAACAAGCCTGAAATTTTAGCTCTGCCACTTGTGCAAGAAGCCTCAAAAAAGCTTCAGATGTGTTGCTCAAAATGTTGGCTAGGATGATCAATTGTCAAGATCCTCTACTCTGAAAATAATTGTAAAGACTGAGGACTCCAACTGAAAGAATTGAACATACAGAACCATAGCACATGTGTGCTAATCAGATACAGTCCAACTGTTGCAGTAAGATTATTAAAACAAAATGTGTGTGTGGATTTTAATATGATCGTGTCTTCACATTCAAGCAGGCGGTGAAATCACAATCCCCTATAGATCACTGTATTAAAGTGAAGTACTGAGGCTGAGGGAACTGGGTTTATTTAGTCTGCAGAAGAGAAGAATGAGGGGGGATTTAATAGCTGCTTTCAACTACCTGAAGGGGTGTTCCAAAGAGAATGGAGCTCGGCTGTTCTCAGTGGAGGCAGATGGCGGAACAAGGAGCAATGGTCTCAAGTTGCAGTGGGGGAGGTCTAGGCTGGATATTAGGAAACACTATTTCACTAGGAGGGTGGGGAAGCACTGGAATGGGTTACCTAGGGAGGAGGTGGAATCTCCATCCTTAGAGGTTTTTAAGGCCCAGCTTGACAAAGCCTTGGCTGGGATGATTTAGTTGGTGTTGGTCCTGCTTTTAGCAGGGGATTGGACTAGATGACCTCCTGAGGTCCCTTCTAACCCTAATCTTCTATGATTCTACCAGCCACATTATACTATATAAGTTACAGCAGTGTGTGTTTTATGTTTTACCCTCAGCAGTGTGTTTGAAAGGGTACTATGGAAAGCAGGAGAGCCCAGGATCACATTCCTCTTTACATACAGATGCATGTGAAACATCATTCCTATTATCACTATGCAGCACAGAATCCGGAACACCTCAGGGATTATTATTGAGAATTGACAACTATGGAGCATTTCCCCAGGAATGTCATTTGGAAAGGATATTTCCAAGATCTTGCATGCACCTATATCAAAATATGATTATAAACGGAGAGCAAAAGTGAGTCAGACAGAGATGTTTGAAACAAACATTTTATTATATGAATCTTAAATTAAAATAAAGTACTATACAGTAGAATATAGACATCAAAAGAACAAACTAACTTTTTTTCTTTGTTTGGAATCCCATGGCCTGTGTTATGCATGAGGTCAGATTACATGATCACTGTGGTCCCTTCTGGCCACTAACTCTATGAAAAACAACCATTTTTGAAAGCCCACAATTTGGCATGACCAAATACATTGCTGTCTGCGCCCCCATTATTTTATTTATGATGGTGGTATTTTGTACTCCGATCATACAGAGTCCCAGGGGACGCACAGATTAAAAAAATGTAATGGGCAAACCTCAATGTCTCAGTTAGCATAAGCATTCAAAAGTTTAGACACTTATTCAAATCATTTTGGGCTGGAAATGTCAGAAGATAAAGCTCCTTTGTGAGATTTCCAGTACTTCTGGTTTAAGCTGAGCTTGGTATATTTAAAAAACAGCCTCTCTGCTTTTAATGGTTACCGAAAAGGATGAGGGGACAAAAAAGATTGTGCCTTATTTGCATCTTTATAATTGTGTATAAAAATGCCTGAACATTTTGCTTGTTTTAAATATTTATCCCCCACTTCCTTTAGCAATATCAGGAATACTTTTCTTCTGTGTTTTGCTTGAGGTCTATTTGGAGAATCAGAAAACTGGAATGGGAGGTTCCTAAATCCCTAACTGAAGGAGGAGGGTATGTTGAATCTTTAACTAAGAGACCCTTTCTTCCACCAAAAATCCCTCAAAATTTTCAATCATGAGAACCTAAAGTTATTTTACTAAATCTATATTTAAGCACCTCTATCACAAGTCTTATTTCTGAGGTTCTGAGCATCCACAGTTCCCATTAAATCAAACCTCAGAAAGTCAGTACCTCTGAATATCAGGCTACCTATTGAACCGGGGACTTCTGGAGCTTAGTGCATGAGCCTCTATTAAGGAACTAACTTTAGTGTGAATTTTTTTGCCAAAGCTTTTAGTAATCAGTTGTGTCAACCAACACACACCTTTTACCTAATGTGATACATATTAAATTAGATATGGTAGTTATTGCATTATGAATAATATCCACTAAATATTAAAAGATAAAGGTTTGGTTATGGGTTGCAGAGCTTTTCTCCTTTAGGTCACTAGGTTGAATTAGACCCAGATCATTAGTGAATAAAAGCTTTCTAATGACATTTTAGCAGCCTAATATACATAAAATGAATTGGTGGTCTTACACCAGTACCAAGTAACAAAAACAACCAGTACAACTGGCACATTTTTAAGCATCCTTAGCAGAGAGGACTGGGATTAATTGTACATGGAAAATGAATGATACCTCTTCACCCTTAGGTACTTGATCTCAGTCAAGGTTCAAAAAAACTAGTTGCACAACTTAGTGGAACCTTTCACTGCTCCTACTCATGTTGTACCAGATCTGTTCAGTCTCTAGAGCTGTTATTTGGCATCACCAACATCATTTCACTGGCACTGTGGGAGCCTCAGGCACTGGTGCACCTCAGTTCCTCGTATTCTCTGCCTGTGGCACATAATAGTCTAGTCTCCTGTGGGATGTAATACTTTGGTCTAATTTTGTTGCTGGCTTTCGCATATGGGTGCTGTCATATTATGAGTTTGACTTCTGTATTTGGGGGGCCAAGGGGAAGAGGTGGGAGGTGAGGGTCCACAGGGGATCCAGATGCAGCAGGGGGGTCTTAGCGGGGCAGGCCTCTGGATGCAGGGAGTGACGCTTGGTGGTGTAGGGAATCAGATGTGGGGGGCTTGGTAGGAGGGTCTGGGTTTGTGGGATCTCTGGAGGCAGGGGGTGAGGCTCAGCAGGGTGAAGATTCAGGTGAGTGGCACTTGGGAGGGAGGTCTGGATGCACTAGAGTTGGGCAGTTGCAGGTGCAGCTCCCCATACAGTGACCTCTCCCCCTTGCAGCTGAGGAGTGATGGGGACAGGAAGTGGAGCGGGTGTGTGTGTGGAGCTTCCTGGAGCCAGGAAAGGTTCCTGGGGGTGGGTCTGACTCGACCCCGGTGGCTCCCTGCAGGGGGAGTCCCATAGTCCTTCCGCCCCACCTAGGGTGACCAGAGAGCAAGGGTGAAAAATCGGGACAGGGAGTGGAGGGTAATTGGCACCTATATAAGACAAAGCTGCAAATATCGGGACTGTCCCTATAAAATCAGGACATCTGGTCACCCTAGCCCCGCCCCTACAGCCAGGACTAGCAGCTGAGCACTCACCTGGGTTGGGAAGTGGCTGAGCCACCTTGTTCTTATGGAAAATGGTACCAAACTGGAGCTCTGCTGTAAAGGTCGCTCCTCTCCTGCCCTCCATTTCACAGTCCATGTGGAGAAACTGACCGGCAGGCATGGAGTGCTTTGAATCACCGCTTGTGCGCCCATGCAACGTTGCTTTGTGCCCTCCAAGAGAACTGGGGGGGGGATGGTGAGCAGCAAAGCCAGGCTCTGTGCCTGCCGGTCAGTTTCTCCATATAGGCAGTGTGATGAGTTATCAGGAGCTACTTTCCTGCCCTCCCCTTATGCAGACCACGTGGGGGGAAACTGCCCAGCAGGCACAGAGCTTCATAGAGTCATAGAATATTAGGGTTGGAAGAGACCTCAGGAGGTTATCTAGTCCAATCCCCTGCTCAAAGCAGGACCAACACCAACTAAATCATCCCAGCCAGGGCTTCATCAAGCCGGGCCTAAAAAAACTCTAAGGATAGAGATTCCACCACCTCCCTAAGTAATCCATTCCAGTGCTTCACCACCCTCCTAATGAAATAGTGTTTCCTAATATCCAACCTAGACCTCGCCCACTGCAACTTGAGACCATTGCTTCTTGTTCCATCATCTGCCACTACAGAGAACAGCTGAGCTCCATCCTCTCTGGAACCCTCCTTCAGGTAGTTGAAAGCAGCTATCAAATCTCCCCTCACTATTCTCTTCTGCAGACTAAATAACCCCAGTTCCCTCAGCCTCTCATCATAAGTCATGTGCCCCGGCGCCCTAATACTTTTTGTTGCCCTCTGCTGGATTCTCTCCAATTTGTCCACATCCCTTCTGTAGTGGTGGGTCCAAAACTGGACACAATACTCCAGGTGTGGCCTCACCAGCGCTGAATACAGGGAAATAATCACTTCCCTCGATCTGCTGGCAATGCTCCTATTAATACAGCCCAGTATGCCGTTGGTCTTCTTGGCAACAAGGGCACACTGCTGACTCATATCCAGCTTCTTGTCCACTGTAATTCCCCAGGTCCTTTTCTGCAGAACTGCTGCTTAGCCAGTCAGTCCCCAGCCCGTAGCGGTGCGTGGGATTCTTCCTTTCTAAGTGCAGGACTCTGCACTTGTCCTTGTTGAACCTCATTAGATTTCTTTTGTCCCAATCCTCCAATTTGTCTAGGTCACTCTGGACCCTATCCCTACCCTCCAATGTATCTCCCTTCCTCCCCACCTGCGAACTTACTGAGGGCGCAATTAATCCCAGCATCCAGATCATTAATAAAGATGTTGAACAAAACTGGCCCCAGGACCGACCCCTGGGGCACTCCACTTGATATTGGCTGCCAACTAGACATCGAGCCATTGATCACTACCCGTTGAGGCCGACAATCTAGCCAGCTTTCTATCCACCTTATAGTCCATTCATCCAGTCCATACTTCTTTAACTTGCTGGCAAGAATACTGTGGGAGACCGTATCAAAAGCTTTGCTAAAGTCAAGAAATATCGCATTCACCGCTTTCCCCATATCCACAGAGCCAGTTATCTTATCATAGAAGGCAATCAGGTTGGTCAGGCATGACTTGTCCTTGGTGAATCCATGTTGACTGTTCCTGATCATCTTCCTCTCCTCCAAGTGCTTCAAAATGGATTCCTTGAGGACCTGCTCCATAATTTTGCCAGGATATGACGTGAGGCTGTAGTTCCTTGGGTTCTCTTTCTTCCCTTAAAATATGAGCACTATATTTGCCTTTTCCTAATCATCTGGAACCTCCACTGATAGCCACGAATTTTCAAAGATAATGGCCAATGGCTCTGCAATTACATCAGTCAACTCCCTCAGCACCCTTAGATGCATTAGATCTGGACCCATGGACTTGTGCATGTCCAGTTTTTCTAAATAGTGCTTAACCTGTTCTTTCACCACTGAGGGTTGCTCACCTCCTCCCCATACTGTGCTGCCCATTGCAGCAGTCTGTGAGCTGACCTTGTCTGTGAAGACTGAGGCAAAAAAAGCATTTCAGCTTTTTCCATATCATCTGTCACTAGGGTTGCCTCCCTCATTCAGTAAGGGTCCCACACTTTCCCTGACCTTCTTCTTGTTGCTAACATACCTGTAGAAACCCTTCTTGTTACCCTTCATATGGCTTGCTAGCTGCAACTCCAATTGTGCCTTGGCCTTCCTGATTACACCCCTGCATGGTCGAGCAATATTTTTCTACTCCTCCCTAGTCATCTGTCCAAATTTCCACTTCTTGCAAGCTTCCTTGTTGAGTTTAAGCTCACTGAAGATTTCACTGTTAAGCCAAGCTGGTCTCTGGGGCACCTGGCATTGGTCACTGTCAGAAGACAAGATACTGGGCTAGATGGATCTTTGGTCTGACCCAATATGGCCGTTTTTATGTTCTTATGATATCTTGACTGACAGACGGACCAATTTTTCATCAAAACTTATGACACTGCACAAAATTTAGATGATCGGTGGCAGCTCTTTGAGATCTTATGGAAATTATAACATTCAATGATTCTAAAAAAAGAAGTACAAATCCGTCATGGGAGAAACAGTTATCTATGTGATCTTGGGTTTACTCCATTTTTATACCATGCCTTTGGAGCTCTCCTTATTTTGCAGAGCTTGAGAGAGGAATTCTTCAGCTACATTGCCAATATGTTGCAGCATAGCTTTATAATTTCAACCTACAGATGTAGGCAGATGCTTTTGCCAGAATGGCAGAAGAAAAACTGTTTTAGTGGGAAGGTGGAAGGGATGTCTTAGAGGAAAATGGATGTGCAGAGCTGAGAAACTACAGCATTAGATTAGAGTTTTGTTCTATGTTTGTACAGTGCCTAGCACAATGAGCTCTGGGTCCATGAGCAGGGCACCTCACTGCTAGAGTGATATAAAACAAATAAATATTAATACAGCCAAAGATGAGACAGTGAGCACCCAAGGGAAAAGGTGGCTTCTTTCACAGACTGCTTGACCACCTGGTGAGTAGAAAAGATTCTCCATATCTCCCTGAGGCAAGGAAAATCTAGAGGGAAAACTGCTTAAAAACTTTTTGATTGACTTTTGGGTCTTAGAGAGGAAAGGGAAGGCCTAGTTAAGGACTGCACTAAGTGAGCTTCAGGGATTGATCTGACTCAGAGCACTGATCCTTGATCAATGAATTTAACTTCAGAATCTTAATAAAGAAGTATTTCTTTTCCCCAATATCACCTGGAAGCAAGTCCATCTTTTAGGCTCTTGCTATGACCTGTTGGATCTCTAACAATGGGACACCCAGTCAGGTACTGTATGGATTATCTGAGGGCAGAATTTGGCTTTTTTTTTACTACTTTATGGATAAACAATCACATGTACAGTACCAACCCAGAACACTACTTGAATGAATGGAAGACTAATTAGGATTGTTTATCTTTGGAGCACCAGGACAATCCAACACTTCAAATAAGGAATTTCAAATACTTATTTAATCAGGAATAAGTGTGATGATTCATGAATGGTCTATTATATTATACATATTTTTATATATAAGCACCAAACAACAGGGCTTGTAATGTCTATCTAGGAAGTGCTGCTTGCAGTGAAAGACTGATTACAGTAAACCTCTAATTATATGCTCTGGTGAGATCCATGTGCGTGCGCTCTCTCTCTCTCTCTCTCACTCTCACACACACACACAAACATACACATGATAATTTCTAGGCTTAAACTCGAACTATGACTTTAATTCAAAATATCAGTGACTTTTTAGCCCTTAAATGCTGGCTTACCCATGCATAACTGCTGATACAATCTGTTTTACAGCGCTGTACACCACTGAAGGCTGACAAGAATGATACATTCTCTATCTGATTTTAATGTGTAATGATGATTTCTAAAGAATAGCAGTTTGCTAAAAAAATGCTTGTGAGGTTATCCTTGAGTATGCCAAACAGCTTAACAAAAATTTAAACAATACTCAGGCCTCACAAATCAGTTATTAACCTAGCCCTAATATGTCACAAAAACCACTGTGGGCAAAGACTTTTGCAGCTGTTTCATGGTATGTTCCTACTTCTTTTATTGCAAAGTTGGCAGTACTGTAACAGCTGAACAGCCAAACATTTCCCTTAGGTATCTGTTAATGAGCCTCTTCAATCATATTCATTTTCTCAGCAATTTAGTTTTTATAAGTCTGTTTACAAGAAACTAAGACATCCATGCACAGACATGGTCTCATCAATTGTGATCAGTAAAATACTGAGATTGTAACTGCAGCTGGTGCAGCTACCTTGATCTCTATACTTACCTTATGTAGTCTATTAAGTTACAATGTGAAACTCTCATAGCTGTTTATTGGCAGATAGTGAAAATCTAAGAAAAGGCTAGGCTATTCTGGTTATATTATATCGCACTCTCAGAGTGCAATATTGAATATTATCTGGTAGTCTGGTAACAGCTGTGGCCAAACAAGGCTAGCTAGATGACAGAAAGGCGATAGTTGTTGTTGCTGCAGCTTAGAGTGGATGTTTCCTGTGGCTGAAAATCAGGAAGAGAGCAAAGACCAGAAAATAAATCAAAGCACTTGCTGATCCTGCTAATACTGAAGTCAAGGAAATTAGCCACGCTCCTTGAGAAGCATCACAGCTTTCTATTATCAGTGGGCACCACTCTGTTTTGGATTTGAAAGCTAGAGAAATGTAAGAATAAAAGATTGCAAAACATGGAACATTATTTAGCAGCAAATATGGTACTTGAGCTACTTATTCATGAAGATGGAGCACAAATTTAAAAGATGTCATGTTAGCAGTGATCGGCTCAGATAAGTAGCTAATAAGTTGGAGATCTCAAAAGATCAGTCTCTCAGGAGATTTCCAGTATTCCTGGTTTTGGCTGGAATAGCTTTATTGCAGAAGATGCCCCTCTCATAGATTCTGCCATGATTACTCACACTGAGTGTGTAATAGTGAGGAGTTGTGTAAGACACGACCAAACAGGATAGGAGGCAGAATCTAGCTCAGAATATTTTGGTACTTTCTTTTCCAGTCAGAAGAAAAAGAGGAACACACAACTTATTTTTATGTTAATCAAATGTTTTTTTCTGATGCAAATTCTGTGGTCCTTATTCAGCCATTATTTAGGCAATACTCCCATTAGATTAGATGACAGAATTGCCTATGCAAAAACGGAGTGAGAATTTCAGTACTTTTCCCACTGTAAATATTAGCCAAACATATTCAAACCCATTTGTGTTGGGTTCAGGTTTTAGATGAAAGTTCAGTATAGTACTAATTTTCAGGGTGGATAAAATCAACAATTTTTTTTTTAAATAAAAAAAATAGATTTTTTTTATTCAAATAGGATTTTTTTGATAAAATGCTTTTTGAGGAAAAAAACCTATCAAAAGAGTTTTAATTAAGATACATTATAGCTCAAAGATATCTTATCATGGAATAGGGATTATAAATTCTAATTCTATAGTATGAGACAATATATTCATGTAATGTTTAAGAAAAGTTTTGTAAATTAGTTGCAATAGTTCATGGATTAGGGACCCAATCTTATGGATTCCAGGGACTTCTGTATAGATTATTTAAATTAATCTTTCTATCTACCCAATGGGACTCAGTGCTCAGTCTAGAAGATACTATCGGAAATGCTTAGTTTTGCAGTTCTCAAACTGTAGATTTGTGTCTCCAGCTTGTTAACAGCAAAAATGTTTTTTAAATAAACAAATAAATAAATAAATAATATATAGAGGTGAGAAATCACAGACCCCAACTCTATTGTCTCTCTGCAAATTTGTGTACACAGAGTCAATCCCTTACCCAGGGCCGGCTCTAGGCACCAGCAAAACAAGCTGGTGCTTGGGGCGGCACATTTTTAGGGGCGGCATGGCCGGCGCCAGAATGCCGCCCCTAAAAATGTGCCGCAGCCGCCCTAGCTCACCTCCGCTGCTGCTGCCTGGGAGGAAGGGGGAGATCCCGAGCGGCCGCGGCGCGCGAAAAAGCCGCGGCCACTCGGAGTCTCCCCCTCCCTCCCTCCCAGGCTCTCAAACCTGGGAGGGAGGGGGAGATCCCGAGCGGCCGTTTCACGCGCCGCTGCTCCCCCTCCTTCCCAGACTTGAGAGCCTGGGAGGGAGGGGGAGAAGCGGCGCCCGCGCCGCGGCCACTCGGAGTCTCCCCCTCCCTCCCAGGCTCTCAAACCTGGGAGGGAGGGGGAGATCCCAAGTGGCCGCGGTGCGCAAAACAGCTGTTTCGCGCGCCGCTGCTCCCCCCCCCCAGGCTTGAGAGCCTGGGGGAGGAGGCAGGGCTGGGGTTTTGGGGAAGGGGCGGAGTTGGGGCGGGTAATTAAAAAACGGGGCGGGGGGCGGCCAAAATTGTTTTTGCCTAGGGCGGCAAAAATCCTAGAGCCGGCCCTGCCCTTACCTCTCTCTAAAAGTGCAAAGTTTCAAAAAGTTCAAGGAATAGAAGATTGTTGGGGTGAAATAGATCTGGACAAGGAGAAGAAGTCTGTAGATAAATGTGAGAAGGGAGGGGCAGGCAGTAGAAACAAAAGTTAAACTGTTTGCGCAGCATATTCCAGAAGTCTTGAGGTCTTTCTGAGTGTCACCTTCATTGATGTGAGATCTACCATACCATTATCTCACTAGAAGGGAAAACCTATAATGGCAGCGGGCCGTAAAAGAGACCCAGTTTGGGAATATTTTAAAGAAGTTCCTCTACCTGTGAGTAAGACAGGCATGTGTGCAAAATGCAAACAGTGCAACAAAGAAATGCAAGTCCTGGTTGCCCAAATGAAACAACATCATGAGAAGTATTCCTTCTCAGGGGGAAGCTGCGTTAAAGATGATGAAAGGAACATGTCTGAACATGCAGGATCTTCAGGTTGGTCAACTTTTTTTATTTCATACTTCTTTCTTAAGGACTGCCTGTCTTCCTTCCGGACTATTCTTGAATTCTCATGTTTGAGCAAGAAATATAGTTGTTACTCTATGGTACTATCATTTTAGATTCAGTTGTGATAAAAAATAAATATCTGAAATGGGCAGATCTTCCTTTTACAATTTCACCTTTAAAGTAGTACTGAGTGTCAGTGAATGCAATGAGTAATACTAAATGAGAAGTATGGTAATGATAATTAAATAACTGCATTGACTTATTTTGTTTACCAGCAAATTGCAAAAAGAGGTAATTGATGAAAAAATTGCCTAGTTTGTTTATGCAACAAACTCTCCTTTCTGTATGATTGAGAACCCACACTTCATTAACATGGTTCAGTCATTACGACCATGATACAGTCCACCCAACAGAGATGTCGCAAGTAAATTGCTGGATAAAGTGTACGAAAGAGAAATTGGGCAGTGTGCAAAAGGTCTAGAGGGTAAAATTGTTAACATGAGTCTTGATGGGTAGCGCAATGTCCACAATGATCCTCTTGTATGTGCTTGTATGACAACAGAAGAAGGGAATGTCTTCCTTACAGAAACAATTGATACATCAGGAAATGCACACATAGCAGAATACTTACAAGAAGTAGCAGTAAAAGCTATAACAAACTGTGAAAAAAAATTAAAATGTCTAGTATGCAGCTTGGTCACAGACAATGCTCCAAATATATCCAAGATGAGAAGAAATTATTTAGAAGAGAGTGAAGAAAGTTGCAGTGCTCATTTGATGCACCTCCTAGCCAAAGACTTCAGTGTTCCAGAAATAAAGGCTAATGTTGTTGAAATTGCAAAATCCTTCAGTAACAGCCATTTTGCAGCAGCTGTTCTGAAAAAAAGTGGGAGGAACCAAGCTAACTCTCCCACAAGACATGTGATGGAACTCAGTCGTGGACTGTTTTGAGCACTATATCAAGAACTGACCTAATCTGATGACAGTTTGTGAACAAAATCATGAAAAAATAGATGGCACTGTCACAGCCAAAGTTCTCAACATTGGGCTTAAGAGAGATGTTGAACACATGCTGAGTACCCTGAAGCCTATTTCTGTAGCCTTGAACAAAATGCAGGGAAATAGCTGTTTTATTGCTGATGCTGTTGAAATTTGGATGGAACTGAGTGAGATCTTAAAAAGATATATATGCAATGACAGAGTTAAATTACAAGCATTAAAAAAATGAATGGGACAAGCACTATCTCCAGCTCATTTTCTTGGAAATATTCTCAATACTCAGAACCAGGGTCAAAACTTAACTGCTGAAGAAGAGGAGTTGGCTATGACATGGACATCCAGCAATCATCCCTCCGTAATGCCAACAATAATAAACTTCAGAGCTAAGGGGCACCATTCAAGAAATATATGTTTGCTGGTGATGTTTTAAAGAAAGTCACACCAGTGAACTGGTGGAAGTCATTTAATCACTTGGATTCAGAGACTGTTGAAGTGATAATCTCACTTTTAACAGCAGTAGCTTCTTGTACCAGTGTAGAAAGAATATTTTCTTCCTTTGGACTAATTCATTCCAAATTATGAAATCATTTGGGACCTGAAAAAGCAGGAAAGCTTGTTTTTCTTTTCCAGATTATGAACAAACAGGAACATGAAGGTGAAGACGACTGAGTTAGCTGCAGAAGCCAATATTTTAAGTTTCTCAAGTTGACCTGGCTGACATAGTCGATTTAATATTTTTTTTAAATATTGCATTTAACCATTTTAGTTAAAAAAAAAAAACTAAAACAAACCTGATTTTTTAAAAAAATGAATATTTAACTAAATTCAAAAATTCATATGCTTGTTTTGTTAAAATATTATATGTTTGCTGTTGAAGAAAAAATCCAGAATACATAAGATTGTTGTTTTAGTTAAATAAAACAATTTAAATGTATGGTGATATTCTCCTCCTAATACAGCATGGCGAGAAAATCCTCCAAATATTAATGATTAACCTGTTGAACTGGAGATAGTTCACCTCCTAATGACTTCATAAATATCTGCTTCAATTACCTTTGGTAAATGAAATAATCAAACAATCATTCATTTTAAGATATAGCTGTAAAACTAATCTGAAAATCACATTAAAATGTATAGTGTGTACCTTCTAATAATGAATCCTACATCTATCTATGAGTTGTGAAGAATATGTATTAAGGTTATAACAACCAACAAGAATGGACTTTTATATAGAAATGCATGATTAAATTGAGTCTTCCTGACTAGTGATTTAAATCATGATTTAAATCAATTTGATATAAATCAAATCCACCCTGCTAATTTTACCCATTTCTGTTTATCCATCCCTATCTATCAGTGCATGACTTAGGGCAAATCAGTGTTATTCTTCAAAGAGAAAAGCAACCTATAAAAGACATTTAAAGTATTCATGCCTCCATCTAAATTAACTTTAGAAGTTTTGCTTAAAAGTAGTACATAATATTCAAGTGCTAACAATAAACACTACAGTAAAATTATTCATGGCTAAATGTTTGCAAACAAATGGTGGTGTACACATTGGTCTTCAAACTCTTTGGTATATATCATCCCTGAAAGTAACCTAGATACTTAAAACTCACCAACATTTTCCAGAGATTTACCCTGAGTTTAGCCTCACAGTTCCTTAAAAAAAATTGTGGGCCAAAGTCTTGTACAATTATGAACATTTAGGGGCATATCTTCAAATGTAACCAACTACACTGCATTCATTTTCTGAATAGAACTGACTCTGATTGTAGCAATAACCTCCACTTCTCAGAATTGTCCCAGGGACAGATTGTATCTAGGTCAATCCCTGAAGAAGTATCTAAGAAGAGAAGATACAAAATGAAGATCACATTGTAAATAATATGATTACCACTGGATGTTCAATCATAGTTGAGGGTTTTGGGCAGATTTGTTACCTCATGAGGAGTAAATAACTAAGTGAGATGAGACATCCAGAAAATCAACCTTTCTATAGTTCATGTTGCAACCCACTAGAACTCAGGAACCATATAGTTATTTTTCATAATTATATCTGGAACCCCAGGGTAGGTTAAGTTAAATTAAATTTTGGGTCCTTCCCTTTTTACACCTGCAATTATGTAGCTCCAGTTTAGGTCACTGGACTATCTAATATCTGATTTACAGGTGTAATTAGTTTTTCAGCCATCTGAATTAAGTAAATTGTATTGGAAAATTGGGAACACTAAAAGGCAGGCTTTGTTTGGAAAACCTGGCCCTAAAGTATATCATTACTTTTTCAGCAGAGGTCTCATCCTATACACTGTTGAGAGTCTCCTGCAAGATAAGTGTCTTAATTACCACTGAATTTGGGAGCTGTCAGTACATCTCCAAGACCAGCCCAAAGTATAGTTTCATAACAAGCAAATGAATAATCTATGCTAAAATCATATAGCTTTTGGAATGTACAGTAAATAATAATGCCAGGAAGAAAGATAAACCAGAAACCTGGAAGTTAAAAAACAAAGGAACCCAAGATACAGAGGGAGAAATAGAAGAGGTATACAGTAGGTTTTCAACTATGGAGGTTAAATAATACACCTTTGAAGTGTACATAAATTAACAATGTAGTGCCATTTATCTGTTTTAGTTATGTAGATAAACCACAGATCATTTAAGAATGCTCTTGTGGAATACATCACAAGAATTCCCTGGCTGAATGAATTATAGCCTTATTATTTACTGCTGTGATGTACGTTATTTCTTAGGAATTTTTTTTAAAACCTTCTAGATTCTGTTTTATTCTTAGAAGAATCTTGGCATGAACCTTTACATAGGAGTTATAAGAGGAACTATAGAAGTCCTTAAACAGTCCTCTGAATCAATTCCTGAAGTCAACTTGTATTAAACCAAATGCAACTGGAATGTAAAAAGGTTTCACTAGCTAACACATTAAGGCATGGATGTGTCTACACTGCAGTTAAACATCCATGGCTGGCCCATATCAGTTGATTTGGGTGGGATCTCACAGCCTGGATGTCTACACTGCAGTTTTATAGCTCTGCAGTCCAGCCTGAGTCAGCTGACATGGGCCAGCAACAAGTGTTAGTTGCAACATAGACATGTCCTGTGTGACTTGACATTTTACTGCAGAGTTAGGGGCAGCTGATGTTTTTATTACTAACAGTAAGAGTAATTATTAAACCTAATTACTCATGTTGGTTTCAATGGCCACTAGTCAAATATTTCCACTTTTGCTAGTATACAATTAGAACTGGGTGGAATTTTTTCAGCAAGTAGTAAGTTTGCTGAAAAATGCATTTTTCAGGACAACAAATCTATTCACGAATTCAGGTTGCATTTGTTGAATAGTTTCAGCTGAAAAAGTCCCCCAAAAAACAATATTTAAGAAAAGTTGCAATGGTTTGTTTAGAAAATGTCAAAACAGTTTCAAATTCACAGTCAAACATTTTGTTTGACCTAAACAATTTTTTTCTGGTTTTTCATTTCTGCAAGAAAAAATTAAAAAATTCATTTTCATTTCAAAACAAACCAATTTTGTTTTCATATTTTCTGTTCAGCCACCAAACAGAAAACAAATCAATTATTTTCTTAGCTCCACATATAATGCCATGTTTTGATCATGATTCATTAGCATTCATATTAATTATGCAGAAGTTCACTGACTTCATTAGAAGGGTTTGGTTGTTTCTCTGGGCACAGTATTCACTTTTACTATGCAGGAGATTACTTACAATTTTCTAGTGTGTTGTGGTTTTTGTTGCTGTTGTTTTTTTTAAACTTGCAATTTGCCACTTCAGCTCCTTTTACAAATATGATGATGTAAGTCATTATCAGGAGTACAGGGCGCTCTGTTTGGTGGTTTATTTTTGTTGTTTTTACTGTTTTTTGGAAGTACATGATACATTGACTTGCAAGATTTAGTACTTGATTACCCAGTAAATGTTCACATAACATACTGTTCTCTGGAAATCATTTGTGTTTTGAGTTTTAATACCTGACAATAATAATTCATTATACCTCCCTTATTTAGCTGATGATGTGTAACTTCAACAGTAAAAAACACCATATAATTACAACTCTCAAATCTTCCTGATGTTTTTAAACAGAAAAAAGAAAAGAAGAAGAAGCTATTCAAAGAAATTTACCTGACCGTCCATCCCGCTGAAAGTCCACATGGTACCACTCTCCATCATTCACCTTCTTTTGCAAGGCTTTTATTTTAATAGTACCCGATCCCATGTCTAACAGCAGGTAAAGGTAACCATCAAGCATCTCAATGGCAAAAAAGTCAACCTTTACCATTTGTGGGTGTTTGGCATCTTTCTGATGCCTTGGTTTTCCATGACTGAAAAGAATCAGTCCATTTGGCTCAGTTGTGCGAAAGTCAAATGATATTGACCCTGTTTTCTTGGCATTCCACTTTGGCAAAGAGATGAAAGACTCTGGTGTTTCAAATGTGATTGGATCCAAGGTTGCAACATTCTCACATTTAAATGCTACAACTCCATGAATCTTCATTTTAGGGTCTCCTTGCTTGGCAAGTCGAGATAACTCCAGTCTGACATCATTATTTTTATATACAACCTGCAAACAAAGCACAGTGGTTACAATGGTAGAATTAACAGTATTAACCAATCAAACATAACCCTCAATAGGTTCAAGCATATCAGTCGCTAATAATGGATGCTATTTAATATACGAGAATGTACAAATATATACAATCATAGAAATGTAGGGCTGGAAGAGACCTTGAGAAGTCATCTAGTCCAGCCATTGCACTGAGGGAGGACCAAGTATACCTAGACAATCCCTAACAGGTGTTTGGCTAACCTGTTCTTAAACATCTCCAATGATGGGGATTCCGAAACCACCCTTGGAAGTCTATTCAGTGTTTAGCTATCCTTATTGTTGGACAGTTTTCCCTAATACCTAACCTATATCTTACTAGCTGCAAATTAAAGAGATTACTTCTTGTCCTACCTGCATTGGACATAGTCCTCTTTGTAACAGCCATTAACATATCTGAAGACTTACCAGGTTTCCCCTGTCTTTTCTCAACACTAAATATGCCCAGGTTTTTGAAACCTTTTATCAGTTTAGTTGCTCTCCACTGGACTCTCTCCAATTTTTTCTTACAATGTGGCACTCAAAACTGGGACACAGTACTCCAGCTGAGGCCTCAACAGTGCTGATAGAGCAGGACAATTACCTTCCGCATCTTACATATGTCAACTCCTATTAACACACCCCAGAGAGATATCAGCTTTTTTCACAACTGCATCACATTGTTGGCTTATATTCAATATGATTCACTATAATCACAGATCCTTTTCAGCAGTACTACTGCTTAGCCAATTATTCCCTGTTTTGTATTTGTGCATTTGATTTTACCTTCCGAAGTGCAGTACTTTACACGTGTTTATTTAATTACAAGTTGTTGATATCAGACCAATTCTCAGATTTGTCAAGGTTGTTTTGAATTCCAATCCTCTTCTCCAAGGTGTTAATAACCCCTCCCAGGTTGGCATCATCTGCAAATTTTATATGCATACTCTCCACTCCATTATCCAAATTAAAAAGCACTGGACCCAGGAAAAGACCCCTGTGAGACCCCCTAGATGCATCCTCCCAGTATGACAGCTAGCCATTCATAACTACTTTTCAAGTACAATCTTTCAAAAAAATTTATCCACTTTATAGTAATTTTAGACCACATTTTCCTATGTTGCTTGGGAGAATGTCATGTGGGACTGTCTGAAAAGCCTTACTTTAAATCAAGATAAATCACATCTACAGCTTCCCCCTTTTCCACTAGGCCAGCAACCATGTCAAAGAATGAAATTAGGTTGTTTTGGCATTATTTGTTTTTGACAAATTCATGTTGGCTATTATCTGTAACCTTATTTATATATATCTATATCTATATAATATATGAAGTAGCTCTTTTCATTAACTAACACTAACACTAGCTTGAATTAAATCAAACAGCATTGCTCTAAAAATATCCCTACAGTTAATTCAAATAATCTAAAAGAATCTGCACAGAATTTGTGCTATCTGTGGCAAATTAGCTTTTGTGTACTTGATTGTTGAATAGCCTTCTGTGTGCAGCCATTTTGCTGATGTCACTGAAGTATTAGGTTTCTTGCTCCCCTAAGCTCTTTATTACTTTCTTAAGTCTTGTACTCCTGTATACAAAATCTTTCAAGGTCAGATATCACTTTGTAACATTTTTTCCCATACGTTAACACATTTTTGCCTTGTTCTAGGAATTGGGGATAATAGCATCTGTGTTGATCATGAAGCAATACAATTGGGACGCCAATATCAGAGAAAAGACTGAAGCAAGGACAATCACAGACAGTATGACTGGATGCCATGCTGCTGAATTTCCCCAACATCAAAGTCTGGCTGAAGATTATTGGATAAAACTGAAAGAGAGTATTTGTTTTTAATTTAATCAACCTGCATTTCAAATGCTTCTGTTTCATATCACACATTTGTTTTACTCCACCCCCAGGAAAAGCTGGCCACACAAGTGATTTTCTAAGCAATAAAACCACTGCTGTCATACAGTTTATCAACATATTCTGGTAGAGGTGTTCTTTCTGTGTTCTGAATAACATGACTGCTGTATATGCAAGTCTCTCCACTAATGGGCATTTGGGATCATGTTAAACAATCAATAAAATTAATCAATAATGCACAGTAAATGCCTGGCTCTGAAACATCATTAATTGAGGGTCCCAGTAAAGTTGAAATCTCTCTTTAGCCCCCCTAACATTTTGTGTTTCTAAGGGTATGGCTACACTTTGAGATAGGAGTATAATTTCCAACGAAAGGAGACATAGCTGCACTAGCTCTGATTGAGCTCGTGTGTTAATAAATAGAGCATAGCTGTGCTGGCATGAATGGCAGGAGGGGTGAGCTGCCTTGAGTCTCAGATAGGTATGTAGTTGGCAGCTCGCCCCTCCTCTTGTTTGTGCTGTTGTGGCTACCCTCTATTTCTAGAGCACTAGCTTGACCAGACCTGGCATGGGTGCCTCTCCTCAAGTTGGGAGTTATGAGCCTAGATCAAAGGTAGACATATTGTAGATGACACATCTCAGGAGTGTCTGTTGTAAAATAGTCTCCAAATATAAACATATATTAAAAATGTGAGGCCCAGATCCTCAGCTGGTATAATCATTGGAACTCCATTAATTTAAATGGAGAAATTACAATTTACGCCAGCGGAGGATATGACCAGACAGTTTTATAATAAATAATGGTGGAACATATTCCACCATATTAAAATATAGTCCTAAAAACTAACAATAAATCTCTCCCCCTCTTTCTCACTGGGTACAGTTCTATACGGTGCTGCTTCTTCCCATTGGAGCTGAAGGTGCTCAGCCCGTCTTAGAATGGGTCCATAGAGAGAAAAAAATAGTCTTTACTATACATATGCAGACATTAAATAGGCCTGAATCTTATCTTACCCTAGTGTTAATCAGTGTCAACTCCAATGAAGTTACTAGGCAAACTCCTGAGTGGGCAATGGGATTGGCAAACAGGGGAGTGTGGAGAAGGAGTGTGAGAGGCTCCCTTTCTAGGTATTGTTCTGTGATCAGTACTGTGATGGTCAGTGACAGAACAGTGGTTGTGTCCTGCAACAGATGTGACATGATATCTTCCCTGCTAGAAGGGAATTCCTCTGTATGAAGTGCAAGCTGGTGGCTGTGCTGGAAGAAAAGATTTGTGCTCTGGAAGGACAAGTACAGACACTGCAGACTATCAGAGAGCTTGAGGAAATCTTGCACTAGCAGAAAGAGCAAGCATTACCATGCTAGATTCAAGAGAGAAAAGAACTGTCCACCGAGGAACCAGAGAGCATGGGCACCAAAGACGAGGCCTGGCAGTTCATAGCCACCAGAGGCAAGAGGAGGAGAAGTATCCAATTGTTATATTCTTAGTGTGAAAACAGCCCAAAATATCTCTTGTTGTTTGCAGTGTTGTAGCCATGTTGGTCCCAGGATATTAGATACACCAGGTGGATGAGGTAATATTTTTATTGGACCAACTTCTGTTACCTTAAGATATTACCTTGCCTACCTTGTCTCAAAAATATCTGTGAAGATTCACTGGTCCAATGAAATGGAGAGCTTGTATGGGACACACCTGCGGAGGGATGCTTAGCATGCCCACAAAGAGATCACCAACTATGCAAGACAGACAGACTGTCCTTGTTGGGAATTCTATTGTAAGAAGAATTGAAACAACACTTTGCAAGGGGACACCAGAGTGGTATGCTCTCTTCCTGAAGCCAAGGCATGAAATGTGACTCTAAGACTGGAAGTTGATGGGAAAAGATCCATTGGAGATGGAACATATTGGAACTAATGACACTACTTCACAGATTTTAGATGGCTTAAGGGAACTCAGAGGGATGCAGAAGGTCCAAGTGATCTTCTTGGAGATTCTGGAAGTGAACCACTGGCTAGGTAAGTGGTGTAACATAGTTTAGTGGAACACTGACCCACCTTCCTCGGGGGAGGGAGTGGGCTTTATAGTTTGGATGAACTTCATCACAGTAGAAGGGGAACCAATTTTCTAGGGGACAGCAGGCTAGACTAGACAGCAGGGTGTTTAACAACAAAAGGGGATGGTGAAAAGGGGGAACCAATGAACACTCATAACTAAATCAAGATGTTGGGAACAAAAATTAATCAAGTAAATCAAGGGCCATGAAGAGAAAAAAAACCTAATTGCCTATATTCCAATGCTAAGAAGTGTGGGTAATTAACAAGAGGAACTGGAATTGCTCATTTGAGAGCATAAATTCAATCTATTTGATATTACTGAAAATTGATGGGAAGATCCACATGACTAAAATGTTAAAATCAATGTTATAGTCTTTTTAGGAAGGATTGAGATGGCAAAAGGGGAGAAGGATAGGGCACTATGTAAAAAATGGCTTTATCTGTTTCTGAGGATATGTCTAAACTGTAATAAAACACCTGCGTCTGGCCTGTGTCAGCTGACTCAGATTCATGGGGCTCAGACTGCAGGACTATAAAATTGCAGTCTATATATCCGGGCTTGGGCTTGAGGCCAGCTGTGGTCCCAGAGCACAGGCTTCAGCCCAAGCCTGGATATCTGCACTGCAATTTTATAGCCCCACAGCCAAGCCTCACGAGCCTCAGTCAGTTGACATGGGCCAGCTGCAGTGTTTTATTGCAGTGCAGGCATATCCTTAGACACTGACAACTCAGATGCAAATGGTCTTGACTGTTTATGGATCCATCTCCTAAGAGATAGATGGGTACTATTGGTGTCTGCTGAAGACCACCACATCATACTAGAGAAAAAAGGTAACTGACTCCTTAAGCATCTATCTATTATGGGGGGGAGGGGAACTCTGTTGTTATAGAGAATTACAACCCATGTGACATATACTGGAGATCTAAAGCTGCCAGTATTGAAACATCCTCAGAATTTCTAAAGATTATAGATGACAATTTCCTAATTCAAAAAAATGTAGCATCGAACATGAAGGAATTTTATATTAGACCTCATCTTAACCAATAAAGAGGAACTGATCACAGAACTGAAATGAGTGATTCCTTAGATGTATGTGATCATGATATGATTATTTTGATCACACACAACAAATGAGGATGACATGAAAAAGTATACTTGGTGTTTTAAGAGGGCCAATTCCACAACACTGAGGACAATTATAAGCCAAATCAACAGGGAAAAAATTAAAACAGAAAATGAAAATGATAATTGGGAATTGTTTAAGAATATTTTATTAGAGTCTCAAAAACTCTCAATGTCACAATCACAAATGAATTCCACGCTAATTAAAAAAAATGTAACCAGACCTAAAGGGGAAATAAAAGCAGTAATAAATGTTACGTATAAACATACACATGAAAAAGGGGAAGTTGATAGCAGTGAATATAAATATATAAATTAGAAGATTGGAATTGTATAAAATTGATAAGGGAAGCAAAAAGACCCAAGAAAAAAAACAGTTGTCAGTTGAATTAAGGACAAGGGAAGATTTTTAAAGATTATATTAGGAACAAAGGAATCTAACAATGGTATTTGTACAGTTACTAGATGGAAAGGATTGAGTTGTGAATAATAATGCAGAAAAAGCAGTATTCCATAGATATTTCTGTTCTATATTTAGTAAAAAATCAGATGAAGATATACTTTTCATAACAATAGTAACACAGGAGGATGTTAAATAGCAGCTATTAAAATTAGACATTTTAAAATCAGATCGTGTGGAAAACTTGTATCCCAGAGTTTAAAAGAGCTGTCTCAGGAGCATTGTGGACTCAATGTTGATTTTCAATAAATCTTGGAACACTGGGAAAGTTCCAGAACACTAGAAGAAAGCTCATGTGCCAATATTTTAAAAGGGAAAATGAGATGACCTGGGTGATTATATGCCTGTCAGCCTCACATCTATCCCAGGCAAAGTGATGGAATGGCTGATACTAGACTCTATCAATAAAGAATGAAAAGAGAATAATATACATAATGGCAACTAACATGGGTTTGCAGACAATAACTTTTCACATTAATTGTAAATCCTTTTTTATTTGGTTTCAAGTTTGGTTGATAAAGGTAATAATATTGATGTAATATACTTAGACTTCTATAATGCATTTGATTTGGTACCATATGACATTTTGATTAAGAAATAGGGATGATACAAAATCAGCATGGTACACACTAAATAGATTAAAATCTGGCTACTGACAAGTCTCAAAATATAATTCTAAATGAGGACTCAATCCAAGGGAAAATATAATCATGTTTTTAGTGGGACTGAAGTTTCCAAGGCTGTTTATAAACACACCCACAAGTAATCATGTCAGTGCAGTTTGCAGCATAGGAGTGCTCCTGGATTCTTGGCTTATCCTAAATTCTCACATAGCAGCATCTGCAAGTAACACTCTACCAGCTATGTTCCATCCTGGCAGTATGTACTAGTCATATATGCTTTTGTTACTATGACAGATACAGCAATTTCCCGGACAAATCTTATTGAATTAAGTTAAACTTCATTGAATTAAGTTTAAATATTTTTAGAAGTTCTTTGTATTAAAAATGCAAATGTTTACGTATTATTGCAGGATTGTATGTAACTTCTCTAGGGGAAGACATGACTAATGTAAACCCTGGGAAGTGTTGCAAGCTTCTAAGGACTATCTGAAACAATGTGCAGGACAAGAATGAACTTTTAAAGTTAAGTAGGTTTCCCAGGAAATCTCCAGGGGGAAGTGTTTACTAATGTATCCCGTCTGTAATGTATCCAGGAACTCAGCCTTTTGAAGCTTTGCCCCGAGGAGGGGATCTTTGTCTGCTGACCACTTGTTTCATGAGGACAAGATCAGAGGCCCAAACTGTATTAAGGAGCAACTCTCAGATTCATGGATGTGCTTTTTCTGAGCCAAAATTGTTATGAACTTGTAACCACAGAAAAACGCCTTGGTGGGTTTGAATGACTGACTCCTCCCAGTGCCCTTGGTAAGGTTATTAGCATGTGTGTAAGTTCTTTTATTATTTTAATAAGTTATCTCTGAATTGCTTTCACCTTAGGAATATATGTGCTTGCATAGGTAAAGCTGTGTTGCACCTTATAACTGTGGGCAATAATGCTGTTTATAACCTCTCAGGAGAAAAGCAAAGCAGACCTGTGTAGACAATCTGACTTGCTGGGGATTCATAGAGAAGATAGGGAACTGTTCAATCTGGAAATGCCCTGGTCATGATGGAGTGAGACTTGTGCATGTATCCAAGAGAAGTGACAGCTGGGGATCCAGAAACCTAAGAATGGGTGCCCTTGGTGAACCACAGAAGGGGAATATAAGTAAAATTGCCCTGAACTATGGTGATTGATTATTGGCAATCCCTCGATTTGAGGATGACCTCTACCATCGAGTTACATATGGGTCCTGAGATGACTCAGGAGTCTGATCCTGGAATCACAAATCTGCCTGCAGTAGGTACAGACATTTTATGGCAGGCCAGCGGCCTGCTGTGAGAAAGGTATTTCTTTTACCTTCCTCCTCTCTCTCTTTTCAGCTTAGAGGACAAGGCGCTTCTTCTCGAAGCGGGCCACTGCCTGATGGAGGATATGGCGCCATTGGGGTCTGTTGGTGGCTTGCTCTTCCCAGCTTGTGATGTCCACATCAGTTTTCTTAAGATACGTGTTCAATGTGTCTTTGTAGGGTTTACTCTGACCACCATTGGTGAGCTGAGAGTAGAGGGCTTGTTTTGGGAGGCAAGAGTCTGGCATCCGCACACAATGTCCAACCCAGCAAAGTTGGTGCATGAGGATCATTGCGTCAATGCTGGTGACATTGGCTTCGGCGAGGATGCTGGCATTAGTGCGGCGATCTTGCGGAGGCATCGTTGGTGATGCCTCTACAAACTCTTGAGGTGCTGTTGATAGGTCACCCAGGTTTCGCATCCATAGAGGAGTGTTGGAACAACAACTGTCTTAAAGACCTGGATCTTGGTGTCCTGTCGTAGGTCATGGTTCGTGAAAATGCATCAGAGCAATTTCCCAAAGGAAGCACTTGAGCACTGGATCCTGTGCTGGATCTCACTGTCGATTTTTGCATTTTGAGAAAGTTGGCTACCCAGGTAGCAAAATGTGCTCAACTGTCTCCAAAATCTGACCCTCGATGGTGATTTGTGGTGGGTCATGTGCAAGGCCTGAAGCAGGTTGATAGAACCCTTTAGTCTTCTCAATATTGAGTGAGAGTCTTAAGCTTCAGTAAGTTTGTGCGAGAAAATCCAGTATGGACTGAAGGTCATTCTCAGTGTGCGCGAAGATGACACAATCATCAGCATGCTGAAGATCAGTAATGGATGCCCTGAAGACTTTAGACTTTGAGCAAAGACGTCGAAGATTAAAGTGCTGCCCATCCATTCTGTATTGAATGTCAATTCCATTGGGGAGATGATCTGTAATGAGGACCAAAATGACTGCTAAATAGATGGAAAACAGGGTTGGGGCAACAACGCATCCTTGCTTAACCCCAGTTTTGATGATGAAAGTTTCCATCTCAAGGCCATTACACAGAACTGTGGCAGTCATCTGATCATGGAGAGGCCTTCGGACCTTAATAAATTTTGGAGGACAGCCAAATCTGGCCAGCACCTTCTACTGGGCTTAGCGATTGACAGAGTCAAAGGCCTTTGTCAAATTGATGAAAGTCATGTACAGGTCCTGATTTTGCTCCTGAGATTTTTCCTGGATTTGGTGGGCAATGAAGATCAGGTTGGTTGTCCTGCAGGATGGTCTAAAACTGCACCAAGATTCCGGCAACGTTTCCTCAGCCAGGGGAAGTAATCAGTTTAAGAGGATACAGGCAAAAATTTTCCCTGCTGTAGATAGCAAGACAATGCCTTGATAGTTTCCACACTTTGACTTATCTCCTTTCTTAAAGATTGTAACAATGTTAGTGTTTCTCAAGTCTTTTGGAATCTTCTCATTATACCAGATATGAAGAAAAAGTTCATGGAGCTTCCCTACCAGTTCTTTACCTCCAAACTTGTAGACTTCAGCTGGTATGCCATCTGGCCCTACTGCCTTGTTGTTCTTAGTTTGCATAATGGGTTGTGTTACTTCTTCAAGGGTGGGGAGAGGGGGTCAACAAGAGATTCTCTTTCATGTCATTGACATATAGACTCGATAGTGACATCAGAAACAGTTGACTCACAGTTCAGGAGTAGCTCAAAATACTCCTTCCATCTAGCATTGATGGCTTCACTGTCCTTAAAAAACGTTGACCCATCTTGGTCTTGGAGTGGTGTGGGTCCATGGGACAATGGGCCATAAATGGCCCTTATTTCCTGAAAGAAACTCCTCATGTCATGTTTATCAGCATAAAGCTCAATATCCTGGGTCTTTTCTCTCCACCACTTATTTTTGATGTCACGGATTTTCCTTTGCGCATCATCCTTGAGTTGCTTGTATGACTCTTTCTTCTGCTGATGTGATATGTCATTTTGCCACATGCAATGAGCTTTTCTTTTCTAATCAAGTAGGCCCTGAATCTCAGCATCATTCTCATCAAACCAATCTTGGTGATGGTGGGTGACATAGCCAATGGACTCAGCACATGTCGAGAGAATGGCAGTCTTTAATCCGTTCCAGAGATTTTCTAACTGTGATAGTTACCACCCAGATGGACTACCACCCAGATGGACTACAGAGATGTAATCTACCTGGCCCTTAGGAAACTTCAATCAGTACAGAGCACAGCAGCACATATCCACAGCAACACAGGCTATGACAAGCATATCAGACTTGTCCTCCACTCACTCTACGCTGGCTCCCTAGATAGTATCATGTCCAATTCAAGACCTCGGTCTTCAAGGTGCTTAATGATGAGGTCCTGGAACACCTACAAGATCACCTAAAACTCCAGCATAAGGAATGCAGTCAACAATTTCTTTCCCTAGACACAATGGAACTGTCTACAGCAAGGATACAAGTTGCCTGGCCAGGAGACTGAGCTTTCTTGGAAACAGCTCCAGATTGTGAAATGAGCCAACCCGAATCTAAGACCTCACCACTTGCTATTTCAGGGCAACATGCACTCCTGTGACCTGCCTTCACTAATAAAAAAACAGATACCACAGCAGTCATATATATAAATCTATTAACATTTTTCTCCCAGCCGAGAAGAGAGAAATAAGACAAGTACCACACAACAGAGGTTAGACACATAGTTTAATGTATTATTGGAAGGCATTTAAATATTATTATGGGTATATATTAGAACCAGAATAGAATAGAACCCATCCTCAAAACATCTTCTTAATAAGGGGTAGGTGGGACTAACACTGGAGTCCGTCAAGACTACTGCTACACTGATAAGAAGGGATTATGTTCAAGCAACACGAAGTATTTCATCTTAATAACATTGGATTGGGAGAGACCTCTTGGGTCATCGAGTCCAGTCCCCTCCTATCACAGGTAACCATGCTATATAATCCCATTCATAAATGTATCAAGCTCAGTCTTAAAACTAGTTAGGTGTCTTGCCCTCCCCCCACTCTTCTTGAAAGAACTGCACTCCTCAGATCTTGCTTTCAAAAAAGTGAATGGTCTCCTTTTCCAGACTTTGCTGGCAAGAGGAATGAATGACTGAATAGAGTCACCAGCAGAACTAGTAGAAAAATTAACAAAATGTTTCACTTAAAAATATTTTTCCACCTAATTTTTTTGTGGAAATTTAAAACAAACAAAAAATAATGCAAAATTTTCATCAACATGTCAAAAATAGTCTACCAGCTCCAGTCGTGAGACCAAGATTAGCACATTTGATTTGAATCACTCCTTTTCAGCAATCACATAACAATTTTGCTTATTAAGAAATATTTCAGAATACTGACCCCACCACATTGTAGCAATATGCCCTAAATCACTATGGTTGACAGCCTCTACATTAACATAGGCCACTTATTTTCAATGGTGAAATACTTTGTCAGATTAAATCTAAATATTAGTCCTAAATGTCTGTAAGACTTGGTAAACAGCTGCCATGCTTACATTACAATTCAGCAGCATTTTCACATACTCCAAAAATATAAATCTTCTAGTTCACAGACCTTCCACATAATGGCTGTTCTGTAAAACGGGGAGCAGTATGGGCCAAAATGCATAAGACGGTCAGGTGCTACTAACCTAGGCCTTTATTCTACACAAAGAAGTCAAAGAGAGTTTTATTCTTGACATCAGTAGCAGCAGTATCAAGGCCTAAAATAGGTGAGGCTTGAGACAGTTTTATGTGCCTAAATTAAGCAGACTTTAGAAGAATTAATTTATGTTCATGAGTTTTCCCATATGTGTCTATGACAAAAGCTTTTAGCTTTTGTGTTAGATAAATCAGAGATCCAAAAGCAAAAGCTAACACTGAGGTGGATCATGGATTTGTGGCACTCACTGGAGAATTTTGGATCTTGGAAAAAATGAATGGCTTGTACTGCTCCACAAATGCAGATTTTTCAAGATGTCATTTTGTTAATATTGCTCAGTGTAATTCCATGTCCCAAAATGCACAACAAAACAGAAATTGCTTATGCAAACCCTGAGGAGGCATGGCTCAGATGCTTGCAAAGAGATGTTAGTTTGAATTAAACATTACTGTGGGAATTAACTTTTATTGAATTATTTGGGTAAGAGTTAGGAGGTAATAAAATATTCTTTGTTTATTCAGTAGGCTCTCTCACACTAGTGTTTCTTGTGACA
This sequence comes from Terrapene triunguis, assembly GCF_002925995.2. Lineage (NCBI taxonomy): Eukaryota > Metazoa > Chordata > Testudines > Emydidae > Terrapene > Terrapene triunguis. Next base: position 1,520,756 of record NW_020664473.1, on the reverse strand, counting down.
GCACGCCAATACCTGACTGATTTTCCCCACTTGACAGGACATTGGTTTAAATATTCATTGTTGACCATAAAAACATATTGACAAAGGTCCCTACATTTATATACAACTAGAATGTGACTTGTTTCCTTGCAGGTTTGCCAAGAGCCCTCCACACAGGGGCCAGCCACAATGGCAACCTTTGCAGCTCTACTGAGAACTGGAAGTTCTTCAGGCTAGTTCACCTATGAGCATAAGGCATCACAAAAGGGGTAAGGGGAAACACAGAGATGTGTCCCCTTCTCAGACCAGCCTAAGGGATGGTGCAGTGGACACGTGCCCTTGCATGACAAGGAACCTTCAGGCACAATGACTCCCCCTGGGTCAGTGCAGCTCTGCACCAGCTCCAGCAGATTAGTGCCTATCAGGCACAATATAGCCCCATAGTAAAACCACCAACCAAGATAAGCATTGAAAAGGATAAAGGAAAGAAAGAGCCCAGGTCTCTTCTTTTGCAGAATATAGCTCCACAGCTCTTATAAGAACTTTTCAAACAAGATTATTCTTTTCATACCCCTCTCTTCCAGAACAAAATTAATAAAAACATATGAACATATTGCAACCAATAACAATGCCATTTCCATGCAGCACACCATTGCTTAGTACAAGAAGGGAAAGACAAAGTCATTCAAGCTCTCTAATATTGCATTTGCATAATAATATTTTGGTTTCTGTTTTCCTTAGACAGACAACAGGTTACTAGGTGTAAATGAAACACATATCACACTTAGAGCACTCCGAATAGCAGTTTTTGCTAACAAATGGTGTGCAGCAGGCACAAGTGTTATTACATCCTTGCCTTCCACATATACTTTGTAAGAGGATCTCTTCTGCATCCAACTTTTATATATAGAACTTTGCTTTACTCAGACAAAGCTCCTATTAACTTCAGTGGATCTGATCTTATTCCCATTGACTTCAATGACTTCAGTGGCAGATTTGCTTAAGGAAAGCAGAATTGGGCCCACCTTATACAATAACTCCTCACTTAAAGTCATCCCAGTTAACATTGTTTCATTGTTACGTTGCTGATCAATTAGGGAACATGCTTCTTTAAAGTTGTGCAATGCTCCCTTCTAATGTCGTTTGGCAACTGCCTGCTTTGTCCACTGCTTGCAGGAAGAACAGCCCATTGCAGCTAGCTGGTGGGGCCTTGTAACCAGGGCAGCCCCCCATCAGCTCCCCCAAGTTCCCTGTGCTGCAGCCACCCAGGAGGCTATCAATTGCCGGCAGTTCAGCTGTCCCTCCTGCCACTGCTATGTGCTGCTCCTGCCCTCTGCCTTGGAGCTGCTCCCAGAGACTCCTGCTTGCTGTGCAGGAGGGGAATGGGGGGGTAATGTCAGGGTGTTCCCCTCCCCCCTGCTCCTGCACCCCGCTTACCCCTTCTCCATATAGAGCAGGGAGGGGACACGGACGGAGAGAGACAGAGAGAGCTTGGGGCAGCAGCTGGTGTCTCAACTTCCTGATCCACTTAAAAAGACAATGAACTTAAGAGTGAGTCAGCTTACTTAAAGGGGCAGTGTGCATCTCTCTCTCTCTCTCCCATACACAAGGTGTGTGTCTGTCTCTGTCTGCTGTGCTGTCTCCCGTCCCTTGTGTTTGTGCTGCCTTGTGTGAGAGGCTACATTAACAACGTGTTAACCCTTCAGGGCTCAGCCCAATGCTAGTTCATCATTTAGCAGAAAGGCATTCCCTGGGAAAATCCCTCCCTCTTCCACCCTCTAACTTCACCATCTCAACCAAGCGTCACAATCATCATAGCTGTGAACAGTATTAAATCGTTTGTTTAAAACGTATACTGTGTCTACATCTATATAATATATAGTTTTTTGTCTGGTGAAAAAAATTTCCCTGGAACCTAACCCCCCCTATTTACATTAATTCTTATGGGGAAATTGGATTCGCTTAACATTGTTTCACTTAAAGTCGCATTTTTCAGGAACATAACTACAACGATAAGTGAGGAGTTACTGTATAACTAAAGATTCAAGAAGGTAATGTCAAATATATTTTGATGCACTATTTCAGTTGATATAGAGTGGTCTGAGAACTTGCTTACCAAGATTCTGCCTAAAGCAAATACTAAATCATACCATTGCTGAATAAAGAGGCTTCAGTTCAGTAGAGCATGGTGGTCCAAGGAAAGACAGGTTTGATAAGCTATTTACCTGACAGTTTCAAGACCTGGTTCTACCTCTTCTTTCTTCCCCTTTTTTAGATGTCTAGACTTCTAGCGAGTAGTTCACTGCAATTGTGCTTTGGCCCCTGGGTGGGGGCATACAAAGAGGAAAAGACACACAAGGGCTGTGTACCATCTAGCCCCATGGGGCACTGGACATGGCTCACATTGTCCAGAAAGAAGCAGATATGTTATCACTAGATTCAGGCAAAGCTCCAATCAGTTTTACTGGGCCTGTTTCCGCTCAAGCCAATGAAAGTTTTGTCATTTAAAAAAGAAAAAAAGAAGTTTCTATTTGGAGCAAATATGTCTGTATTGATCTGACCTACAAGCCAAGGAGGGAGCATGATCTTGCAATTAGAATCTGGGACTTGGAATCAGGAAACCTGTATTTTAAGTTGGCACACATAGACACATATTTGAGCTAGCTGTAATCTAGCTAGCGCCTGTCTCAATAGCAGTGAAGCTGTACAAGCCCACCCAGGGTAATTACTCAGGCAGCTGGCTCACGCTGAAGCCCATGCTGTTGTGGCTTCTCTGCTCTTGGTATTGCACTAGCTGTATTAAAGTTTGCTCGGGTATATATACATATGCTGCAATCACACCTCAGATAGCTGTGTAGACACTCTCAGTAACTAACAGCAGGAACTTGTGTGAATGACTCACCCCTCCCCTAGATCCCCAAATCCTCAATATCTCCATCTGTGGGAATCTTAATCAATTAAGGATCATTAATGCCACCCTTAGAACTGATGTCAGTAGGGCTTCCTGTGGAGTAAGGAACTACTAAACATTAATAAGTATGTCAGTGTGACAGTCAAGGTCCAGACACCCCAGGGGGAGCCTTCAATGGTGTACAGCACTTAGGGGACTAAAGAATGGCTTTTGCTTCCTGTGGGGGAGAGTAGTTCAGTGGCATATTGTTTAATGTATTACATACATAGAAGTTTGAAAAGCAATGTTTTTAATAATGGCTTTGATAGTAGGCTTGTTGTAGTGTTTTTCAAACTGCTGTGGACAAGAGTGTTTTAATGGTTTTTTTTTTTTTAAATAGAGTATTTTGTTATTTCTCTGTCTAAGCCCTGCTATCAGGTGCCAGACTGCTAGAGGTTTTCTGACTGTGGTTGCTATGTTCACTGTCTTTTATGAATGAGCTTGAGGCTTTTTTATATTTGAATTTCCCACGGCAAAGAGTCTTAGAAATTTCTTGGCAGCACCTAAATTGCAGAACTTAGGAGCGAGTTGGTTCCACATAGGTTGAATCAGCTTCCAAATAAGAATAAAGCCTTCATCAAGACATAAGTCACAAAATGAAAATAACAAGGCAAATCACCAAAAGGAAAACAAAATGTATTATTTGACGCAAAAACAGCTTTACATGCCTATATCACAAAAAACCCAGGAAACAAAACAAATTATATACAACCTCAAGTGAATGTTTGATAGAACAAGGGACTCTTTAGAGCATCATTTGTTGTGTTGGGTCTGGGATTTTCTCCCCTATCACTCACCACACAATATTTAGCTGAGAAATGCTTCTAAGTTTCAATAAGAGTTATATACATGCCATTTCTTTTAGCCTTCCCCCAATAACCCCCTCTGTCCAGACCATGTTTTAAGTGCAAGGATTGTCTAAAGACCGTAAGCAAGAGGAGTTAATCAAGAGGAGTCATGCGAGAGTGGATGGCGATTACAATAGAGCAGTTCAGTCATTATTATTTATATCAGGGGTAGGCAACCTTTCAGAAGTGGTGTGCTGAGTCTTCATTTATTCACTTTAATTTAAGGTTTCGCATGCCGGTAATACATTTTAACATTTTTTAGAAGGTCTCTCTCGATAAGTCTATATTATATAACTAAACTATTGTTGTATGTAAAGTAAACAGGGTTTTCAAAATGTTTAAGAAGCTTCATTTAAAATTAAATTAAAATGCTGATCTTATGCCGCCAGCCTGCTCAGCCCGCTGCCAGCCTGGGGTTCTGTTCACCTAGGCCGGCAGCGCGCTGAGCGGGGCCTGCGGCCAGGACGCCAGCTGGCAAGAGGCCAGCAGCCAGGACCCCAGACCTGGAGCGGGGTGCAGGGGTCAGGGCAGAGGGCTGGGTGTGGGGGGGGGCGGGGGAGGAGGCTGGGGGGGGGGGGGGGGTTCGGGGGTCAGGGCAGAGGGCATGGGGGTGCTCTCATGGCAGGGGGCTGGAAGGGATATGCCCTGTTCCACCTCCTTCCCCATGGTCCCATCCCTACCTCTTCTCTGCCTCCTCTACGGAGCAGCGAGCACGCTGCCACTCATCCCCCTCCCCCTCGCGAGGGCCATCAGCTGATCGGCGCAGGGAAGGAGAGGAGGAGGGGCAGGAAAGCACCACGCTGGGGGAAGAAGCAGGGGAGAGGAGAAGCTTGGCTGCCGCAGGACCAAGCTTCTCCCTCCTGCTTCTGCAGGGGAGAGCGGTGGGCAGGGGGGCTGAGTGGCGCTGGGGGCCGGGACCGCGGCAGGCAGCAGCGTGCCACTCAAAATCGGCTTGCGTGCCGTGTTTGGCACTGATTTATATAGTTAGGGTAGCGCCTGTAATGTGATAGGTTCTTTCCAAACTCTCAAGCAAGGTGACCGTAGCTCAAGGGTCTTCACAATCTAAGGACAGAGAGTTAAGCAGACAGAGATGATGGGAAAGGGAACAACTATAAGCACTTCATACACAAGCCAACTCACCACACTGTAAGCAGCATGGCAGAGGTGGGTCTTTAAGGGGGACTTAAGTATAGGGCAGGAGCCATGTGGCTGTATCATAGATAAGGGGATATGTGGAAGATTTATTTATATTAACACTAAAATAAAAAAATACTTTGAAAAGTTTTAATGTGTTAATAAAATGTCTCACCCTTGTCACATTTACAAGCATCTGAACAATTATTTGTAGTGAATTAATCACAGGTTTATAAACAGATATGCAAACAATTTTAGGCTCCAATCAATTTATCAGCAGAACATGAATTTCTATACCTTGGGGGAAATAAAGGTCTTTTATATTCCACTCTTCACTAGCTTTTCCTTCTTAGACATCTCCCTTCAGTAGTCTACTAGCTGCCAGCTGATGTCCTAACCCTATTACTTCTCTAGAATAATAATTGCCTGACAACCTGGATTGCTCTCTCTCTCTCTTTCTAAGTTGCTTCTGCATCTAGCTGCTGGCAAGCTGTTGGCTGTGTGCCTTTCTGGCTGGTTTCCACTTTGCACTGTTCCATTCTGTTGGCTGATTCATAGTTTGAAAGGATCCCTTTGTTTCACTGCTGGGAAAATAGCCTATTAACCCGAGACTGAAATTGGTCTTTTTCCTGACTGCAGTGTGAATATGAACTGGCTTCCCAGCTTGCTTCCAGCTAGATCATTTCCTTCCTTTTCTGCTATTGTAGTTAGCTGCCCATCATGCAGACTTGGCATCTAGTTGGCTAGCTACAATAACTTGCCCCCTATCTTGCGTGGTAGTTGGTGCAGTACCTGGCTAACATACTGGCTCAGGGGCTAACTGAACTCTGCTTGTGTCGCTGATGGACTTATAACTTACACTGCTGATGGCTAACTTCTGCCTTACTTAGCTAACTAGCTGATTCACTTTTAACCAAATATACTCAGCAGCCAGTAACTTATTAAAAGGAAACGTTGCTCCTTTCCTTTTCTGGGTAATTTAACTGAGAGACAGCTTCCTTGACAGTATTCCTGGAACGTGCCTCCCTTTCCTTTTTCTGTTCTCACACGAGTCTTTTCAGCCTCCTTTCTTCAACCCGAAACACTACAACTCTCTCCAATTAAGCTCTTTCTTCACATCAGACACTCTGTATCCACCAGCACTTTCAAATGATGCCTTTGGCTCCTAAAACACTTAAGACAATTAGAAGCCACGATAGATCGTACTTTAAAAAATACAGCTTCCTGTAGCTCTGATGGTACTGGTAGTGCACTAAAAGTCCACATCTGCAAAAGGGTAAACAGTATCTGACTAGCTGTATGTTTTCCATAACTGGTTTTCCCTTCACCACAATGACTCTACCAGAGTTCCCCTGGGGATTCCTGAACAGTGAACTGTTCTACCCTCCATTGACCACTCTGGATCTTGTATTACACTCATCTTCCCTTTTCAGGCAGCCATTGTTTCCTCTGCTCTTCAGGCATTGCACAGGGGTGCAAGAGGAGGGGAAATCTATAAAGTGTCTGTCTCATTGGTGTCTAAAGCATCAGTGTCCATAGCTCATCTATAGCCCATCTATGTGTGTTATTTAAGGTTAATGTTGTCTTTAAAATAACCCTTTTAATTAATCATTAATAACAATACGGTACATTATTCTGTTTTCAAGGTGTGGCATCTATTAATTATATCTTTCCAATAATGAGCCAAAAAACTTACATTTAGTGCACAAAGGGCCTGATACTGGGGAGTACTGGTCATCCTCCATGTTAAAGTGCACAGAGCACTTTTCACCTCGGAAGATCAAGGTGAACAAGAAATCAGTGATATAAAGCCTGATACCTTCCAACATAAACAAAGCCTGATCCTAAGAGATGCCAAGCAATCACAATCCAGGTTGGAATCAAGCCCAGTTCCTTTGTCAGATGACCAGTAAAAGCTTATAACAAACCTCACACAACTGCATTTTGAAATAATAGCTTGAGTGGAGTGAAATTTTTTGTTAACAATTTTATTCAATGAAACATGCATAGTTGGGCCAACCAAAACATTTTGCGAATTTGTGTTGAATTCACTAGACTGTCCTGGCTGAAAAAAAAAAATAAAAAAAGTCAAACCACTACATTTTGACATTTTCAAAACAAATGTGTTGATTTTTTGTAAAAAACAATTTTTGTTCCAAATTTTGCTTCATTTTTATTTAAAAATAAGGTTTAAAACACTATGAAAAATGCAGTGTTAGCTTTAAATGATATATTAGCTTAAAATGAATTACAAACGTTTATTTCTATTTTTATACAAGCTATCCTAACCCCATACGGACCTGAAAACTTCTTGCAGACACTTTTAAAAACAGTGCACTGTACTGCAAATATTGTAGGTTCTGCCAAAATATATTTGCTTATTTAAGCTACTTCCTCATAATCAAATTACAATATAATATTCTGTTTTTATTTGGGAGCCAGGCAGTACTGCTGAGGACTGATCACATCTCCATTTTGTTGAACACAGAGGTGGTCGGAAAAAGGGAATTTCTGTGCCAGAAATACTGACATTTGTTCTCATCCTGAAACAAACATTTTCTTTTTGAATGGGCATTTCAACTTAAAATGATATTGAAATGACATTTTAAATCAAATATGTGACTTTTGAAAATTGAAAAATGTTGAAATTGACATTTTCCAACTTTTTTTTATTTCAGTTAAACTACATTTTATGATTAAAAATGTTTTCAGAAGAAAAATTTTGACCAGGTCTAGACACAAGACATATAGACTCATAGACTTTAAGGTCAGAAGGGACCATTATGATCATCTAGTCTGACCTCCTGCACAACGCAGGCCACAGAATCTCACCCACCCAAACCCCTAACCTATGCCTGAGTTATTGAAGTCCTCAAATAGTGGTTTAAAGATCTCAAGGTGCAGAGAATCCTCCAGCAAGTGACCCATGCCCCACGCTGCAGAGGAAGGCAAAAAACCTCCAGAGCCTCTGCCAATCTGCCCTGGAGGAAAATTCCTTCCCGACCCCAAATATGGCAATCAGTTAAACCCTGAGCATGTGGGCAAGACTCACCAGCCAGCACCCAGGAAAGAATTCTCTGTAGTAACTCAGATCCCACCCCATCTAACATCCCATCACAGACCATTGGGCATATTTACCTGCTAATAATCAAAGATCAATTAATTGCTGAAATTAGGCTATCCCATCATCCCATCCCATCCATAAACTTATCAAGCTTAGTCTTGAAGCCAGATATGTCTTTTGCCCCCACTGCTCCCCTTGGAAAGCTGTTCCAGAACTTCACTCCTCTGATGGTTAGAAACCTTCGTCTAATTTTGAATCTAAACTTCCTAATGTCCAGTTTATATCCATTTGATCTTGTGTCCACATTGGTACTAAGATTGAATAATTCCTCTCCCTCCCTGATATTTATCCCTCTGATATATTTATAAAGAGCAATCATATCTCCCCTCAGCCTTCTTTTGGTTAGGCTAAACAAGCCAAGCTCTTTGAGTCTCCTTTCATAAGACAGGTTTTCCATTCCTAGGATCATCCTAGTAGCCCTTCTCTATACCTGTTCCAGTTTGAATTCATCCTTCTTAAACATGGGAGACCAGAACTGCACACAATATTCCAGATGAGGTCTCACTAGTGCTTTGTATAACGGTACTAACACCTCCTTATCTTTACTGGAAATACCTCGCCTGATACATCCCCAAGACCACATTAGTTTTTTGGCGGCTCATAGTCATCCTGTGATCAACCAATACTCTGAGGTCCTTCTCCTCCTCTGTTACTTCCAACTGATGTGTCCCCAACTTATAACCAAAATTCTTGTTATTAATCCCTAAATGCATGACCTTGCACTTTTCACTATTAAATTTCATCCTATTGCTATTACTCCAGTTTACAAGGTCATCCAGATCTTCCTGTATGATATCCCGGTCCTTCTCTGTATTAGCAATACCTCCCAGCTTTGTGTCATCTGCAAACTTTATTAGCACATTCCCACTTTTTGTGCCAAGGTCAGTAATAAAAAGATTAAATAAGATTCGTCCCAAAACCGATCCCTTAGGAACTTCACTAGTAACCTCCTTCCAGCCTGACAGTTCACCTTTCAGTATGACCCGTTGTAGTCTCCCCTTTAACCAGTTCCTTATCCACCTTTCAATCTGCATATTGATCCCCATCTTTTCCAATTTAGCTAATAATTCCCCATGTGGGTATCAAATGCCTTACTGAAATTGAGGTAAATTAGATCCACTGCATTTCCTTTGTCTAAAAAATCTGTTACCTTCTCAAAGAAGGAGATCAGGTTGGTTTGGCATGATCTACCTTTTGTAAAACCATGTTGTATTTTGTCCCAATTACCATTGACCTCAATGTCCTTAACTACTTTCTCCTTCAAATTTTTTTCCACATATGTTGAATTATGGATAGAAAAAGCAGTCACAAAATCTTTAACATGAAAGCTAAGCAAGATTTTTTCCCTCCACCTGTTTTTCTATTTAATCTCAGAACAATTCAGTGTTTTAAAAGCTAAAGTAATATTAGAAATTCCTCTCTAATATTCATCTTCTTTTGTGAAGATTGTTAATATACTGTGCCAGATCATGTAGTCCTTATGCTGACAAATCTTTCACTGGAGCAGGCATGGAGAGGAGTAAGGTTTGTAGGCAACTCTGACATATGACATAGTCAGATATTCAGTGGCCTCATTCATTTTATTTATTCATGACACAGGAAGACTCCAGACATGGAGACAAGACTCCACTTTCCTATGGGCTAGATGGTTCTTCATCATCCCAGGAGTAGCCCCATGATGCATTCTGCCTTATAGTATCTCTCAGACACAATTCCCTCATTGCTCCCCCTTGCTCTGAAGGAGCACGGTGATAATGACCTGCTCGTGACCTATAACAGCGGCATGTTATGGCACTCTGTGCAGTTATGGTACCATGTGCAGTGGCTCAGCTGCACTGCCTAGTGCATTGGCCATTAGGGATTTTTGAGCATTGCCATTATATAAATACCTAATAATGCAAATAATTAGTGGGGGGCAGAGCTTCTCCTTGCACACATACTCAAGCAGGGGGAAAATGGGTACGCTGCACCAATTTATACTAGACACTTGGATCCATGTTACAATCATAGAATCATAGAATATCAGGGTTGGAAGGGACCTCAGGAGATCATCTAGTCCAACCCCCTGCTCAAAGCAGGACCAATTCCCAACTAAATCATCCCAGCCAGGGCTTTGTCAAGCCTGACCTTAAAAACCTCTAAGGAAGAAGATTCCACCACCTCCCTAGGTAACCCATTCCAGTGCTTCACCACCCTCCTAGTGAAAAAGTTTTTCCTAATATCCAACCTAAACCTCTCCCACTGCAACTTGAGACCATTACTCCCTGCCTCACCTCAGTCCCTGGAAAAATCATGGACCAGGTCCTCAAGGAATCAATTATGAAACATTTAGAGGAGAGGAAAGTGATCAGGAACAGTCAGCATGGATTCACCAAGGGGAAGTCGTGCCTGACTAACCTAATTGCCTTCTATGATGAGATAACTGGCTCTGTGGATGAGGGGAAAGCAGTGGATGTGTTATTCCTTGACTTTAGCAAAGCTTTTGATACGGTCTCCCACAGTATTCTTGCCGCCAAGTTAAAGAAGTATGGGCTGGATGAATGGACTGTAAGGTGGATAGAAAGCTGGCTAGATCGTCGGGCTCAACGGGTAGTGATCAATGGCTCCATGTCTAGTTGGCAGCCAGTTTCAAGAGTAGTGCCCCAAGGGTCGGTCCTGGGGCCGGTTTTGTTTAATATCTTTATTAATGATCTGGAGGATGGTGTGGACTGCACTCTCAGCAAGTTTGCAGATGACACTAAACTGGGAGAGATGGTAGATACACTGGAGGGTAGGGATCGGATACAGAGGGACCTAGACAAATTAGAGGATTGGGCCAAAAAAAAACCTGATGAGGTTCAACAAGGACAAGTGCAGAGTCTTGCACTTAGGACAGAAGAATCCTATGCACTGCTACAGACTAGGGACCGAATAGCTAGGTAGCAGTTCTGCAGAAAAAGACCTAGAGGTCACAGTGGACGAGAGGCTGGATATGAGTCAACAGTGTGCTCTTGTTGCCAAGAAGGCTACCGGCATTTTCGGCTGTATAAATAGGGGAATTGGCAGCAGATCGAGGAACGTGATCGTTCCCCTTTATTCGACATTGGTGAGACCTCATCTGGAGTACTGTGTCCAGTTTTGGGCCCCACACTACAAGAA